>NC_060122.1:7304787-7630369 GCF_021461395.2 Schistocerca americana | reverse complement strand
TTTCCGGTTGTAACACCACAGCTCTTATGCTGTATGGATTCATTTTGCTTTATTTAATGTTACATTGTTGATCGCCTGTGAATGTGTTCAAATCGATAGCATAAAATTGTTTATTCTTTTCTTTGTCAAACCTTTGATGTCGTGATTTGATTCTATGCAAAGTAGTGTATCTGCAATTTGTATTCTTTGTCCCATTTGGAGGGAACAGAACTTATTGTATGTAATTGTAATTTTGTGTGAATAATTTTTTGTAGAAGTGTCAATATGTGAAAATGTTCTGTTTTATTTAATGTATTTGTTTGCTGTTATGTAAATTGCTGATCCTCACTTAGGGTTCTTAGTTAGTTTGTATGAAAATGGTGTAGTGGTTCCCCTCTGGAACGGAAATGCGTAGTGCGCGCAAATTGTGGTTGGCATAGGTGGAAAAGGTGGAACTGATAGTCAGTCGGGGACGAGCAGTCAGTCGGAGACGAGCCACCAGTCGGAAAGGAGCTACCAGTCTGTGCACTGTCAATGTAAAGGTGCATATCATGCTGATTCAGAGAGAGGCTTTTACTGCTTCTTTCCAATGCCTCGGATGGGTGGATAAATAGCTGGATCTATTCTGGAATTTGTATGAATCGTCGCCATGAAGATACGATAAAGTCCGGCAATTCTACCTGTAATTCCACCTACCAACATGCAGTTGCCACCACATTGCGCAATCACTGTAACGTAATACTATATTGATGTACAGTGAAGGATCAGCCTAATGGATGTGTTAGTGTGCTGAAATATAAGGTAATTCATATCGGAATTTATTTACCTACCTTGATTTTACTCATCATCATAACACCTCTCAGGGTCCTCTCCGTTTGAAGTAAAGTGATTACCGAGTGTCCTTACTCAAAATACGTTGAAGCCTAGAGCTTTGTTAAATAATGCCTCTTGAACTTATTTGAAAGATAGTTAAAGCTAAAGTGGTAACAGAGTGAGTTAAAGCAAATGTTATTTGTCCAATAATAATTTTCCTATTGAAACTGTTATTTAAAGTGCTGTTACCAACTTCAAACTTTAGGCTGAGTCTTATAAAGTAAATGATCACGTTGTTGTCTGTAGTAAATTCTAAAAAGGAGAGTCAGTTCCTTGCAATTTTGTCAACATTGTGTTTCGTTGTAGTTAAAGTGAGAAAGCTGCAGTTGTGAAACGTTACATTCTCATGTATGCCAAGTGTTTGTCTCTCTTGTGTGCATATTAACAGTATAAAGACCACTCAGTTTGTGTAAACCCTGAAAGTGATAGTGTTTTTCTGTACCTGTTATAATTTTGAAAATAGTTCCTGCTGCTCTAACTGTTAGCTTCAATCTTAAAACATATGTGTGCTAGAGTACATTGCACTCGCGTGTTGCTAAGTCTAGGTTGTGTCTGTTGTGTTGTCCATTATAGTTACTTATACCTACTTTCATAAACGAGAATGTTAATCTTTCTCTTGCCTAATTAGGCTGGCGACCGTTTCCCTTATTCTATAAACAGTATAGCTAGGCAAAATTTTGTTTGTCACTATTCCAATATTAACGTAATTCTGACTTTCATTTCCGATAAGCCACTTCCATTAGGAACAATACGGTCAACTTAACAAAATTCCTCTCAGAGGGTAACACTGCTCTGTTGCTTTGTGCCATAGTTACTTTTACAAAATTGTTTTATGTTACAACCTGCTTCTGGCATTGAGGTTATGGTACAGTAGTTAGCAGACGGGGAGTGTTATACGTGGCGCCGCGTGACAGGACGTTGTTCAGTTTGCACCTACAGACGGAAAAAATTATAAGTAGTTAGCATTTTACAAACATTGAGTGAACATAAAACGTCCAGCGGCACGAACCTGTACATTACTTGACAGAACTAGTAGTGAAAGTTCAGTTTAAATTAAAAATAAAAGGTATCAGTACTTAATAATAGCTAAAATGGACAGGAAATTAGAAATAAATTTAGACGCGCGAGAGCAGAATGCAACCGAGAGCAGTTCAGGCAGCACACCAACAGATGGCATGACGCGCGAGTTAAATTACGTACGTTATCACGCAGACATTAATAAACAGATCGAAGCTATGTGTGTAGCGCGTACTAAGCAAGACAATGTAGGCGATGTTGTCGAAGACAGTGGCTATGCTGATGAATCGAGGGATATGTTTGAATCACCAAAACCAGAAAGGGGTGTAGGATCTGAACACGAAAAGGCAGTAGAATCTAAAAGTGAAAAGACACTAGATCTGACTGATTTGCTTAGAATACTGTCTGCGCAAAATGACAATATTAAGGCACAAATTGCAGCACAGGGACAGCAAAATGCAGCAGAAAATAACAGTATTAAGGTACAAATCGCAGCACTAGGGCAACAAAATGTAGAACAAAGACAGCTAATTGCAGCACAGGGTAGTGATATTAGTAAACAGATTGAGAAAGTTGATGTAAAAGTAGACATTATGAGTAATGAATTTAAAAACCTCAAAAGCGAAATTACTGTCATCAATGGCAATATTGCCAACATACAAGGACAAATTGATGACATTAACGAAAGATTTGACTCTGAAGTAATTAAAATTCAAGATCAAATTGAACCCTTAGTCTGTACTAAGGTTGACGAAAAGGTATTCGGTATTAAATCCGAAATACAAACAGAGTGTAACGCGGAATTTGCACAGATCAAACAGTCTGTAACAGAAACAAGCAGAGCTCTAACCAAACAGATTATTACTTGCGAAAAGAAGTATGAGCATAACACTTCACAAATCCAAGGCAAAGTGTATGACTTGGAAAGGAAAATACAAACCGGACCTACACATTTTACTGAAAGAATGCCTCTCAGTAAAATATTAGAGGGCGAAGAGAAATTCGACCATGCAAAGAGGCATAACGGATGGCACCCCCTAGACTTTGTAAAGAATTGCGAAAGAAATTTTCCTGAATATTTGTCTGATCAGGAAAAAATTAATGTCATAATTAGTGCATTAACAGGAGAAGCAAAAAGGTGGGGGTTGAATCTTGATACTAACCAGATGTCTTTTGAAACTTTCAAACAAAAATTTATTGACGAATACTGGTCAGAACAAAAACAAGACCAATTGTGGCGTGAATTTCTAATGGCCAGGTTGTATGACATCAGAGGTAGGCAAACCATGAAAGAATTCTGCGAATCATGGTACAGAAAACTGATACATTTGAAGGCTAGAAGAACTGAAGCTGAGATCGTTTGGGTTCTTTGGCAGAAACTGCCTGAGGATTCGAAACGATATGTTGGGAGTACACACAGTAGTTTTTCTGCGTTCTTGGAAAGGGTAGAAGATGAAGATCATTGGCGAAGAAATCGCGAGGACCGTCCCCATAATAGCAATAATTATTCGCGAGAAAGTAATGACCAAGCTGAACGACAGGAAAACGGTAGATTTCGTGTAAACACGATTCAAAGAGGTCGTGCGAGAGGTAGAGGAAATTACACTACGCGCGGTAGAGGATACATGACGCGGAATTTCCAAAATAGAGAAGAAATGGAAAACTGAAAACCGCGTGTGTTACGGGCCGGATTCACGCGGAAACCGGTTTTGGGCCCAAAGAAAAGATGTCAAATATTAGATTCGAGAAGGAAAAATGTAAACTACGGGGCAGAAAGGTTAAGGACGCACCTATAGCAGACGGGCGCGGAGTGATACATAGTGGCGTTTCCAGTGCTAAGTCACGTGACCGTTCGTGCTCGGGCCAGCCGTTGCCGAAGCAGCGTACATTGCACTTGGCAGCAGACACAAATGGCAGACGTCGGAACAAGATGGCTGCCGTAGAGAGAGACAGAAGAGGCGGGATCGGACACTTCCGATGGCCGGTTTCAGTAGTAGATGAATGTAGAGATGAAAATAAAGTTAATATGTCATATGATAATGATAACTCGGTATCGGAATCGTGTGAAAAGACTTTTTTAAAGAATGAAAGGGAGCCAGAAAAGGCGAGTGGAAAGGAGAACATTTGTACTGTTAATGATGTGTATGAAGTAAAAGACGTAAATGTGGGGGAGGTTGTGATGAATAAAGAGGAAAGGGAGGTAGAATATGCCACGCAAAAGACGTGTGCACAATTAATAATAGGCAAAAATGAGGTAGAGGAGGACGTTAGTAATCATGACATTATGAACAGTGCAGATGAAATTGTTGTTGATGGAAAAGTGTTTTATGATTCTAATGCAGAAGGGTCTAGTAAGTATTTCGCACCATTACCTGAGAATGATAACAAAGGGGAAAATGGAATGAAAGTTATCGAAGTACATGACGATTATACTAAATATGAAGTTAAGGCTGAAATCGTTCAAAGTGATATAACTGAAGTGCCTGCGTGTCCAAACGATGTGTATTATGTAGAAAAGGAGTCGGAAAACGAAGTGGCTGAGACATCTAGTGATAATCTGCTCCACTGTCTAAAAGTTGCTTTCCTGCTCGAATCTGATGACGAAAATGAAATCAGTGATAGTTCAGATGATGAAGGGTATATGAATACAGATAAGAATGAATATACCAACTTTCCCTATTGTTCAAAAGTCGAGTACTTAAGTAATTCTGATGGTGAGGAAAAGAGTAGTGATGACTCCAGTAAAGATGAATTCTCAGGTGTAAATGAAAGTGAATATACTTTTATTGAAAGAGGGTATGAGAAAATTAGTGACATTTTTCCAAAGCAAGATACAGGAAGTAGAACTGGGCCAAAACCGAATGAATTATTTAGTAATGTAACACAGGGGCATAATTTGCAGGAACCCCCAGATGATACTATACTGGGGCAAGCCTTAACAAATGTTTTGAAAGAGTGTGAATCACAGGAACAAAAAGAACCTCATGATAACACTATATTGGGACAAGCTTTAACTAATGTTTTGAGTAAGTGTGAGGCACAGGAACAAAAAGAACCACCTGATAAAATAATAGCAGAGCAGGAGATGTTGTACCTTGCTAAAGACTTTGAAATTCCAAAACCTAAAAAGCCACCTGATGAAACAAAACGTTGGCAAGATCTGAATAGGTTAGTGAAAGATGTAGAAAGTAGGAGGCCCAAAAAGCCACCAGACTTAGTAACTGTTTTATGAACCATAAAAGACTGCCTTGTTAATAAAGAGACTGGAGGCAGGGTGCTGTATTTGTATATATGTTGTTAATATAATGCATGACTTTATTATTATTATTATTATATCTGAGTGTTATCTGAAAGTGGATTGTTGTTTTGTTGATCTTGAGGCCTGTTGGAGGTTGTTGCTTATTTATTATAGTGTACTGTTTAACATTGCTTAGGAAATGTTTATTTTCAATTGAACACTTACTGTTGCCAGTCTAATTATGATGAGAGGGTCATGTAGTGTGAGAAACATGAAAACTTTATGAATAAATATGCTTATGGTAACTTAATGAAAGTGCAAAGAACTCTTCAAGATAATAATTAATTTCTAATATACTTAAAATTCAGAAAGGGCTTATGTTTGCAGTATGTGATTTACTTAAAGATACATGTCCTCAGAAGAGGGTTATTAACCCTCAGGGGGCAATGCACTCTTTGCATTGTCAGGTGCCTGACGAGCACCAGGGACCCGAGTCGTTGCTAGCACTACTTCCATTTCTTTTCGTGCTGCCAACCTTCCTCTTCATCATTCAGAACTTTTACTATCTTCTTTCCTTCTTCTCTATCAGAGTGTATTGAATAGTGTGGCAATGATGTAAGATATTGTGTATTGTTTGTGGACAAGTAAATGGAAAAATAATATGGGTACACTAGAAAATGGCAAAGAATAATGAAAATATAGTGGGTACTGTAAAGGAAAAATGAAATTAAAAAGAAATTGGAAAGAGAAATATGGATGAGAAAAGGTAAGAATATTGAAAAGAAAAGGTAAATGAATGCCATAATATAATTAAATGTAAATGTTTTTGAAAAAGAAAGGGGCAAATATGGTGTTGAAAAACTGTATATGTGTTTAAAACTGAGGAGATGAACCTGGCTAAGGTATGTGTAAAGTAGATGTGAGGTATGTGTCTAGTGCCAGCAAAAGAGTTGGCAGAAATCACTTGCAATAGGATATGAAATTATTGTCCTGATCTTGATGTATGTAATGACCTAACTGTGTGTGGAAAAGCAATGATAAAGGAGTAGTAAGAAATACTTTATCCTAACTTGATCCTGAATATGACATTTAATTCTTTCTCGATTAATGTATATGTTACCTGATTGTGTCATTTGAAAAGAAATGGTTTTGTTACCAGTGTCTAATTGCTGTTTCAAAGTTACAGGTTTCATGTTTTATACCACCAATGCAAATTTTACCAAAAGTGTGTTAGAATGATAAAAAACCTGGAAATGATGACAATGAACTGCTCAAAAATATGTTGATGGGCAGTAAAACAAGACAAAATACTAAAAATGCTATGGTCCTGATGCTAAGGACTACAAAATATACGATGTGAGCAGTAACCAAAGGACTTGCCATTGTGGGGCAAGGAGCTGATAAGTGGTCATGAACTGCCAAACCTAGAGGGTGGGGCAGTGTGTCAATTTAAAAATGTGTTTTTTGTGTATTCTTAATCTAAATTGTGTTTTTGTGTCTAAATGTGTATGTAAAAAGACTGCTAAACCAATAATGGGTAGAATGTGTAACATGGACTGCTAGTGCTGAGCAAGCAGTGAATTAAGTCAGGTTTTTTTGAGCAATATGTTATAAACTGACTATTCTTATTGAAGTCAGTGAAAAGTTATTATAAAATGTATAAAGAATCTTATTTAAATGGATGTAGATGTTTTTGATACTAGGTTTTTTGAAATAACGTAAAGTTTTGGACTGCCTTGTTTTGAAACACAGCAGTGATGATTAAAGATAGGCTCTGAATATGTTAGTGTGTTTATGTGTAACAAATATTTTGGACTGCTATTAATGAAGAGCAGCTTTAAAGTTAATTATTTTGAAACAACCTTGCAAAGTTACTTTGGTATTTAAGGAGACAGTTGGAAAAGGTTTCTCATAGTTGTTTGTATAAATAATTGTGCATATCCGGATGCAAACTGAAATTTTCAATATTTCATTAATTGCTGAACCTTGTAAAATATACTATGATCATTAATATGCTTGTGTGTCTGTGAAATTTTACATTTCTCTATAATTATTGAGAGACAAAATTCTGTTTTGCTAACTTAGAATGTCCTGTGTTATTGTATATGTGTTTAAATTTTTTTTCATATTATTTAAAGGCTTTTCCTATTCTACTTATATGTAGATGAGTTTGTGTACTGATTGCCTATTAATTGAACTGTGTGTGTATGAAAAGAACATGCTTAAAGATATCTTGTGTAATGGTGCAAAATTAGTTTCCTTAAACCAGTGTGAAATTGAAAATTGCTTTAGATATTTTACTTTGAAAATATTTTGGAAGAAATACATGCAATTTCTTAGTGTATATACTGTATATTTGTAATGTGTGTGTGTGTTTTTTTTTCTCCCAACTGAAGTTGGATGGAATAAATTTTTTTTTTGCAGCTAGCACCACTTAGGTGTTATGGATGTTTCCTTGAAGTATCCCTGATGGGAAACTTCAACGAAACATGGGGCATGTGTAACACCACAGCTCTTATGCTGTATGGATTCATTTTGCTTTATTTAATGTTACATTGTTGATCGCCTGTGAATGTGTTCAAATCGATAGCATAAAATTGTGTATTCTTTTCTTTGTCAAACCTTTGATGTCGTGATTTGATTCTATGCAAAGTAGTGTATCTGCAATTTGTATTCTTTGTCCCATTTGGAGGGAACAGAACTTATTTTATGTAATTGTAATTTTGTGTGAATAATTTTTTGTAGAAGTGTCAATATGTGAAAATGTTCTGTTTTATTTAATGTATTTGTTTGCTGTTATGTAAATTGCTGATCCTCACTTAGGGTTCTTAGTTAGTTTGTATGAAAATGGTGTAGTGGTTCCCCTCTGGAACGGAAATGCGTAGTGCGCGCAAATTGTGGTTGGCATAGGTGGAAAAGGTGGAACTGATAGTCAGTCGGGGACGAGCAGTCAGTCGGGGACGAGCAGTCAGTCGGAGACGAGCCACCAGTCGGAAAGGAGCTACCAGTCTGTGCACTGTCAATGTAAAGGTGCATATCATGCTGATTCAGAGAGAGGCTTTTACTGCTTCTTTCCAATGCCTCGGATGGGTGGATAAATAGCTGGATCTATTCTGGAATTTGTATGAATCGTCGCCATGAAGATACGATAAAGTCCGGCAATTCTACCTGTAATTCCACCTACCAACATGCAGTTGCCACCACATTGCGCAATCACTGTAACGTAATACTATATTGATGTACAGTGAAGGATCAGCCTAATGGATGTGTTAGTGTGCTGAAATATAAGGTAATTCATATCGGAATTTATTTACCTACCTTGATTTTACTCATCATCATAACACCTCTCAGGGTCCTCTCCGTTTGAAGTAAAGTGATTACCGAGTGTCCTTACTCAAAATACGTTGAAGCCTAGAGCTTTGTTAAATAATGCCTCTTGAACTTATTTGAAAGATAGTTAAAGCTAAAGTGGTAACAGAGTGAGTTAAAGCAAATGTTATTTGTCCAATAATAATTTTCCTATTGAAACTGTTATTTAAAGTGCTGTTACCAACTTCAAACTTTAGGCTGAGTCTTATAAAGTAAATGATCACGTTGTTGTCTGTAGTAAATTCTAAAAAGGAGAGTCAGTTCCTTGCAATTTTGTCAACATTGTGTTTCGTTGTAGTTAAAGTGAGAAAGCTGCAGTTGTGAAACGTTACATTCTCATGTATGCCAAGTGTTTGTCTCTCATGTGTGCATATTAACAGTATAAAGACCACTCAGTTTGTGTAAACCCTGAAAGTGATAGTGTTTTTCTGTACCTGTTATAATTTTGAAAATAGTTCCTGCTGCTCTAACTGTTAGCTTCAATCTTAAAACATATGTGTGCTAGAGTACATTGCACTCGCGTGTTGCTAAGTCTAGGTTGTGTCTGTTGTGTTGTCCATTATAGTTACTTATACCTACTTTCATAAACGAGAATGTTAATCTTTCTCTTGCCTAATTAGGCTGGCGACCGTTTCCCTTATTCTATAAACAGTATAGCTAGGCAAAATTTTGTTTGTCACTATTCCAATATTAACGTAATTCTGACTTTCATTTCCGATAAGCCACTTCCATTAGGAACAATACGGTCAACTTAACAAAATTCCTCTCAGAGGGTAACACTGCTCTGTTGCTTTGTGCCATAGTTACTTTTACAAAATTGTTTTATGTTACAACCTGCTTCTGGCATTGAGGTTATGGTACGGTAGTTAGCAGACGGGGAGTGTTATACGGTGATTCTACATTTTCGAATCCGACGCAAAACTGATAGTTAATTGTAACGTTCAGGGCCTCCTAATGTCGATGGGGCACTCAAATTGCGTCGCGATTCAATACATCGTCCTCCAGCGGACTGGTCTCCAAGGGGATATTGCTGCCTCAGGCACCTTATGGTCCTTCTCCAGTGTGTCTAGATTTTCGAATCCGACGATAAATTGATAGTTAATTGTAACATTCAGGGCCTCCTAATGACAATGGAACACTCAAATTGCGTCGTGATCCAATACATCGTCCTCCAGCCGACTTGACTCCAAGGGTTTATTGCTGCTTCGGGCACCTTATGCTCGTTGTCCTGTGAGTCTAGATTTTCGTATCCGTCGCGAAACTGATTGCTAATTGTAACGTTCAGGGCTTCCTATTGACGATGGAACACTGAAATAGCGTCGAGATTCAATACAAAGTCATTTGGCCGACTTGTCTCCAAGGGTCTATTGCTGCCTCGGGCACCTTATGGTCGTTCTCCTGTAAGTCTTGATTTTAGAATCCGACGCAAAACTGATAGTTAATTGTAACGATCATGGCCTCCAAATGACGATGGAACACTCAAATTGCGTCGAGATTGAATACATCGGCCTCCAGCCGAATTGTCTCCAAGGGGACATTGCTGCCTCGGGCACCATATGGTCCTTCTACTGTGAGTCTAGATTTTCGATTCCAATGCGAAACTGATAGTTAATTGTAACTTTCAGGGCCTCCTAATGACGATGGAACACTCAAATTGCGTCGAGATTCAATACATCATCCTTCAGCCGACTTGTCTCCAAGGTTCTATTGCTGCCTCGGGCACGTTATGGACGTTCTCCTGTGAGTCTCGATTTTCGAATCCGACGCAAAACTGATAGTTAATTGCATCATTCAGGGCCTCCTAGTGACGATGGAACACTCAAATTGCGTCGAGATTCAATACATCGTCCACCCGCCGCCTTGTCTCCAACGGGATATTGCTGCCTCGGGCACCTTATGCTCCGTCTATTGTGAGTCTATATTTGCGAAACCGACGCAAAACTGATGGTTAATTGTAACGTTAAGGGCCTCCTAATGACGATGGAACACTCAAATTGCGTCGAGATTCAATACATCGTCCTCCAGCCGACATGTCTCCACAGGATATTGCTGCCTCGGGCACCTTTGCGTCGTTCTTCTGTGAGTCTAGATATTCGAATCCGACGCAAAACTAATTAATAATTGTAACGTTCAGGGCCTCCTAATGACGATAGAACACTCATATTGTGTCGAGATTCAATACGTCGTCCTTCAGCCGACTTGTCTCCAATAGGATATTGCTGCCTCGGGCACCATATGGTCCGTCTCCTGTGAGTCTATGTTTTCGAATCCGACGCAAAAGGTTGTAATTAAATGTAACGTTCAGCGCCTCCTAATGACGATGGAACACTCAAATTGCGTCGAGATTCAATACATCCTCCTCCAGCCGACTTGTCTACAAGGGGATATTGCTCCCTCGGGCACCTTATGGTACGTCTCCTGTGAATCTAGATTTTCGAATCCGACGCAAAACTGATGGTTAATTGTATCGTTCAGACCCTCCTAATGACGATGGAACACTCAAATTGCGTCGAGATTCAATACATCTTCCTCCTGCCAACTTGTCTACAAGGGGATATTGCTGCCTCGGGCACCTTATGGTACGTCTCCTGTGAGTTTAGATTTTTGAATCCGACGCAAACCTGATGGTTAATTGTTACGTTCATGGCCTCCTAATGACGATGGAACACTGAAATTGCGTCGAGATTCAATACGTCGTCCTTCAGCCGACTTGTCTCCAATAGGATATTGCTGCCTCGGGCACCATATGGTCCGTCTCCTGTGAGTCTATATTTTCGAATCCGACGCACAATTTGTAGTTAATTGTAACGTTCAGGGCCTCCTAATGACGATGGAACACTCAAATTACGTCGAGATTCAATACATCGTCCACCCGCCGCCTTGTCTCCAACGGGATATTGCTGCTTCGGGCACCATGTGGTCCGTCCCCTGTGAGTCTAGAATTTCGAATTCGACGCAAAACTGATGGTTAATTGTAACGTTAAGGGCCTCCTAATGACGATGGAACACTCAAATTGCCTCGAGATTCAATACTTCGTCCTCCAGCCTACTTGTCCCCAAGGGTCTATTGCTGCATCGGGTACCTTATGGTCGTTCTCCTGTGAGTCTAGATTTTCGGATCCGACGCATTACTGATATTTAATTGTAACGTTCAGCGCCTCCTAAAGACGATAGAACACTCAATTTGCGTCGAGATTCAATACATCGTCCTCCAGCCGACTTGTCTCCAAAGTGATATTGCTGTCTCGGGCACCTTATGCTCCGTATACTGTGAGTCTAGATTTTCGAATCCGACGCAAAACTGATGGTGAATTGTAAGTGTTAGGGCCTCCTAATGACGATGGAACACTAAAATTGAGTCGCGATTCAATACATCGTCCTACAGCCGATTTGTCTCCAAGGGGTTATTGCTGCCTTGGGCACCTTATCGTCGTTCTTCTGTGAGTCTAGAGTTTCTAATCCGACGCAAAACTAATAGTTAATAGTAACGTTCAGGGCCTCCTAATGACGATAGAACACTGAAATTGCGTCGAGGTTCAATATGTCGTCCTCCAGCCGACTTGTCTCCAAGGGGATATTGCTGCCTCGGGCACCATCTGGTCCGTCTCCTGTGAGTCTAGATTTTCGAATCCGACGCAAAGTTGTATCAATTTTAACGTTCAGGGCCTCCTAATGACGATGGAACACTCAAATTACGTCGTGATTCAATACATCGTCCACCCGCCGCCTTGTCTCCAACGGGATATTGCTGCCTCGCGCACCTTATGCTCCGTCTCCTGTGAGTCTAGATTTGCAAATGCGAAGCAAAACTGATGATTAATTGTAACGTTAAGGGCCTCCTAATGACGACGTAACACTCAAATTGCGTCGAGATTCAATACATCGTCATCCAGCCGACTTGTCTCCAAGGGGATGTTGCTGCCTCGGACACCATATGGTCCATCCCCTGTGAGTCTAGATTTTCGAATCAGACGCAAAACTTGTAGTTAAAAGTAACGTTCAGGGCCTCCTAATGACGATGGAACACTCAAATTTCGTCGAGATTCAATACATCGTCCTCGCGCCTACTTGTCTCCAACGGGATATTGCTGCCATGGGCACCATATGGTCCGTCTCCTGTGAGTCTAGATTTTCGAATCCGACGAAAAACTAATAGTTAATTGTAACGTTCAAGGCCTCCTAATGACGATAGAACACTCAAATTGCGTCGAGATTCAATACGTCGTCCTCCAGCCGACTTGTCTCCAAGGGTCTATTACTGCTTCGGGCATCTTATCGTCGTTCTCCTGTGAGTCTAGATTTTCGGTTCCGACGCACTACTGATAGGTATTTGTAACGTTCAGCGCCTCCTAATGACGATAGAACACTCAAATAACATCGAGATTCAATACATTGTTCTCCAGCCGACTTGTCTACAAGGGGATATTGCTGCATCGCGCACCTTATGGTGCGCATCCTGTGAGTCTAGATTTTCGAATCCGACGCAAAACTGATGGTTAATTGCAACGTTAATGGCCTCCTAATGACGATGGAACACTCAAATTGAGTCGAGATTCAATACATTGTCCTCCAGCCGACTTGTCTCTAAGGGGATATTGCTGCCTCGGGCATCTTATCGTCGTTCTTCTGTGAGTTTAGATTTTCATATCCGACGGAAAAATGATAGTTAATTGTAACGGTCAGGGCCTCCTAATGACGATGCAACACTGAAATTGAGTCGAGATTCAATACATCGTCCTTCAGCCGACTTGTCTCCAAGCGTCGATTGCTGAATCGGGCACCTTATGGTCGTTCTCCTGTGAGTCTACATTGTCGATTCCGACACATAACTGATAGTTAATTGTAACGTTCAGTGCCTCCTAATGATGATGGAACACTCAAATTGCGTCGAGATTCAATACAACATCCTCCAGCCAACTTGTTACCATGGCTTTACTGCTACCTCGGTCATTTTATGGTCGTTCTCCCGTGAGTCCAGATATTCAAATCCAACGCTAAACGGACTGCTAATTGTAACGTTCACAGCCTCCTAATGATGATGGAACACTCAAATTGCGTCGTGATTCAATACATCGTCCTCCAGCCGACTTGTCTCCAAGGGTCTATTGCTGCATCGGGCACCTTATGGTCGTTCTCCTGTGAGTCTAGATTTTCGAATCCGACGCAAAAGTTGTAGTAAATTGTAACGTTCAGGGCCTCCTAATGACAATGGAACACTCAAATTACGTCGAGATTCAATACGTCGTTCTCCAGCCGACTTGTCTCCAAGGGGATATTGCTGCTTCGGGCACCATATGGTCCGTCTCCTGTGAGTCTAGATTTTCGAATCCGACGCAAAAGTTGTAGTAAATTGTAACGTTCAGGGCCTCCTAATGACAATGGAACACTCAAATTACGTCGAGATTCAATACATCGTCCACCAGCCGCCTTGTCTCCAACGGGATATTGCTGCCTCGGGCACCATGAGGTCCGTCTCCTGTGACTCTAGATTCTCGAATCCGACGCAAAATTGATAGTTAATTGTAACGTTCAGGTCCTCCGAATGACGATGGAACACTCAAATTGCGTTGAGATTCAATACATCGTCCTCCAGCCGATTTGTCTTCAATGGGATATGAGCTGTCTCGGGCACCTTATGCTCCGTCTCCTGTGAGTCTACATTTTCGAATCCGACGCAAAACTTGTAGTTAATTGTAACGTTCAGAGCCTCCCAATAACGATGGAACACTCAAATTGCGTCTAGATTCAATACATCGTCCTCCAGCCGACTTGTCTCCAAAGGGAAATTGGTGCCTCGGGCGCCTTAAGGTCGTTCTCCTGTGAGCCTAGATTTTCGAAACCGACGCAAAAATTATAGTTAATGGTAACGTTGAGGGACTCCTATTGACGCAGGAACACTCAAATTGCGTCGAGATTCAATACATCGTCCTCCAGCCGACTTGTCTCCAACGGTCTATTGCTGCATCGGGCACCTTATGGTCGTTCTCCTGTGAGTCTCGATTTTCAAATCCGACGAAAAACTGATGGCTAATTGTAACGTTAAGGGCCTCCTAATGAGCATGGAACACTCAAATTGTGTCGAGATTCAGTACATCGTCTTCCAGACGACTTGTCTCCAAGGGGATATTGCTGCCTCGGGCACCATGTGGTCCGTCTCCTGTGGGTCTAGATTTTCGAAACCGACGCAAAAATTATAGTTAATGGTAGCGTTCAGGGACTCCTAATGACGAAGGAACACTCAAATTGCGTCGAGATTAAATACATCGTCCTCCAGCCGACTTGTCTCCATCGGTCTATTGCTGCATCGGGCACCTTATGGTCGATCACCTGTGAGTCTCGATTTTCAGATCCGACCAATAACTGATAGTCAATTGTAACGTTCAGCGCTTCATAATGACGATAGAGCACTCAAATTGCGTTGAGATTCAATACATCGTCCTCCAGCCGACTTGTCTCCAAGGGGATATTGCTGCCTCGGGCATCTTATCCTCGTTCATCTGTGAGTCTAGATTTTCGATTCCGACGCAAAACTAATAGTGAATTGTAACGTTCAGGGCCTCCTAATGACAATAGAACACTCAAACTGCTTCGAGTATCAATACGTCGTCCTCCAGCCGACTTGTCTCCAAGGGGATATTGCTGCCTCGGGCACCATATGGTCCGTCTCCTGTGAGTCGAGATTTTCGAATCCGACGCAAACGTTGTAGTTAATTGTAACGTTCAGGGCCTCCTAATGACAATGGAACACTCAAATTACGTCGAGATTCAATACATCGTCCACCAGCCGCCTTGTCTCCAAGGGGGTATTGGTGCCTCGGGCACCTTATCGTCGTTCTTCTGTGAGCCTACATTTTCGAATCCGACACAAAACTAATAGTTAATTGTAACGTTCAGGGCCTCCTAATGACTATAGAGTACTCAAACTGCCTCGAGATTAAATACGTCGTCCTCCAGCCGACTTGTCTCCAAGGGTCTATTGCCGCTTCGGGTACCTTATGGTCGTTCTCCTGTGAGTCTAGATTTTCGGATCCGAGGCTTAACTGATAGTTAATTGTAACGGTCAGCGCCTCCTAATGACGATAGAACACTCAAATTGCTTCGAGATTCAATACATCGTCCACCCGCCGCCTTGTCTCCAAAGGGATATTGCTGCCTCGGGCACCATGTGGTCCGTCTCCTGAGAGTCTAGATTTTCGAATCCGACGCAAAACTGATAGTTAATTGTAACGTTCACGACCTCCTAATGACGATGGAACACTCAAATTGCGTCGAGATTCAATACATCGTCATCCAGCCGACTTGCCTCCAAAGGGATATTGCTGTCACGGGCACCTTATGCACCGTCTCCTGTGAGTCTAGATTTTAGAATCCGACGCATAACTGATATTTAACTGTAACGATAAGGGCCTCCTAATGACGATGGAACACTCAAATTGCGTTAGATTCAATACATTGTCCACCCGCCGCCTTGTCTCCAACGGGATATTGCTGCCTCGGGCACCATGTGGTCCGTCCCCTGTGAGTCTATATTTTCGAATCCGACGCAAAACTGATGGTTATTTGTAACGTTCATGGCCTCCTAATGACGATGGAACATTCAAATTGCGTCGCGATTCAATACATCGTCCTCTAGCCGACTTGTCTCCAAGAGGATATTGCTGCCACGGGCACCTTATCGTCTTTCTTCTGTGAGTCTAGATTTTCGAATCCGACGCAAAACTAATAGTTAATTGTAACGTTCAGTTCCTCCTAATGTCGACAGAACACTCAAATTGCGTAGAGATTCAATACGTCGTCCTCCAGCCGACTTGTCTCCAAGGGGATATTGCTGCCTCGGGCACCATATGGTCCGTCTCCTGTGAGTCTAGATTTTCGAATCCGACGCAAAAGTTGTAGTTAATTGTAACGTTCAGGGCCTCCTAATGACAATGGAACACTCAAATTACGTCGAGATTCAATACATCGTCCACCAGCCGCCTTGTCTCCAACGGGATACTGCTGCCTCGGGCACCATGAGGTCCGTCTCCTGTGACTCTAGATTCTCGAATCCGACGCAAAACTGATAGTTAATTTTAACGTTGAGGACCTCCAAATGGCGATGGAAAACTCAAATTGCGTCGAGATTTAATACATCGTCCTCCAGCCGCCTTGTCTCCAACGGGATATTGCTGCCTCGGGCACCATATGGTCCGTCTCCTGTGAGTCTAGATTTTCGAATCCGACGCAAAACTTGTACTTAATTGTAACGTTCAGAGCCTCCTAATGACGATGGAACACTCAAATTGCGTCTAGATTCAATACATGGTCCTCCAGCCGACTTGTCTCCAAAGGGAAATTGGTGCCTCGGGCACCTTAAGTTCGTTCTTCTGTGAGCCTAGATTCTCGAAACCGACGCAAAAATTATACTTAATGGTAACGTTGAGGGACTCCTATTGACGCAGGAACACTCAAATTGCGTCGAGATTCAATACATCGTCCTCCAGCCGACTTGTCTCCAACGGTCTATTGCTGCATCGGGCACCTTATGGTCGTTCTCCTGTGAGTCTCGATTTTCAAATCCGACGCAAAACTAATAGTTAATTGTAACGTTCAGGGCCTCCTAATGTCGACAGAACACTCAAATTGCGTAGAGATTCAATACGTCGTCGTCCAGCCGACTTGTCTCCAAGGGGATATTGCTGCCTCGGGCACCATGTGGTCCGTCTCCTGTGGGTCTAGATTTTCGAAACCGACGCAAAAATTATAGTTAATGGTAACGTTCAGGGACTCCTAATGACGAAGGAACACTCAAATTGCGTCGAGATTAAATTCATCGTCCTCCAGCCGACTTGTCTCCAACGGTCTATTGCTGCATCGGGCACCTTATGGTCGTTCACCTGTGAGTCTCGATTTTCAGATCCGACCAATAACTGATAGTCAATTGTAACGTTCAGCGCTTCATAATGACGATAGAGCACTCACATTGCGTTGAGATTCAATACATCGTCCTCCAGCCGACTTGTCTCCAAGGGGATATTGCTGCCTCGGGCATCTTATCCTCGTTCATCTGTGAGTCTAGATTTTCGAATCCGACGCAAAACTAATAGTGAATTGTAACGTTCAGGGCCTCCTAATGACAATAGAACACTCAAACTGCTTCGAGATTCAATACGTCGTAAATCAGCCGACTTGTCTCCAAGGGTCTATTGCTGCTTCGGATACCTTATGGTCGTTCTCCTGTGAGTCTAGATTTTCGGATCCGACGCATAACTGATAGTTCATTGTAACGTTCAGGGCCTCCTAATGACGATTCAACATTCAAATTGCTTCGAGATTCAATACATCGTCCATCCGCCGCCTTGTCTCCAACGGGATGTTGCTGCCTCGGGCAACATGTAGTCCGTCTCCTGTGACTCTAGATTCTCGAATCCGACGCAAAACTGACAGTTAATGCTAACGTTCAGGGACTCCTAATGACGATGGAACACTCAAATTGCGTCTAGATTCAATACATAGTCCTCCAGCCGACTTGTCTCCAAGGGGATATTGGTGCCTCGGGCACCTTATCGTCGTTCTTCTGTGAGTCTAGATTTTTGAATCCGACGCAAAACTAATAGTTAATTGTAACGTTCAGGGCCTCCTAATGTCGACAGAACACTCAAATTGCGTCGAGATTCAATACGTCGTCCTCCAGCCGAGTTGTCTCCAAGGGGATATTGCTGCCTCGGGCACCATATGGTCCGTCTCCTGTGAGTCGAGATTTTCGAATCCGACGCAAACGTTGTAGTTATTTGTAACGTTCAGGGCCTCCTAATGACAATGGAACACTCAAATTACGTCGAGATTCAATACATCGTCCACCAGCCGCCTTGTCTCCAACGGGATATTGCTGCCTCGGGCACCATGAGGTCCGTCTCCTGTGACTCTAGATTCTCGAATCCGACGCAAAACTGATAGTTAATTGTAACATTGAGGACCTCCTAATGACGATCGAAAACTCAAATTGCGTCGAGATTTAATACATCGTCCTCCAGCCGACTTGTCTCCAAAGGGATATTGCTGTCTCGGGCACTCTGTGCTTCGTCTCCTGTGAGTCTCGATCTTCGAATCCGACCAAAAACTGATGGTTAAGTGTAACATTGAGGACCTCCTAATGACGATGGAACACTCAAATTGCGTTGAGATTCAATACATCGTCCTCCAGCCGATTTGTCTCCAATGGGATATTGCTGTCTCGGGCACCTTATGCTCCGTCTCCTTTGAGTCTACAATTTCGAATCCGACGCAATACTTGTACTTAATTGTAACGTTCAGAGCCTCCTAATAACGATGGAACACTCAAATTGCGTCTAGATTCAATACATCGTCCTCCAGCCGACTTGTCTCCAAAGGGAAATTGGTGCCTCGGGCACCTTAAAGTCGTTCTTCTGTGAGCCTAGATTCTCGAAACCGACGCAAAAATTATAGTTAATGGTAACGTTGAGGGACTCCTATTGACGCAGGAACACTCAAATTGCGTCGAGATTCAATACATCGTCCTCCAGCCGACTTGTCTCCAACGGTCTATTGCTGCATCGGGCACCTTACGGTCGTTCTCCTGTGAGTCTCGACTTTCAAATCCGACGAAAAACTGATGGTTAATTGTAACGTTAAGGGCCTCCTAATGACCATGGAACACTCAAATAGTGTCGAGATTCAATACATCGTCTTCCAGACGACTTGTCTCCAAGGGGATATTGCTGCCTCGGGCACCATGTGGTCCGTCTCCTGTGGGTCTAGATTTTCGAAACCGACGCAAAAATTATAGTTAATGGTAACGTTCAGGGACTCCTAATGACGAAGGAACACTCAAATTGCGTCGAGATTAAATACATCGTCCTCCAGCCGACTTGTCTCCAACGGTCTATTGCTGCATCGGGCACCTTATGGTCGTTCACCTGTGAGTCTCGATTTTCAGGTCCGACCAATAACTGATAGTCAATTGTAACGTTCAGCGCTACATAATGACGATAGAGCACTCACATTGCGTTGAGATTCAATACATCGTCCTCCAGCCGACTTGCCTCCAAGGGGATATTGCTGCCTCGGGCATCTTATCCTCGTTCATCTGTGAGTCTAGATTTTCGAATCCGACGCAAAACTAATAGTGAATTGTAACGTTCACGGCCTCCTAATGACAATAGAACACACAAACTGCTTCGAGATTCAATACGTCGTCCTCCAGCCGACTTGTCTCCAAGGGTCTATTGCTGCTTCGAATACCTTATGGTCGTTCTCCTGTGAGTCTAGATTTTCGGATCCGACGCATAACTGATAGTTAATTGTAACGTTCAGCGCCTCCTAATGACGATTGAACATTCAAATTGCTTCGAGATTCAATACATCGTCCATCCGCCGCCTTGTCTCCAACGGGATATTGCTGCCTCGGGCAACATGTGGTCCGTCTCCTGTTGGTCTAGATTTTCTAATCCGACGCAAAAATGATAGTTAATGCTAACGTTCTGGGACTCCTAATGACGAAGGAACACTCAAATTGCGTCGAGATTCAGTACATCGTCCTCCAGCCGACTTGTCTCCAAGGGTCTACTGCAGCCTCGGGCACCTTATGGTCATTCTCCTGTGAGTCTAGATTTTCGAATGCGACGCACACCTGATGGTTAATTGTAACGTTCATGGCCTCCTAATGACAATGGAACACTCAAATTGCGTCTAGATTCAATACATAGTCCTCCAGCCGACTTGTCTCCAAGGGGGTATTGGTGCCTCGGGCACCTTATCGTCGTTCTTCTGTGAGCCTACATTTTCGAATCCGACACAAAACTAATAGTTAATTGTAACGTTCAGGGCCTCCTAATGACTATAGAGTACTCAAACTGCCTCGAGATTAAATACGTCGTCCTCCAGCCGACTTGTCTCCAAGGGTCTATTGCTGCTTCGAATACCTTATGGTCGTTCTCCTGTGAGTCTAGATTTTCGGATCCGAGGCTTAACTAATAGTTAATTGTAACGGTCAGCGCCTCCTAATGACGATAGAACACTCAAATTGCTTCGAGATTCAATACATCGTCCACCCGCCGCCTTGTCTCCAAAGGGATATTGCTGCCTCGGGCACCATGTGGTCCGTCTCCTGAGAGTCTAGATTTTCGAATCCGACGCAAAACTGATAGTTAATTGTAACGTTCACGACCTCCTAATGACGATGGAACACTCAAATTGCGTCGAGATTCAATACATCGTCATCCAGCCGACTTGCCTCCAAAGGGATATTGTTGTCTCGGGCACCTTATGCACCGTCTCCTGTGAGTCTAGATTTTAGAATCCGACGCATAACTGATATTTAACTGTAACGTTAAGGGCCTCCTAATGACGATGGAACACTCAAATTGCGTTAGATTCAATACATTGTCCACCCGCCGCCTTGTCTCCAACGGGATATTGCTGCCTCGGGCACCATGTGGTCCGTCCCCTGTGAGTCTATATTTTCGAATCCGACGCAAAACTGATGGTTAATTGTAACGTTCATGGCCTCCTAATGACGATGGAACATTCAAATTGCGTCGAGATTCAATACATCGTCCTCTAGCCGACTTGTCTCCAAGAGGATATTGCTGCCACGGGCACCTTATCGTCGTTCTTCTGTGAGTCTAGATTTTCGAATCCGACGCAAAACTAATAGTTAATTGTAACGTTCAGGGCCTCCTAATGTCGACAGAACACTCAAATTGCGTAGAGATTCAATACGTCGTCCTCCAGCCGACTTGTCTCCAATTGGATATTGCTGCCTCGGGCACCATATGGTCCGTCTCCTGTGAGTCTAGATTTTCGAATCCGACGCAAAAGTTGTAGTTAATTGTAACGTTCAGGGCCTCCTAATGACAATGGAACACTCAAATTACGTCGAGATTCAATACAACGTCCACCAGCCGCCTTGTCTCCAACGGGATATTGCTGCCTCGGGCACCATGAGGTCCGTCTCCTGTGACTCTAGATTCTCGAATCCGACGCAAAACTGATAGTTAATTGTAACGTTGAGGACCTCCAAATGACGATGGAAGACTCAAATTGCGTCGAGATTTAATACATCGTCCTCCAGCCGCCTTGTCTCCAACGGGATATTGCTGTCTCGGGCACCATATGGTCCGTCTCCTGTGAGTCTAGATTTTCGAATCCGACGCAAAACTTTTACTTAATTGTAACGTTCAGAGCCTCCTAATAACGATGGAACACTCAAATTGCGTCTAGATTCATTACATCGTCCTCCAGCCGACTTGTCTCCAAAGGGAAATTGGTGCCTCGGGCACCTTAAGTTCGTTCTTCTGTGAGCCTAGATTCTCGAAACCGACGCAAAAATTATAGTTAATGGTAACGTTGAGGGACTCCTATTGACGCAGGAACACTCAAATTGCGTCGAGATTCAATACATCGTCCTCCAGCCGACTTGTCTCCAACGGTCTATTGCTGCATCGGGCACCTTATGGTCGTTCACCTATGAGTCTAGATTTTCAGATCCGACCAATAACTGATAGTCAATTGTAACGTTCAGCGCTTCATAATGACGATAGAGCACTCAAATTGCGTTGAGATTCAATACATCGTCCTCCAGCCGACTTGTCTCGAAGGGGATATTGCTGCCTCGGGCATCTTATCCTCGTTCATCTGTGAGTCTAGATTTTCGGATCCGACGCATAACTGATAGTTAATTGTAACGTTCAGCGCCTCCTAATGACGATTGAACGTTCAAATTGCTTCGAGATTCAATACATCGTCCATCCGCCGCCTTGTCTCCAACGGGATATTGCTGCCTCGGGCATCATGTGGTCCGTCTCCTGTTGGTCTAGATTTTCGAATCCGACGCAAAAATGATAGTTAATGCTAACGTTCAGGGACTCCTAATGACGAAGGAACACTCAAATTGCGTCGAGATTCAATACATCGTCCTCCAGCCGACTTGTCTCCAAGGGTCTATTGCTGCCTCGGGCACCTTATGGTCATTCTCCTGTGAGTCTAGATTTTCGAATGCGACGCAAACCTGATGGTTAATTGTAACGTTCATGGCCTCCTAATGACCATGGAACACTCAAATTGCGTCGAGATTCAATACATCTTCCTCCAGCCGACTTGTCTCCAAGGGGATATTGCTGCCTCGGGCACCATATGCACTGTCTCCTGTGAGTCTACATTTTAGAATCCGACGCAAAACTGATATTTAACTGTAATGTTAAGGGCCTCCTAATGACGATGGAACACTCAAATTGCGTTAGATTCAATACATTGTCCACCCGCCGCCTTGTCTCCAACGGGATATTGCTGCCTCGGGCACCATGTGGTCCGTCCCCTGTGAGTCTAGATTTTCGAATCCGACGCAAAGCTGATGGTTAATTGTAACGTTCAGGGCCTCCTAATGACGATGGAACACTCAAATTACGTCTAGATTCATTCAATACATCGTCCACCAGCCGCCTTGTCTCCAACGGGATATTGCTGCCGCGGGCACCATGAGATCCGTCTTCTGTGACTCTGGATTTTCGAATCCGACGCAAAACTGATAGTTGATTGTAACGTTGAGGTCCTCCTAACGACGATGGAAAACTCAAATTGGGTCGAGATTCAATACATCGTCCTCCAGCCGACTTGTCTCCAAAGGGATATTGCTGTCTCGGGCACCTTGTGCACCGTCTCCTGTGAGTCTCGATTTTCGAATCCGACGAAAAACTGATGGTTATTTGTAACTCTAGGGGCCTCCTAATGACGATCTAACACTCGAATTGCGTCGAGATTCAAAACATCGTACACCCGCCGCCTTGTCTCCAACGGGATATTGCTGCCTCGGGCACCATGCGGTCCGTCTCCTGAGAGTCTAAATTTTCGAATCCGACGCAAAACTGTTAGTTAATTGTTACGTTCAGGACCTCCTAATGACGATGGAACACTCAAATTGCGTCGAGATTCAATACATCGTCCTCCAGCCGAATTGTCTCCAATGGGATATTGCTGTCTCGGGCACCTTTTGCTTCGTCTCCTGTGAGTCTAGATATTCGCATCCGACGCAAGACTTGTAGTTAATTGTAACGTTCAGAGCCTCCTAATAACGATGGAACACTCAAATTGCGTCGAGATTCAATATATCGTCCTCGCGCCGACTTGTCTCCAACGCGATATTGCTGCCTCGGGCACCATGTGGTCCGTATCCTGTGAGTCTAGATTTTCGAATCCGACGCAAAAATGATAGTTAATGGTAACGTTCAGGGACTCCTAATGACGAAGGAACACTCAAATAGCGTCGGGATTCAATACATCGTCCTCCAGCCGACTTGTCTCCAAGGGCCTATTGCTGCCTCGGGCACCTTTTTGTCATTCTCCTGTGAGTCTAGATTTTCGGATCCGACGCATAACTGATAAACAATTGTAACGTTCAGCGCTTCCTAATGACGATAGAACACTCAAATTGCGTCGAGATTCAATACATCGTCCTCCAGCCGACTTGTCTCCAAGGGGATATTGCTGCCTCGTGCACCTTATGGTCCGCCTCCTGTGAGTCTACATTTTCGAATCCGACGCAAAACTGGTGGTTAATTGTAACGTTCATGGCCTCCTAATGACGATGGAACACTCAAATTGCGTCTAGATGCAATACATAGTCCTCCAGCTGACTTGTCTCCAAGGGGATATTTTTGCCTCGGGCACCTTATCGTCGTTCTTCTGTGAGCCTACATTTTCGAATCCGACACAAAACTAATAGTTAATTGTAACGTTCAGGGCCTCCTAATGACTATAGAGCACTCAAACTGCCTCGAGATTAAATACGTCGTCCTCCAGCCGACTTGCCTCCAAGGGTCTATTGCCACTTCGGGTACCCTATGGTCGTTCTCCTGTGAGTCTAGATATTCGGATCCGACGCTTAACTGATAGTTAATTGTAACGGTCAGCGCCTCCTAATGACGAAAGAACACTCAAATTGCTTCGATTTTCAATACATCGTCCACCCGCCGCCTTGTCTCCAAAGGGATATTGCTGCCTCGGGCACCATGTGGTCCGTCTCCTGAGAGTCTAGATTTTCGAATCCGACGCAAAACTGATAGTTAATTGTAACGTTCAGGACCTCCTAATGACGATAGAACACTCAAATTGCGTCGAGATTCAATACATCGTCATCCAGCCGACTTGCCTCCAAAGGGATATTGCTGCCTCGGGCACCTTTCTGTCATTCTCCTGTGAGTCTAGATTTTCGGATCCGACGCATAACTGATAGTTAATTGTAACGTTCAGCGCCTCCTAATAACGATAGAACACTCAAATTGCGTCGAGATTCAATACATCGTCCTCCAGCCGACTTGTCTGCAAGGGGATATTGCTGCCTCGTGCACCTTATGGTCCGCCTCCAGTGAGTCTACATATTCGAATCCGACGCAAAACTGGTGGTTAATTGTAACGTTCATGGCCTCCTAATGACGATGGAACACTCAAATTGCGACTATATTCAATACATAGTCCTCCAGCCGACTTGTCTCTAAGGGGATATTGGTGCCTCGGGCACCTTATCGTCGTTCTTCTGTGAGTCTAGATTTTCGAATCCGACGCAAAACTAATAGTTAATTGTAACGTTCAGGGCCTCCTAATGTCGACAGAACACTCAAATTGCGTCGAGATTCAATACGTCGTCCTCCAGCCGACTTGTCTCCAAGGGGATATTGCTGCCTCGGGCACCATATGGTCCGTCTCCTGTGAGTCTAGATTTTCGAATCCGACGCAAAAGTTGTAGTTAATTGTAACGTTCAGGGCCTCCTAATGACAATGGAACACTCATATTACGTCGAGATTCAATACATCGTCCTCCAGCCGATTTGTCTCCAATGGGATATTGCTGTCTCGGGCACCTTATGCTCCGTCTCCTGTGAGTCTACATTTTCGAATCCGACGCAAAACTTGTACTTAATTGTAACGTTCAGAGCCTCCTAATAACGATGGAACACTCAAATTGCGTCTATATTCAATACATCGTCCTCCAGCCGACTTGTCTCCAAAGGGAAATTGGTGCCTCGGGCACCTTAAGGTCGTTCTTCTGTGAGCCTAGATTTTCGAAACCGACGCAAAAATTATAATTAATGGTAACGTTGAGGGACTCCTATTGACGCAGGAACACTCAAATTGCGTCGAGATTCAATACATCGTCCGCCAGCCGACTTGTCTCCAACGGTCTATTGCTGCATCGGGCACCTTATGGTCGTTCTCCTGTGAGTCTCGATTTTCAAATCCGACGAAAAACTGATGGTTAATTGTAACGTTAAGGGCCTCCTAATGACAATACAACACTCAAACTGCTTCGAGATTCAATACGTCGTCCTCCAGCCGACTTGTCTCCAAGGGTCTATTGCTGCTTCGGATACCTTATGGTCGTTCTCCTGTGAGTCTAAATTTTCGGATCCGACGCATAACTGATAGTTAATTGTAACGTTCAGCGCCTCCTAATGACGATTGAACATTCAAATTGCTTCGAGATTCAATACATCGTCCGTCCGCCGCCTTGTCTCCAACGGGATATTGCTGCCTCGGGCAACATGTGGTCCGTCTCCTGTTGGTCTAGATTTTCGAATCCGACGCAAAAATGATAGTTAATGCTAACGTTCAGCACTCCTAATGACGAAGGAACACTCAAATTGCGTCGAGATTCAATACATCGTCCTCCAGCCGACTTGTCTCCAAGGGTCTATTGCTGCCTCGGGCACCTTATGGTCATTCTCCTGTGAGTCTAGATTTTCGAATGCGACCCAAAACTGATGGTTAATTGTAACGTTCATGGCCTCCTAATGACCATGGAACACTCAAATTGCGTCGAGATTCAATACATCTTCCTCCAGCCGACTTGTCTCCAAGGGGATATTGCTGCTTCGGGCACCATATGCACCGTCTCCTGTGAGTCTAGATTTTAGAATCCGACGCAAAACTGATATTTAACTGTAACGTTAAGGGCCTCCTAATGACGATGGAACACTCAAATTGCGTTAGATTCAATACATTGTCCACCCGCCGCCTTGTCTCCAACGGGATATTGCTGCCTCGGGCACCATGTGGTCCGTCCCCTGTGAGTCTATATTTTCGAATCCGACGCAAAACTGATGGTTAATTGTAACGTTCATGGCCTCCTAATGACGATGGAACATTCAAACTGCGTCGAGATTCAACACATCGTCCTCCAGCCGACTTGTCTCCAAGGGGATATTGCTGCCACGGGCACCTTATCGTCGTTCTTCTGTGAGTCTAGATTTTCGAATCCGACGCAAAACTAATAGTTAATTGTAACGTTCAGGGCCTCCTAATGTCGACAGAACACTCAAATTGCGTCGAGATTCAATACGTCGTGCTCCAGCCGACTTGTCTCCAAGGGCATATTGCTGCCTCGGGCACCTTATGCTCCGTCTCCTGTGAGTCTAGATTTTCGAATCCGACGCAAAAGTTGTAGTTAATTGTAACGTTCAGGGCCTCCTAATGACAATGGAACACTCAAATTACGTCGAGATTCAATACATCGTCCACCAGCCGCCTTGCCTCCAACGGGATATTGCTGCCTCGGGCACCATGTGGTCCGTCTACTGAGAGTCTAGATTTTCCAATCCGACGCAAAATTGATAGTTAATTGTTACGTTCAGGTCCTCCGAATGACGATGGAACACTCAAATTGCGTCGAGATTCAATACATCGTCCTCCAGCCGATTTGTCCCCAATGGGATATTGCTGTCTCGGGCACATTATGCTCCGTCTCCTGTGAGTCTAGATTTTCAAATCCGACGCAAAACTTGTACTTAATTGTAACGTTCAGAGCCTCCTAATAACGATGGAACACTCAAATTGCGTCTAGATTCAATACATCGTCCTCCAGCCGACTTGTCTCCAAAGGGAAATTGGTGCCTCGGGCACCTTAAGGTCGTTCTTCTGTGAGCCTAGATTTTCGAAACCGACGCAAAAATTATAGTTAATGGTAACGTTGAGGGACTCCTATTGACGCAGGAACACTGAAATTGCGTCGAGATTCAATACATCGTCCTCCAGCCGACTTGTCTCCAACGGTCTATTGCTGCATCGGGCACCTTATGGTCGTTCCCCTGTGAGTCTCGATTTTCAAATCCTACGAAAAACTGATGGTTAATTGTAACGTTAAGGGCCTCCTAATGACCATGGAACACTCAAATTGTGTCGAGATTCAATACATCGTCTTCCAGCCAACTTGTCTCCAACGGGATATTGCTGCCTTGGGCACCATATGTTCCGTCTCCTGTGAGTCTAGATTTTCGAATCCGATGCAAAACTTGTAGTTAATTGTAACGATCAGGGCCTCCTAATGACGATGGAACACTCAAATTGCGTCGAGATTCAATACATCGGATCGCGCCGACTTGTCTCCAACGGGATATTGCTGCCTCGGGCACCATGTGGTCCGTCTCCTGTGGGTCTAGATTTTCGAAACCGACGCAAAAATTATAGTTAATGGTAACGTTCAGGGACTCCTAATGACAAAGGAACACTCAAATTGCGTCGAGATTAAATACATCGTCCTCCAGCTGACTTGTCTCCAAAGGGATATTGCTGCCTCGGGCACCATATCGTCGTTCTTCTGTGAGTCTAGATTTTCGAATCCGACGCAAAAATAATAGTTAATTGTGACGTTCAGGGCCTCCCAATGACGATGGACCACTCAAATTGCGTCGAAATTCAATACATCGTCCTCCAGCCGAATGTCTCCAACGGTCTATTGCTGCATCGGGCACGTTATAGTCGTTCACCTGTGAGTCTAGATTTTAGGATCCGACCAATAACTGATAGTTAATTGTAACGTTCAGTGCTTCCTAATGACGATAGAGCACTCAAATTGCGTTGAGATTAAATACATCGTCCTCCAGCCGACTTGTCTCCAAGGGGATATTGCTGCCTCTGGCATCTTACCCTCGTTCATCTGTGAGTCTAGATTTTCGAATCCGACGCAAAACTAATAGTGAATTGTAACGTTCAGGGCCTCCTAATGACAATAGAACATTCAAACTGCTTCGAGATTCAATACGTCGTCCTCCAGCCGACTTGTCTCCAAGGGTCTATTGCTGCTTCGGATACCTTATGGTCGTTCTCCTGTGAGTCTAGATTTTCGGATCCGACGCATAACTGATAGTTAATTGTAACGTTCATGGCCTCCTAATGTCGATGGATCACTCAAATTGCGTCGAGATTCAATACATCTTCCTCCAGCCGACTTGTCTCCAAGGGGATATTGCTGCCTCGGGGACCATATCGTCGTTCTTCGGTGAGTCTAGATTTTCGAATCCGACGCAAAACTAATAGTTAATTGTAACGTTCAGCGCCTCCTAATGACGATAGAACACTCAAATTGCTTCGAGATTCAATACATCGTCCACCCGCCGCCTTGTCTCCAACGTGATATTGCTGCCTCGGGCAACATGTGGTCCGTCTCCTGTTGGTCTAGATTTTCGAATCCGACGCAAAAATGATAGTTAATGCTGACGTTCAGCGCCTCCTAATGACGATTGAACATTCAAATTGCTTCGAGATTCAATACATCGTCCATCCGCCGCCTTGTATCCAACGGGATATTGCTGCCTCGGGCAACATGTGGTCCGTCTCCTGTTGGTCTAGATTTTCGAATCCGACGCAAAAATGATAGTTAATGCTGACGTTCAGGGACTCCTAATGGCGAAGGAACACTCAAATTGCGTCGAGATTCAATACATCGTCCTCCAGCCGACTTGTCTCCAAATGTCTATTGCTGCCTCGAGCGCCTTATGGTCATTCTCCTGTGAGTCTAGATTTTCGAATGCGACGCAAAACTGATGGTTAATTGTAACGTTCATGGCCTCCTAATGACGATGGATCACTCAAATTGCGTCGAGATTCAATACATCTTCCTCCAGCCGACTTGTCTCCAAGGGGATATTGCTGCCTCGGGGACCATATCGTCGTTCTTCGGTGAGTCTAGATTTTCGAATCCGACGCAAAACTAATAGTTAATTGTAACGTTCAGCGCCTCCTAATGACGATAGAACACTCAAATTGCTTCGAGATTCAATACATCGTCCACCCGCCGCCTTGTCTCCAACGTGATATTGCTGCCTCGGGCACCTTATCGTCGTTCTTCTGTGAGTCTAGATTTTCGAATCCGACGCAAAACTAATAGTTAATTGTAACGTTCAGGGCCTCCTAATGTCGACAGAACACTCAAATTGCGTCGAGATTCAATACGTCGTCCTCCAGCCGACTTGTCTCCAAGGGGATATTGCTGCCTCGGGCACCATATAGTCCGTCTCCTGTGAGTCTAGATTTTCGAATCCGACGCAAAAGTTGTAGTTAATTGTAACGTTCAGGGCCTCCTAATGACAATGGAACACTCGAATTGTGTCGAGATTCAATACATCTTCCTCCAGCCGATTTGTCTCCAATGGGATAATGCTGTCTCGGGCACCTTATGCTCCGTCTCCTGTGAGTCTACATTTTCGAATCCGACGCAAAACTTGTACTTAATTGTAACGTTCAGAGCCTCCTAATAACGATGGAACACTCAAATTGCGTCTAGATTCAATACATCGTCCTCCAGCCGACTTGTCTCCAAAGGGAAATTGGTGCCTCGGGCACCTTAAGGTCGTTCTTCTGTGAGCCTAGATTTTCGAAACCGACGCAAAAATTATAGTTAATGGTAACGTTGAGGGACTCCTATTGACGCAGGAACACTCAAATTGCGTCGAGATTCAATACATCGTCCGCCAGCCGACTTGTCTCCAACGGTCTATTGCTGCATCGGGCACCTTATGGTCGTTCTCCTGTGAGTCTCGATTTTCAAATCCGACGAAAAACTGATGGTTAATTGTAACGTTAAGGGCCTCCTAATGACAATACAACACTCAAACTGCTTCGAGATTCAATACGTCGTCCTCCAGCCGACTTGTCTCCAACGGTCTATTGCTGCATCGGGCACCTTATGGTCATTCTCCTGTGAGTCTAGATTTTCGAATGCGCACCAAAACTGATGGTTAATTGTAACGTTCATGGCCTCCTAATGACCATGGAACACTCAAATTGCGTCGAGATTCAATACATCTTCCTCCAGCCGACTTGTCTCCAAGGGGATATTGCTGCTTCGGGCACCATATGCACCGTCTCTTTTGAGTCTAGATTTTAGAATCCGACGCAAAACTGATATTTAACTGTAACGTTAAGGGCCTCCTAATGACGATGGAACACTCAAATTGCGTTAGATTCAATACATTGTCCACCCGCCGCCTTGTCTCCAACGGGATATTGCTGCCTCGGGCACCATGTGGTCCGTCCCCTGTGAGTCTATATTTTCGAATCCGACGCAAAACTGATGGTTAATTGTAACGTTCATGGCCTCCTAATGACGATGGAACATTCAAATTGCGTCGAGATTCAATACATCGTCCTCCAGCCGACTTGTCTCCAAGGGGATATTGCTGCCACGGGCACCTTATCGTCGTTCTTCTGTGAGTCTAGATTTTCGAATCCGACGCAAAACTAATAGTTAATTGTAACGTTCAGGGCCTCCTAATGTCGACAGAACACTCAAATTGCGTCGAGATTCAATACGTCGTGCTCCAGCCGACTTGTCTCCAAGGGCATATTGCTGCCTCGGGCACCTTATGCTCCGTCTCCTGTGAGTCTAGATTTTCGAATCCGACGCAAAAGTTGTAGTTAATTGTAACGTTCACGGCCTCCTAATGACAATGGAGCACTCAAATTACGTCGAGATTCAATACATCGTCCACCAGCCGCCTTGCCTCCAACGGGATATTGCTGCCTCGGGCACCATGTGGTCCGTCTACTGAGAGTCTAGATTTTCCAATCCGACGCAAAACTGATAGTTAATTGTTACGTTCAGGTCCTCCGAATGACGATGGAACACTCAAATTGCGACGAGATTCAAAACATCGTCCTCCAGCTGATTTGTCTCCAATGGGATATTGCTGTCTCGGGCACATTATGCTCCGTCTCCTTAGAGTCTAGATTTTCGAATCCGACGCAAAACTTGTACTTAATTGTAACGTTCAGAGCCTCCTAATAACGATGGAACACTCAAATTGCGTCTAGATTCAATACATCGTCCTCCAGCCGACTTGTCTCCAAAGGGAAATTGGTGCCTCGGGCACCTTAAGGTCGTTCTTCTGTGAGCCTAGATTTTCGAAACCGACGCAAAAATTATAGATAATGGTAACGTTGAGGGACTCCTATTGACGCAGGAACACTCAAATTGCGTCGAGATTCAATACATCGTCCTCCAGCCGACTTGTCTCCAACGGTCTATTGCTGCATCGGGCACCTTATGGTCGTTCCCCTGTGAGTCTCGATTTTCAAATCCTACGAAAAACTGATGGTTAATTGTAACTTTAAGGGCCTCCTAATGACCATGGAACACTCAAATTGTGTCGAGATTCAATACATCGTCTTCCAGCCAACTTGTCTCCAACGGGATATTGCTGCCTTGGGCACCATATGTTCCGTCTCCTGTGAGTCTAGATTTTCGAATCCGATGCAAAACTTGTAGTTAATTGTAACGATCAGGGCCTCCTAATGACGATGGAACACTCAAATTGCGTCGAGATTCAATACATCGGATCGCGCCGACTTGTCTCCAACGGGATATTGCTGCCTCGGGCACCATGTGGTCCGTCTCCTGTGGGTCTAGATTTTCGAAACCGACGCAAAAATTATAGTTAATGGTAACGTTCAGGGACTCCTAATGACGAAGGAACACTCAAATTGCGTCGAGATTAAATACATCGTCCTCCAGCTGACTTGTCTCCAAAGGGATATTGCTGCCTCGGCCACCATATCGTCGTTCTTCTGTGAGTCTAGATTTTCGAATCCGACGCAAAAATAATAGTTAATTGTGACGTTCAGGGCCTCCTAATGACGATGGACCACTCGAATTGCGTCGAGATTCAATACATCGTCCTCCAGCCGACTTGTCTCCAACGGTCTATTGCTGCATCGGGCACGTTATGGTCGTTCACCTGTGAGTCTAGATTTTCAGATCCGACCAATAACTGATAGTTAATTGTAACGTTCAGTGCTTCCTAATGACGATAGAGCACTCAAATTGCGTTAAGATTAAATACATCGTCCTCCAGCCGACTTGTCTCCAAGGGGAAATTGCTGCCTCGGGCATCTTACCCTCGTTCATCTGTGAGTCTAGATTTTCGAATCCGACGCAAAACTAATAGTGAATTGTAACGTTCAGGGCCTCCTAATGACAATAGAACATTCAAACTGCTTCGAGATTCAATACGTCGTCCTCCAGCCGACTTGTCTCAAAGGGTCTATTGCTGCTTCGGATACCTTATGGTCGTTCTCCTGTGAGTCTAGATTTTCGGATTCGACGCATAACTGATAGTTAATTGTAACGTTCAGCGCCTCCTAATGACGATTGAACATTCAAATTGCTTCGAGATTCAATACATCGTCCATCCGCCGCCTTGTATCCAACGGGATTTTGCTGCTTCGGGCACCTTATCGTCGTTCTTCTGTGAGTCTAGATTTTCGAATCCGACGCAAAACTAATAGTTAATTGTAACGTTCAGGGCTTCCTAATGACGATAGAACACTCAAATTGCTTCGAGATTCAATACATCGTCCATCCGCCGCCTTGTATCCAACGGGATATTGCTGCCTCGGGCACCTTATCGTCGTTCTTCTGTGAGTCTAGATTTTCGAATCCGACGCAAAACTAATAGTTAATTGTAACGATCAGGGCCTCCTAATGACGATGGAACACTCAAATTGCGTCGAGATTCAATACATCGGATCGCGCCGACTTGTCTCCAACGGGATATTGCTGCCTCGGGCACCATGTGGTCCGTCTCCTGTGGGTCTAGATTTTCGAAACCGACGCAAAAATTATAGTTAATTGTAACGTTCAGCGCCTCCTAATGACGATTGAACATTCAAATTGCTTCGAGATTCAATACATCGTCCACCCGCCGCCTTGTCTCCAACGGGATATTGCTGCCTCGGGCACCATGTGGTCCGTCTCCTGTGACTCTAGATTTTCGAATCCGACGCAAAACTGATAGTTAATTGTAACCTTGAGGACTTCCTAATGACGATGGAAAACTCAAATTGCGTCGAGATTCATTACATCGTCCACCAGCCGACTTGTCTCCAAAGGGATATTGCTGTCTCGGGCACCTTGTGCTCCGTCTCCTGAGAGTCTCGATTTTCGAATCCGACGAAAAACTGATGGTTCATTGTTACGTTGAGGGCCTCCTAATGACCATGGAACACTCAAATTGTGTCGAGATTCAATACATCGTCTTCCAGCCGACTTGTCCCCAAGGGGATATTGCTGCCTCGGGCGCCATATGTTCCGTCTCCTGTGAGTCTAGATTTTCGAATCCGACGCAAAACTTGTAGTTAATTGTAACGATCAGGGCCTCCTAATGACGATGGAACACTCAAATTGCGTCGAGATTCAATACATCGTCCTCCAGCCGACTTGTCTCCAACGGTCTATTGCTGCATCGGGCTCCTTATGGTCGTTCTCCTGTGAGTCTAGATTTTCGGATCCGAGGCATAACTGATAGTTAATTGTAACGTTCAGCGCCTCCTAATGACGATAGAGCGTTCAAATTGCGTTGAGATTCGATACATCGTCCTCCAGCCGACTTGTCTCCAAGGTGATATTGCTTACTCGGGCATCTTATCCTCGTTCATCTGTGAGTCTAGATTTTCGAATCCGACGCAAAACTAATAGTGAATTGTAACGTTCAGGGCCTCCTAATGACAATAGAACACTCAAATTGCTTCGAGATTCAATACGTCGTTATCCAGCCGACTTGTCTCCAAGGGTCTATTGCTGCTTCGGATACCTTATGGTCGTTCTCCTGTGAGTCTAGATTTTCGGATCCGACGCATAACTGATAGTAAATTGTAACGTTCAGCGCCTCCTAATGACGATTGAACACTCAAATTGCTTCGAAATTCAATACATCGTTCATCCGCCGCCTTGTCTCCAACGGGATATTGCTGCCTCGGGCAACATGTGGTCCGTCTCCTGTGAGTCTAGATTTTCGAATCCGACGCAAAAATGATAATTAATGCTAACTTTCAGGGACTCCTAATGACGAAGGAACACTCAAATTGCGTCGAGATTCAATACATCGTCCTCCAGCCGACTTGTCTCCAAGGGTCTATTGCTGCCTCGGGCACCTTATGGTCATTCTCCTGTGAGTCTAGATTTTCGAATCCGACGCAAAACTGATGGTTAATTGTAACGTTCATGGCCTCCTAATGACGATGGAACACTCAAATTGCGTCGAGATTCAATACATCGTCCTCCAGCCGACTTGTCTCCAAGGGGATAGTGCTGCCTCGGGTACTATATCGTCGTTCTTCTGTGAGTCTAGATTTTCGAATCCGACGCAAAACTAATAGTTAATTGTAACGTTCAGGGCCTCCTAATGACTATAGAACACTCAAATTGCTTCGAGATTCAATACGTCGTCCTCCAGCCGACTTGTCTCCAAGGGTCTATTGCTGCTTCGGACACGTTATGGTCGTTCTCCTGTGAGACTAGATTTTCGGATCCGACGCATAACTGATAGTTAATTATAACGTTCAGCGCCACCTAATGACGATAGAACACTAAAATTGCTTCGAGATTCAATACATCGTCCACCCGCCGCCTTGTCTCCAACGGGATATTGCTGCCTCGGGCACCTTATGGTCATTCTCCTGTCAGTCTAGATTTTTGAATCCGACGCAAAACTGATGGTTAATTGTAACGTTCATGGCCTCCTAATGACGATGGAATACTCAAATTGCGTCGAGATTCAATACTTCGTCCTCCAGCCGACTTGTCTCCAAAGGGATATTGCTGCCTCGGGCACCATATCGTCGTTCTTCTGTGAGTCTAGATTTTCGGATCCGACGCAAAAATAATAGTTAATTGTGACGGTCAGGGCCTCCTAATGACGATGGAATACTCAAATTGCGTCGTGATTCAATACATCGATCTCCAGCCGACTTGTCTCCAAGGGTCAATTGCTGCTTTTGGCACCTAATTGACTTGCTGCTGTGAGTCTAGATTTTCGAATCCGACGCAAAACTAATAGTTAATTGTAACTTTCAGGGCCTCCTAGTGACGATAGAACACTCAAATTACGTCGAGAGTCAATACGTCGTCCACCCGCCGCCTTGTCTCCAACGGGATATTGCTGCCTCGGGCACCATGAGGTCCGTCTCCTGTGAGTCTTGATTTTCGAATCCGACACAAAACTGATAGTTAATTGTAACGATCAGGACCTCCTAATGACGATGGAACACTGAAATTGCTTCGAGATTCAATACATCGTCCTCCAGCCGACTTGACTCTAAGCGGATATTGCTGCCTCGGGCACCTTATGGTCGTTCTCCTGTGAGTCAAGAATTTCGAATCGGAAGCAAAACTTATAGTTAATTGTAACGTTCAGGACCTTCTAATGACGATGGAACAGTCAAATTGCGTCGCGTTTCAATACATCGTCTTCCAGCCGACTTGTCTCCAAGGGGATATTGCTGCCTCAGGCGCCATATAGTCCTTCGCCAGTGAGTCTAAAATTTCGAATCGGACGCAAAACTGATAGTTAATTGTAACGTTCAGGACCTTCTAATGACGATGGAACAGTCAAATTGCGTCGCGTTTCAATACATCGTCTTCCAGCCGACTTGTCTCCAAAGTGATATTGCTGTCTGTGGCACCAAATGGTCTTGCTCCTGTGAGTCTACATTTACGAATCCGACGCAAGAATGATTGTTAATTGTAACGTTCAGGACCTCCTAATTACGAAGGATCACTCAAATTGCGTCGAGATTCAATACATCGTCCTCCAGCCGACTTGTCTCCGTAGGGATATTGCTGTCTGGGGCACCTTATTCTCCGTCTCCTGTGAGTCTAGATTTTCGAATCCGACGCAAAACTGATGGTTAATTGCAACGGTCATGGCCTCCTAATGACGATGGTACACTCGAATTGCGTCGAGAGTCAATACATCGTCCTCCAGGCGACTTGTCTCCAAGGGTCTATTGCTGCCTCGGGCACCATATGATCCGTCTCCTGTGAGTCTAGATTTTCGGATCCGACGCATAACTGATAGCTAATTGTAACGTTTAGCGCCTCCTAATGACGATAGAACACTCAAATTGCGTCGAGATTCAATACATTGTCCTCCAGCCGACTTGTCTACAAGGGGATACTACAGCCTCAGGCACCATAGGTTCGTCTCCTGTGAGTCTAGATTTTCGAATCCGACGCAAATCTGATAGTTAATTGTAACGTTCAGGGCCTCCTAATGACGATGGAACACTCAGATTACGTCGAGAATCAATACGTCGTTCACCCGCCGCCTTGTCTCAAACGGGATATTGCTACCTCGGGCACCATGAGGTCCGTCTCCTGTGAGTCTAGATATTCGAATCCGACGCGAAACTGATAGTTAATTGTAACGATCAGGACCTCCTAATGACGATGGAACACTCAAATTGCGTCGAGATTCAATACGTCTTCCTCCGGCCGACTTGTCTCCAAAGAGATATTGCTGTCTCGGGTACCAAATGCTCCGTCTCCTGTGAGTCTAGATTTTCGAAACCGACCCAAAACTGATGGTTAATTGTAACGGTCAAGGCCTCCTAATGACAATGGAACACTAAAATTGCGTCGCGATTCAATACATCGTCCTCCAACCGATTTGTCTCCAAGCGTCTATTGGTGCCTGTGGCATCTTATGCTCCGTCTCCTGTGAGTCTAGATTTTCGAATCCGACGCAAAACTGATGGTTAATTGTAACGGTCATGGCCTCCTAATGACGATGGTACACTCATATTGCGTCGCGATTCAATACATCGTCCATATGCCGACATGTCTCCAAGGGTCAATTGCGGCCTCTGGCAAATAATGTTCTTGCTCCTGTGAGTCTAGCTTTTCGAATCCGACGCAAAACTGATATTTAATTGTAACGTTAAGGGCCTCCTAATGACGATGGAACACTCAAATTGCGTCGAGATTCAATACACCGTCCTCCAGCCGACTTGTCTCTAAGGCTATATTGCTGCCTCGGGCACCTTATAGTCGTTCTCCTGTGAGTCTAGATTATCGAATCAGACGCAAAACTGATTGTTGTAACGGTCAGGGCCTCCTAATGACGATGGAACACTCAAATTGCGTCGCGATTCAATACATCGTCCTCCAGCCCACTTGTCTCCAAGGGTCTATTGCTGCCTCGGGCACCTTATGGTCGTTCTCCTGTGAGTCTAGATTTTCGGATCCGACGCATAACTGATAGTTATTTGTAACGTTCAGCGCCTCCTAATGACGATAGAACACTCAAATTGTGTCGAGATTCAATACATTGTCCTCCAGCCGACTTGTCTCCAAGGGGATATTGCTGCCTCGGGCACCATATAGTCCTTCTTCTGTTTGTCTAGAATTTCGAATCCGACGCTAAACTGATGGTTAATTGTAAAGTTCAGGACCTCCTAATGACGATGGAACACTGAAATTGCGTCGAGATTCAATACATTGTCCTCCAGCCGCCTTGTCTCCAAAGGGATATTGCTGTCTCGGGCACTTTATGCTCCGTCTCCTGTGGTTCTAGATTTTCGAATCCGACGCAAAACTGATTGTTGTAACGGTCAGGGCCTCCTAATGACGATGGAACACTCTAATTGCGTCGCGATTCAATACATCGTCCTCCAGCCGACTTGTCTCCAGGGTTCTATTGCTGCCTGTGGCACCTAATTGTCGTTCTTCTGGGAGTCTAGATTTTCGAATCCGACGCAAATCTGATAGTTAATTGTAATGTTCAGGGCCTCCTAATGACGATGGAACACTCGAATTGCGTCGAGAGTCAATACATCGTCCTCCAGGCGGCTTGTCTCCAAGGGTCTATTGCTACCTCGGGCACTTTATAGTCGTTCTCCAGTGAGTCTAGATTTTCGAATCCGACGCAAAACTGATAGTTAATTGTAACGTTCATGGCCTCCTAAAGACGATGGAACACTCAAATTGCTTCGCGATTCAATACATCGTCTTCCATCCGACTTGTCTGCAAGGGTCTACTACTGTCTCTGGCACCTAACGGTCTTGCTCCTGTGAGTCTAGATTTTCGAATCCGACGCAAAACTGATAGTTAATTGTAACGTTCAGGACCTCCTAATGACGAAGGAACACTCAAATTGCGTCGAGATTCAATACATCGTCCTCCAACCGACTTGTCTCCAAAAGGGATATAGCTGTCTCGGGCACCTTATGCTCCGTCTCCTGTGAGTCTAGATTTTCGAATCCGACACAAAACTGATGGTTAAATGTAACGGTCAGGGCCTCCTAATGACGATGGAACACTCAAATTGCGTCGCGATTCAATACATCGTCCTCCAGCCGATTTGTCTCCAAGGGTCTACTGCTGCCTGTGGCTCCTAATTGTCGTTGTCCTGTGAGTCTAAATTTTCGAATCCGTCGCATATCTGATGGTTAATTGTAACGTTCAGGGCATACTAATGACGATGGAACACTCGAATTGCGTCGCGAGTCAATACATCGTCCTCCAGGCGACTTGTCTCCAAGGGTCTATTGCTGCCTCGGGCACCATATGGTCCGTCTACTGAGAGTCTAGATTTTCGAACCCGACGCAAAACTTGTAGTTAATTGTAACGTTCAAGGCCTCCTAATGACGATGGAACACTCGAATTGCGTCGAGAGTCAATACATCGTCCTCCAGGCAACTTGTCTCCAAGGGTCTATTGCTACCTCGGGCACCTTTGGTCGCTCTCCAGTGAGTCTAGATTTTCGAATCCAACGCAAAACTGATAGTTAATTGTAGCGTTCAGGACCTCCTAATGACGAAGGAACACTCAAATTGCGTCGAGATTCAATACATCGTCCTCCAGGCTACTTGTCTCCAAGGGGATATTGCTGCCTAGGGCACCTTATCGTCGTTTTTGTGTGAGTCTAGATTTTTGAACCCGACGCAAAACTAATAGTTATTTGTAACGTTCAGGGCCTCCTAATTACGATAGAACACTCAAATAGCGTCGAGATTCAGCACGTAGTCCTCCAGCCGACTTGCCTCCATGGGGATATTGCTGCCTCGGGCACCATATGGTCCGTCTCCTGTGAGTAAGGATTTTCAAATCCGACATAAAAACTGATATTTAATTGTAACGTTAAGGGCCTCCTAACGACGATGGAACACACAAATTGCGTCGAGATTCAATACATCGTCCTCCAGCCGTCTTGCCTCCAAGGGGATATTGCTGCCTCGGGCACCATATGGTCCGTCTCCTGTGAGTCTAGATTTTCGAATCCGACAAAAAACTGATATTTCGTTCTAATGTTTAGGGCCCCCTAATGACGATGGATCACTCAAATTGCGTCGAGATTCAATACATCGTTTTCCAGGCGACTTGTCTCCAAGGGGACATTGCTGCCACGGGCACCATATGGTCCGTCTCCTGTGAGTCAGGATTTTCAAATCCGACACATAACTGATATTTAATTGTTACGTTCAGGGCCTCCTAATGACGATGGAACAGTCGTATTGCGTCGAGAGTCAATACATCGTCCTCCAGGCAACTTGTCTCCAAGGGTCTATTGCTACCTCGGGCACCTTGGGTCGTTCTCCAGTGAGTCTAGATTATCGAATCCGACGCAAAACTGATAGTTAATTGTAACTTTCATGGCCTCCTAATCACGATGCAACACTCGACTTGCGTCGAGAGTCAATACATCGTCCTCCAGGCGACTTGTCTCCAGGGGTCTATTGCTGCCTCGGGCACCATATGGTACGTCACCTGTGAGTCTAGATTTTCGAACCCGACGCAAAACTAGTAGTTAATTGTAAAGTTCATTGCCTCCTAATGACGATGGAACACTCAAATTGCGTCGCGATTCAATACATCGTCCTCCAGCCGACTTGTCTCCAAGGGTCTATTGCTGCCTATGGCACCTAATGGTCTTGCTCCTGTGAGTCTAGATTTTCGTATCCGAAGCAAAACTGATATTTCATTCTAACGTTTAGGGCCTTCTAATGACGGTGGAACAATCAAATTGCGTCGAGATTCAATACATCGTTTTCCAGGCGACTTGTCTCCAAGGGGCTATTGCTGCATCGGGCACCATATGGTCGTCTCCTGTGAGTCTAGATTTTCGAATCCGACACAAAACTGATATTTCATTCTAACGTTTAGGGCCTCCTTATGACGATGGACCACTCAAATTGCGTCGAGATTCAATACATCGTTTTCCAGGCGACTTGCCTCGAAGGGGATATTGCACCTCGGGCATCTTGTCGTCGTTCTTCTGTAGGTCTAGATTTTCATATCCGACGCAAACTAATAGTTAATCTTAACGTTCAGGGCCGCCTAATGACGAAGGAACACTCAAATTGCGTCGAGATTCAATACATCGTCCTCCAGCCGACTTGTCTCCAAAGGGATATTGCTGCCTCGGGCACCTTATGGTCGTTCTCCTGTGAGTCTAGATTATCGAATCCGACGCAAATCTGATAGTCAATTGTAACGTTCAGGGCCTCCTAATGACGATGGAACACTCAAATTGCGTAGCGATTCAATACATCGTGCTCCAGCCGACTTGTCTCCAAGGGGTACTGCTGCATCGGGCACCAAATAGTCCTTCTCCTGTGAGTCTAGAATTTCGAATCCGACGCAAAACTGATAGATAATTGTAACGTTCAGGACCTCCTAATGACGATGGAACACTCAAATTGCGTCGAGATTCAATACGTCGTCCACCAGGCGACTTGTCTCCAAGGGGATATTGCTGCCTCGGGCACCATATGGTCCGTCTCCTGTGAGTCTAGATTTTCGAACCCGGCGCAAAACTTGTAGTTATGTGTAACGTTCAAGGCCTCCTAATGACGATGGAACACTCAAATTGCGTCGAGATTCAATACATCGTCCTCCGGCCCACATGTCACCAAAGGTCTATTGCTGCCTCGGGCACCTTATGGTCGTTCTCCTGTGAGTCTAGATTTTCGGATCCGACGCATATCTGATAGTTAATTGTAACGTTCAGCGCCTCCTAATGACGATAGAACACTCAAATTGCGTCGAGATTCAATACATTGTCCTCCAGCCGACTTGTCTACAAGGGGATATTGCTGCCGCGGGCACCTTATGGTCAGCCTCCTGTGAGTCTAGATTTTCTCATCCGACTCAAAACTGATGGTTAATTGTAACGTTCATGGCCTCCTAATGACGATGGAACACACAAATTGCGTCGAGATTCAATACATCGTTCTCCAGCCTACTTGTCTCCAAGTGGATATTGCTGCCTCGGGCACCTTATCGTCGTTCTTCTGTGAATCTAGATTTTCGAATCCGACGCAAAACTAATAGTTAATTGTATCGTTCAGGGCATCCTAATTACGATAGAACACTCAAATTGCGTCGAGATTCTGTACGTAGTCCTCCAGCCGACTTGTCTCCAAGGGGATATTGCTGCCTCAGGCACCATATGGTTCGTCTCCTGTGAGTCAGGATTTTCAAATCCGACACATAACTGATATTTAATTGTAACGTGAAGGGCCTCTTAATGACGATGGAACACTCAAATTGTGTCGAGATTCAATACATCGTCCTCCAGCCGACTTGCCTCCAAGGGGATATTGCTGCCTCGGGCACCACATGGTAAGCCCCTGTGAGTCTAGATTAAAGAATCCGACGCATAACTTGTAGTTAATTGTAATGTTCAGGGCCTCCTAATGACGATGGAGCACTCAAATTGCGTCGAGAATCAATACATCGTCCTCCCGCCGACTTGTCTCCAACGGGATATTTCTGTATCGGGCACCTTATCGTCGTACTTCTGTGAGTCTAGATATTCGTATAAGACCCAAAACTAATAGTTAGTTGTAACGTTCATGGCCTCCTAATGACGATGGAACACTCAAATTGCGTCGACATTCAATACATCGTCCTCCAGCCGACTTGTCTCCAATTGTCTATTCCTGCCTCGGGCACCTTATGGTCGTTCTCCTGGGAGTCTAGATTTTCGAATCCGACACAAAACTGATAGTTAATTGTTACGTTCAGGGCCTCCTAATGACGATGGAACACTCGTATTGCGTCGAGCGTCAATACATCGTCCTGCAGGCAACTTGTCTCCAAGGGTCTATTGCTGCCTCGGGCACAATATGGTACGTCTCCTGTGAGTCTAGATTTTCGAACCCGACGCAAAACTAGTAGTTAATTGCAAAGTTCATTGCCTCCTAATGACGATGGAACACTCAAATTGCGTCGCGATTCAATTCATCGTCCTCCAGCCGACTTGTCTCCAAGGGTCTATTGCTGCCTATGGCACCTAATGGTATTGCTCCTGTGAGTCTAGATTTTCGTATCCGAAGCAAAACTGATATTTGATTCTAACGTTTAGGGCCTTCTAATGACGATGGAACAATCAAATTGCGTCGAGATTCAATACATTGTTTTCCAGGCGACTTGTCTCCAAGGGGATATTGCTGCCTCGGGCACCATATGGTCCGTCTCCTGTGAGTCTAGATTTTCGAACCCGACGCAAAACTTGTAGTTAATTGTAACGTTCAGGGCCTCCTAATGACGATGGAACACTCAAATTGCGTCGAGATTCAATACATCGTCCTCCAGCCCACATGTCTCCAAGGGTCTATTGCTGCCTCGGGCACCTTATGGTCCGTATGCTGTGAGTCTAGATTTTCGAATCCGACGCAAAACTGATAGTTAATTGTAACTTTCATGGCCTCCTAATGACGATGCAACACTCAAATTGCGTCGAGATTCAGTACATCGTCCTCCAGCCGACTTGTCTCCTAGGGTCTATTCCTGCCTCGGGCACCTTATGGTCGTTCTCCTGTGAGTCTAGATTTTCGGATCCGACGCATATCTGATAGTTATTTGTAACGTTCATCGCCTCCTAATGACGATAGAACACTCAAATTGCGTCGAGATTCAATACATTGTCCTGCAGCCGACTTGTCTACAAGGGGATATTGCTGCCGCGGGCACCTTATGGTCCGTCTCTTGTGAGTCTACATTTTCGAAACCGACACAAAGCTGATATTTAATTGTAACGTTAAGGGCCTCCTAATGTCGATGGAACACTCAAATTGCGTCGAGATTGAATACATCGTCCTTCTGCCGACTTGCCTCCAAGGGGATATTGCTGCCTCGGGCACCATATGGTTCGGCCCCTGTGAGTCTAGATTAACGAATCCGACGCATAACTTGTAGTTAATTGTAACGTTCAGGGACTCCTAATGACGATGGAGCACTCAAATTGCGTCGAGATTCAATACATCGTCCTCCCGCCGACTTGTCTCCAACGGGATATTGCTGCCTCGGGCACCTTATCGTTGTTATTCTGTGAGTCTAGATTTTCGAATCCGACGCAAAACTAATAGTTAATTGTAACGTACATGGCCCCCTAATGACGGTGGAACACTCAAATTGCGTCGAGATTCAATACATCGTCTTCCAGCCTACTTGTCTCCAAGGGCATATTGCTGCCTCGTGCACATTATCGTCGTTCTTCTGTGAACTAGATTTTCGAAACCGACGCAAATCTAATAGTTAATTGTAACGTTCAGGGCCTCCTAATGACGATAGAACAGTCAAATTGCGTCGAGATACAGTACGTCGTCCTCCAGCCGACTTGTCTCCAAGGGTCTATTGCTGCTTCGGGCACCTTATGGTCTTTCTCCTGTGAGTCTAAATTTTCGGATCCGACGCATAACTGATAGTTAATTATAGCGTTCAGCGCCTACTAATGGCGATAGAACATTAAAATTGCGTCGAGAATCAATACGTCGTTCTCCAGCCGACTTGTCTACAAGGGCACTGCCTTGGGCACCTTATGGTCCGCCTCCTGTGAGTCTAGATTTTGGAATCCGACGCAAAATTGATGGTTAATTGTAACGTTCGTGGCCTTCTAATGACGATGGAACACTCAAATTGCGTCGAGATTCAATACATCGTCCTCCAGCCGATCAGTCTCTAAGGGGATATAGCTGCCTCGGGCACCTTATCGTCGTTCTTCTGTGAGTCTAGATTTTCGAATCCGACGCAAAACTAATGGTTAATGGTAACGTTCAGGTCCTCGTAATGACGATATAACACTCAAATTGCGTTGTGATTCAATACGTCGTCCTCCAGCCCACATGTCTCCAAGGGGATATTGCTGCCTCGGGCGCCATATGTTTCGTCCCCTGTGAGTCTAGATTAACGAATCCGACGCACAACTTGTAGTTAATTGTAACGTTCAGGGCCTCCTAATGACGATGGAACACTCAAATTGCGTCGAGATTCAATACATCGTCCTCCAGCCCACATGTATCCAAGGGTCTATTGCTGCCTCGGGCACCTTATGGTCGTTCTCCTGTGAGTCTAGATTTTCGGATCCGACGCATAACTGATAGTTAATTGGAATGTTCAGCGCCTCCTAATGACGATAGAACACTTAAATTGCGTCGAGATTCAATACATCGTCCTCCAGCCTACTTGTCTCCAAGGGGATATTGCTGCCTCGGGCACCTTATTGTCGTTCTTCTGTGAGTCTAGATTTCGAATCCGACACAAAACTGATATTTAATTGTAACGTTAAGGGCCTCCTAATGACGATGGAACACTCAAATTGCGTAGAGATTCAATACATCGTCCTCCAGCCGACTTGTCTCCAAGGGGATATTGCTGCCTCGGGTAACATATGGTTCGTCTCCTGTCAGTCTAGATTAACGAATCCGACGCATAACTTGTAGTTAATTCTAAGGTTCAGGGCCTCCTAATGACGATTGAGCACTCAAATTGCGTCTAGATTCAATACATCGTCCTCCCGCCGACTTGTCTCTAACGGGATATTGCTGCCTCGGGCACCTTATCGTAGTTCCTCTGTGAGTCTAGATTTTCGAATCCGACGCAAAACTAATAGTTAATTGTAACGTTAAGGGCCTCCTAATGACGATGGAACACTCAAATTACGTCGCGATTCAATACATCGGCCTCCAGCCGACTTGTCTCCAAGGGTCTATTGCTGTTTATGGCACCTAATGGTCTTGCTCCTGTGAGTATAGATTTTCGAATCCGACACAAAACTGATAGTTAATTGTAACGTTCAGGACCTACTAATGACGAAGGAACACTAAAATTGCGCCGAGATTAATTACATCGTCCTTCAGCCGACTTGTCTCCAAAGGGATATAGCTGTCTCGGGCACCTTATCGTAGTTCTTCTGTGAGTCTAGATTTTCGAATCCGACGCAAAACTAATAGTTAATTGTAACGTTAAGGGCCTCCTAATGACGATGGAACACTCAAATTACGTCGCGATTCAATACATCGGCCTCCAGCCGACTTGTCTCCAAGGGTCTATTGCTGTTTATGGCACCTAATGGTCTTGCTCCTGTGGGTCTAGATTTTCGAATCCGACCCACAACTAATAGTTAATTGTAACGTTGAGGGCCTCCTAATGACGATGGAACACTCAAATTACGTCGCGATTCAATACATCGTCCTCCACCCGACTTGTCTCCAAGGGTCTATTTCTGCCTCGGCACCTTATGGTCGTTCTCCAGTGAGTCTAGGTTTTCGAATCCCACGCAAAACTGATAGTTAATTGCAACGTTAAGGGCCTCCTAATGACGATTGAACACTCAAATTGCGTCGCGATTCAATACATCGTCCTAAAGCCGACTTGTCTCCAAGGGTCTATTGCTGCCTATGGCACCTAATGGTCTTGCTCCTGTGAGTCTAGATTTTCGAATCCGACGCAAAACTGATATTTCATTCTAACGTTTAGTGCCTCCTAATGTCGATGGAACACTCAAATTGCGTTTAGATTCAATACATCGTTTTCCAGGCGACTTGTCTCCAAGGGGATATTGCTGCCTCGGGCACCATATGGTCCGTCTCCTGTGAGTCTAGATTTTAGAACCCGACGCAAAACTAGTAGTGAATTGTAACGTTCAAGGCCTCCTAATGACGCTGGAACACTCAAATTGCGTCGAGATTCAATACATCGTCCTCCAGCCCACTTGTCACCAAGGGTCTATTGCTGCCTCGGGCAGCATATGGTCGTTCTCCTGTGAGTCTAGACTTTCGGATGCAACACATAACTGATAGTTAATTGTAACGTTCAGCGCCTCCTAATGATGATAGAACACTCAAATTCCGTCGAGCTTCAATACATCGTCCTCCAGCCGACTTGTCTGCAAGGGGATATTGCTGCCGCGGGCACCTTATGGTTCGCCTCCTGTGAGTCTAGATTTTCGAATCCGACGCAAAACTAATAGTTAATTGTAACGTTCATGGCCTCCTAATGACTATGGAACACTCAATTTGCGTCAGCATTCAATACATCGTCCTCCAGCCTACTTGTCTCCAAGGGGATATTGCTGCATCGGGCACCTTATCGTCATTCTTCTGTGAGTCTAGATTTTCGAACCCGACGCAAAACTAATAGTTAATTGTAACGTTCTGGGCCTCCTAATGACGATAGAACACTCAAATTGCGTCGAGATCTAGTACGTCGTCCTCCAGCCGACTTGTCTCCAAGGGGATATTGCTGCCTCGGGCACCATATGGTCCGTCTCCTGTGAGTCTAGATTTTCGAATCAGACACAAAACTGATATTTAATTGTAACGTTAAGGGCCTCCTAATGACGATGGAACACTCAAATTGCGTCGAGATCCAATACATCGTCCTCAAGCCGACTTGCCTCCAAGGGGATATTGCTGCCTCTGGCACCATATGGTTCGTCCCCTGTCAGTCTAGATTAACGAATCCGACGCATAACTTGTAGTTAATTGCAAGTTTCAGGGCCTCCTAATGACGATGGAGCACTCAAATTGCGTCTAGATTCAATACATCGTCCTCCCGCCGACTTGTCTCCAACGGGATATTGCTGCCTCGGGCACCTTATCGTAGTTCTTCTGTGAGTCTAGATTTCCGAATCCGACGCAAAACTAATAGTTAATTGTAACGGTCATGGCCTGCTAATGACGATGGAACACTCAAATTGCGTCGTGATTCAATACATCGTCCACCAGCCTACTTGTCTCCAAGGGTCTATTCCTGCCTCGGGCACCTTATGGTCGTTCTCCTGTGAGTCTAGATTTTCGAATCCGACGAATAACTGATAGTTAATTGTAACGTTCAGCACCTCCTAATGACGATGGAACATTCAAATTGCGTCGAGATTCAATACTACGTCCTCCAGCCGACTTGTCTACAAGGGGATATTGCTGCCTCGGGCACCTTATGGTCCGCCTCCTGTGAGTCCAGATTTTCGAATCCGACGCAAAACTGATGGTTAATTGTAACGTTCATGGCCACCTAATGACGATGGAGCACTCAAATTGCGTCTAGATTCAATACATCGTCCTCCAGCCGACTTGTCTCCATGGGTCTATCGCTGCTTCAGGCACCTTATGGTCTTTCTCCTGTGAGTCTAGATTTTCGGATCCGACGCATAACTGATAGTTAATTATAGCGTTCAGCGCCTACTAATGACGATATAACACTCAAATTGCGTCGAGAATCAATACATCGTTCTCCAGCCGACTTGTCTACAAGGGGCACTGCCTTGGGCACCTTATGGTCCGCCTCCTGTGAGTCTAGATTTTGAAATCCGACGCAAAACTCATGGTTAATTGTAACGTTCATGGCCTCCTAATGGCGATGGAACACTCAAATTGCGTCGAGATTCAATACATCGTCCTCCAGCTGATTTGTCTCTATGGGGATATAGCTGCATCGGGCATCTTATCGTCGTTCTTCTGTGAGTCTAGTTTTTCGAATCCGACGCAAAACCAATGGTAAATGGTAACGTTCAGGGCCTCCTAATGACGATAGAACACTCAAATTGCGTCGAGATTCAATACATCGTCCTCCAGCCGACTTGTCTCCAAGGGGATATTGCTGCCTCGGGCACCATATGTTTCGTCCCCTGTGAGTCTAGATTAACGAATCCGACGCCTAACTTGGTGTTAATTGTAACGTTGAGGGCCTCCTAATGACGATGAAACAGTCAAATTGCGTCGAGATTCAATACATCGTCCTCCAGCCGACTTGTCTCCAAGGGGATATTGCTGCCTCGGGCACCATATGGTCCGTCTCCTGTGATTCTAGATTTTCGAACCCGACGCAAAACTTGTAGTTAATTGTAACGTTCAGGAACTACTAATGACGAAGGAACACTCAAATTGCGTCGAGATTCAATACATCGTCCTCCAGCCCACATGTCTCCAAGGGTCTATTGCTGCCTCGGGCACCTTATGGTCGTTCTCCTGTGAGTCTAGATTTTCGGATCCGACGCATAACTGATAGTTAATTGTAACGTTCAGCGCCTCCTAATGACGATGGAACATTCAAATTGCGTCGAGATTAAATACATCGTGCTCCAGCCAACTAGTCTACAAGGGGATATTGCTGCCTCGGGCACCTTATTGTCCGCGTCCTGTGAGTCTAGATTTTCGAATCCGACGCAAAACTGATGGTTAATTGTAACATTCATGGCCTCCTAATGACGATGGAACACTCACATTGCGTCGCGATTCAATACATCGTCCTCCAGCCTACTTGTCTCCAAGGGACATTGCTGCCTCGGGCACCTTATGGTCCACCTCCTGTGAGTCTAGATTTTCGAATCCGACGCAAAACTGATGGTTAATTGTAACGTTCATGGCCTCCTAATGACAATGGAACACTCAAATTGGGTCGAGATTCAATACATCGTCCTCCAGCCTACTTGCCTCCAAGGGGATATTGCTGCCTCGGGCACCATGTGGTTCGTCCCCTGTCAGTCTAGATTAACAAATCCGACGCATAACTTGTAGTTAATTGTAAGGTTCAGGGCCTCCTAATTACGATGGAGTACTCAAATTGCGTCTAGATTCAATACATCGTCCTCCCGCCGAATTGTCACTAACGGGATATTGCTGCCTCTGGCACCTTATCGTAGTTCTTCTGTGAGTCTAGATTTTCGAATCCGACGCAAAACTAATAGTTAATTGTAACGTTCATGGCCTCCTAATGACGATGGAACACTCAAATTGCGTCGAGATTCAATACATCGTCTACCAGCCGACTTGTCTCCAAGGGTCTATTCCCGCCTCGGGCAACCTTTTGGTCGTTCTCCTGCGAGTCTAGATTTTCGAATCCGACGAATAACTGATAGTTAATTGTAACTTTCAGCGCCTCCCATTGACTATGTAACATTCAAATTTCTTCGAGATTCAATACATCGTCCTCCAGCCGACTTGTCTACAAGGGGATATTGCTACCTCGGGCACCTTATGGTCCGCCTCCTGTGAGTCTAGATTTTCGAATCCGACGCAAAACTGATGGTTAATTGTAACGTTTATGGCCTCCTAATGACGATGGAACACTCAAATTGCGTCGAGAAACAATACATCGTACTCCAGCCGACTTGTCACCAAGGGTCTATTGCTGTCTTTGGCACCTAATGGTCTTGCTCCTGTGAGTCTAGATTTTCGAATCCGACGCAAAACTGATAGTTAATTGTAACGTTCAGGAACTACTAATGACGAAGGAACACTCAAATTGCGTCGAGATTAAATACATCAACCTCCAGCCGACTTGTCTCCAAAGGGATATTGCTGTCTCGGGCACCTTATGCTCCGTCTCCTGTGTGTCTAGATTTTCGAATCCGACGCAAAAGTAATGGTTAATTGTAACGGTCAAGGCCTCCTACTGACGATGGAACACTCAAATTCCGTCGCGATTGAATACATCGTCCTGCAGCCGATTTGTCTCCAAGGGTCTATTGCTGCCTGTGGCACCTTATTGTCGTTCTCCTGTGAGTCTAGAATTTCGAATCCGACGCAAATCTGATACTTAATTGTAACGTTCATGGCCTCCTAATGACGATGGAACACTCAAATTGCGTCGAGATTCAATACGTCGTCCATCAGCCGACTTGTCTCCACGGGGATATTGCTGCTTCGGGCACCGTATGGTCCGTCTCCTGTGAGTCTAGATTTCCGAACCCGACGCAAAACTGGTAGTTAATTGTAACATTCAGGGCCTCCTAATGACGATGGAACACTCTAATTGCGACGAGATTCAATACATCGTCTTCCAGCCGACTTGCCTCCAAGGGGATATTGCTGCCTCAGGCACCATATGGTTCGTCCCCTGTCAGTCTAGATTAACGAATCCGACGCATACCTTGTAGTTAATTGTAAGGTTCAGCGCCTCCTAATGATGATGGAGCACTCAAATTGCGTCTAGATTCAATTCATCGTACTCCCGCCGAATTGTCTCCAACGGGATATTGCTGCCCCGGGCACCTTATCGTAGTTCTTCTGTGAGTCTAGATTTTCGAATCCGACGCAAAACTAATAGTTAATTGTAATGTTAGTGGCCTCTTAATGACGATTGAACAATCAAATTGCGTCGAGATTCAATTCATCGTCCACCAGCCGACTTCTCTCCAAGGGGCTATTCCTGCCTCGGGCACCTTATGGTCGTTCTCCTGTGAGTCTAGATTTTCGAATCCGACGAATAACTGATAGTTAATTGTAACGTTCAGCACCTCCTAATGACGATGGAACACTCAAATTGCGTCGAGATTAAATACATCGTTTTCCAGGCGACTTGTCTCCAAGGGGATATTGCTGCCTCGGGCACCATATGGTCCGCCTCCTGTGAATCTAGATTTTCGAGTCCGACGCAAAACTGATAGTTAATTGTAACGTTCAGGACCTACTAATGACGAAGGAACACTCAAATTGCGTCGAGATTAAATACATCGTCCTCCAGCCGACTTGTTTCCAAAGGGATATTGCTGTCTCGGGCACCTTCTGCTCCGTCTCCTGTGTGTCTAGATTTTCGAATCCGACGCAAAACTAATGGTTAATTGTAACGGTCAGGGCCTCCTACTGACGATGGAACACTCAAATTGCGTCGCGATTGAATACATCGTCCTCCAGCCGATTTGTCTCCACGGGTCTATTGCTGCCTGTGGCACTTTATTGTCGTTCTCCTTTGAGTCTAGATTATCGAATCCGACGCAAATCTGATACTTAATTGTAACGTTCAGAGCCTCCTAATGACGATGGAACACTCGAATAGCGTCGCGATTGAATACATCGTCCTAAAGCCGACTTGTCTCCAAGGGTCTATTCCTGCCTATGGCACCTAATGGTCTTGCTCCTGTGAGTCTAGATTTTCGAATCCGACGCAAAACTGATATTTCATTCTAACGTTTAGGGCCTCCTAATGACGATGGAACACTCAATTTGCGTCGAGATTCAATACGTCGTTTTCCAGGCGACTTGTCTCCAAGGCGATATTGCTGCCTCGGGCACCATATGGTCCGTCTCCTGTGAGTCTAGATTTTCGAATCCGACGCAAACGTTGTAGTTAATTGTAACGTTCAGGGCCTCCTAATGACGATGGAACTCTCCAATTGCGTCGAGAGTCAATACATCGTCCTCCAGCCGACTTGTCTCCAAAGGGATATTGCTGTCTCGGGCACCCTATGCTCCGTCTCCTGTGAGTCTAGATTTTCGAATCCGACGCAAAACTGATGGTTAATTGTAACGGTCAGGGCCTACTAATGACGATGGAACACTCAAATTGCGTCGCGATTCAATACATCGTCCTCCAGCCGATTTGTCTCCAAGGGTCTATTGTTGCCTGTGGCACCTAATTGTCTTTCTCCTGGGAGTCTAGATTTTCGAATCCGACGCAAATCTGATAGTTACTTGTAACGTTAAGGGCCTACTAATGACGATGGAACATTTGAATTGCGTCGAGATTCAATACATCGTCCTCCAGCCGACTTGTCTCTAAGGGGATATTGCTGCCTCGGGCATCTTATCGTCGTTCTTCTGTGAGTCAAGATTTTCGAATCCGACGCAAATCTGGTAGTTAATTGTAACGTACAGGGCCTGCTAATGACGATGAAACACTCAAATTGCGTCGAGATTCAATACGTCGTCCACCAGCCGACTTCTCTCCAAGGGGATATTGCTGCATCGGGCACCATATGGTCCGACTCCTGTGAGTCTACATTTTCGAATCCGACACAAAACTGATATTTCAGTCTAACGTTTAGGGCATCCTAACGACGATGGAACACTCAAATTGCGTCGAGATTCAGTACATCGTTTTCCAGGCGACTTGTCTCCAAGGGGATATTGCTGCCTCGGGCACCATAAGGTCCGTCTCCTGTGAGTCTAGATTTTCGAACCCGACGTAAAACTTGTAGTTAATTGTAACGTTCAGGGCCTCCTAATGACGATGGAGCACTCAAATTGCGTCTAGATTCAATACATCGTCCTCCCGCAGACTTGTCTCCAACGGGATATTGCTGCCTCGGGCACCTTATGGTCCGCCTCCTGTGAGTCTAGATTTTCGTATCCGACGCAAAACTGATGGTTAATTGCAACGTTCAAGGCCTCCTAATGACGATGGAACAGTCAAATTGCGTCGCAATTCAATCCATCGTCCTCCAGCCGACTTGTCTCCAAGGGTCTATTGCTGTCTCTGGCACCTAATGGTCTTGCTCCTGTGAGTCTAGATTTTCGAATTCGACGCAAAAGTGATAGTTAATTTTAACGTTCAGGACCTACTAAAGACGATTGAACAATCAAATTGCGTCGAGATTCAATTCATCGTCCACCAGCCGACTTGTCTCCAAGGGGCTATTCCTGCCTCGGGCACCTTATGGTCGTTCTCCTGTGAGTCCAGATTTTCGAATCCGACGCAAAACTAATGGTTAATTGTAACGGTCAGGGCCTCCTACTGACGATGGAACACTCAAATTGCGTCGCGATTGAATACATCGTCCTCCAGCCGATTTGTCTCCAAGGGTCTATTGCTGCCTGTGGCACTTTATTGTCGTTCTCCTGTGAGTCTAGATTTTCGAATCCGACGCAAATCTGATACTTAATTGTAACGTTCAGAGCCTCCTAATGACGATGGAACACTCGAATTGCGTCGCGATTCAATACATCGTCCTAAAGCCGACTTGTCTCCAAGGGTCTATTGCTGACTATGGCACCTAATGGTCTTGCTCCTGTGAGTCTAGATTTTCGAATCCGACGCAAAACTGATATTTCATTCTAACGTTTAGGGCCTCCTAATGACGATGGAACACTCAATTTGCGTCGAGATTCAATACATTGTTTTCCAGGCGACTTGTCTCCAAGGGGATATTGCTGCATCGGGCACCATATGGTCCGTCTCCTGTGAGTCTAGATTTTCGAATCAGACGCAAACGTTGTAGTTAATTGTAACGTTCAGGGCCTCCTAATGACGATGGAACACTCTAATTGCGACGAGATTCAATACATCGTCTTCCTGCCGACTTGCCTCCAAGGGGATATTGCTGCCTCAGGCACCATATGGTTCGTCCCCTGTCAGTCTAGATTAACGAATCCGACGCATACCTTGTAGTTAATTGTAAGGTTCAGGGCCTCCCACTGACGATGGAGCACTCAAATTGCGTCTAGATTCAATACATCGCACTCCCGCCGAATTGTCTCCAACGGGATATTGCTGCCTTGGGCACCTTATCGTAGTTCTTCTGTGAGTCTAGATTTTCGAATCCGACGCAAAACTAATAGTTAATTGTAAAGTTAGTGGCCTCCTAATGACGATTGAACAATCAAATTGCGTCGAGATTCAATTCATCGTCCACCAGCCGACTTGTCTCCAAGGGGCTATTCCTGCCCCGGGCACCTTATGGTCGTTCTCCTGTGAGTCTAGATTTTCGAATCCGACGAATAAGTGATAGTTAATTGTAACGTTCAGCGCCTCCTAATGACGATGGAACATTCAAATTGCGTCGAGATGCAATACATCGTCCTCCAGCCGACTTGTCTACAAGGGGATATTGCTACCGCGGGCACCTTATGTTTCGCCTCCTGTGAGTTTAGATTTTCGAATCCGACGCGAAACCGATGGTTAATTGTAACGTTCATGGCCTCCTAATGACGATGGAACACTCAAATTGCGTCGAGATTAAATACATCGTTCTCCAGCCTACTTGTCTCCAAGGGAAATTGCTGCCTCGGGCACCTTATCGTCGTTCTTCTGTGAGTCTAGATTTTCGAATCCGACGCAAAACTAATAGTTAATTGTAACGTTCATTGCCTCCTAATGACTATGGAACACCCAAATTGCGTCGAGATTCAATACATCGTCCTCCAGCCTACTTGTCTCCGAGGGGATATTGCTGCCTCGGGCACCTTATCGTCATTCTTCTGTGAGTCTAGATTTTCGAACCCGACGCAAAACTAATAGTTAATTGTAACGTTCTGGGCCTCCTAATGACGATAGAACACTCAAATTGCGTCGAGATCCAATACGTCGTCCTCCAGCCGACTTGTCTCCAAGGGGATATTGCTGCCTCGGGCACCATATGGTCCGTCTCTTGTGAGTCTAGATTTTCGAATCCGACACAAAACTGATATTTAATTGTAACGTTAAGGGCCTCCTAATGACGATGGAACACTCAAATTGCGTCGAGATTCAATACATCGTCCTCCAGCCGACTTGCCTCCAAGGGGATATTGCTGCCTCGGGCACCATATGGTTCGTCCCCTGTCAGTCTACATTAACGAATCCGACGCATAACTTGTAGTTACTTGTAAGGTTCAGGGCCTCCTAATGACGATGGAGCACTCAAATTGCGTCGAGATTCAATAGATCGTCCTCCCGCCGACTTGTCTCCAACGGGATATTGCTGCCTCGCTCACCTTATCGTAGTTCTTCTGTGAGTCTAGATTTTTGAATCCGACGCAAAACTAATAGTTAATTGTAACGTTCATGGCCTTCTAATGACGATGGAACATTCAAATTGCCTCGAGATTCAATACATCGTCCTCCAGCCGACTTGTCTACAAGGGGATATTGCTGCCTCGGGCACCTTATGGTCCGTCTCCTGTGAGTCTAGATTTTCGAATCCGACGCAAAACTGGTGGTTAATTGTAACGTTCGTGGTCTCCCAATGACGATGGAACACTCAAATTGCGTCGCGATTGAATACATCGTCCTCCAGCCGACTTGACTCCAAGGGGATATTGCTGCCTCGGGCACCTTATGGTCCACCTCCTGTGAGTCTAGATTTTCGAATCCGACGCAAAACTGATGGTTAATTGGAACGTTCATGGCCTCCTAACGACGATGGAACACTCAAATTGGGTCGAGATTCAATACATCGTCCTCCAGCCGACTTGTCTCCAAGGGTATATTGCTGCCTCGGGCACCTTATCGTCGTTCTTCTGTGAGTCTAGATTTTCGAAACCGACGCAAATCTAATACTTAATTGTAACGTTCAGGGATTCCTAATGACGATGGAACACTTAAATTGCGTCGAGATCCAATACGTCGACCTCCAGCCGACTTGTCTCCAAGGGTCTATTGCTGCTTCAGGCACCTTATGGTCTTTCTCCTGTGAGTCTAGATTTTCGGATCCGACGCATAACTGATAGTTAATTATAGCGTTCAGCGCCTCCTAATGACGATAGACCACTCAAATTGCGTCGAGATTCAATACATCGTTCTCCAGCCGACTTGTCTACAAGGGGCACTGCCTTGGGCTTCTTATGGTCCGCCTCCTGTGAGTCTAGATTTTGGAATCCGATGCAAAACTGATGGTTAATTGTAACGATCATGGCCTCCTAATGACGATGGAACACTCAAATTGCGTCGAGATTCAATACATCGTCCTCCAGCCGATTTGTCTCAAAGGGGATATAGCTGCCTCGGGCATCTTATCGTCGTTCTTCTGTGAGGCTAGATTTTCGAATCCGACGCAAAACTAATGGTTAATGGTAACGTTCAGGGCCTCCTAATGACCATAGAACACTCAAATTGCATTGAGATTCAATACGTCGTCCTTCAGCCGACTTGTCTCCAAGGGGATATTGCTGCCTCGGGCACCATATGTTCCGTCTCGTGTGAGTCTAGATTTTCTAATCCGACACAAAACTGATATTTAATTGAAACGTTAAGGGCCTCCTAATGACGAAGGAACACTCAAATTGCGTCGAGATTCAATACATCGTCCTCCAGTCGACTTGTTTCCAAGAGGATATTGCTGCCTCGGGCACCATATATTTCGTCCCTGTGAGTCTAGATTAACGAATCCGACGCATAACTTGTAGTTAGTTGTAACGTTCAGGGCCTCCTAATGACGATGGAACACTCAAATTGCGTCGAGATTAAATACATCGTTTTCCAGGCGACTTGTCTCCAAGGGGATATTGCTGCCTCGGGCACCATATGGTCCGTCTCCTGTGATTCTAGATTTTCGAACACGACGCCAAACTTGTAGTTAATTGTAACGTTCAGGGCCTCCTACTGACGATGGAACACTCAAATTGCGTCGAGATTCAATACATCGTCCTCCAGCCCACATGTCTGCAAGGGGATATTGCTGCCTCGGGCACCATATGGTCCGCCTCCTGTGAATCTAGATTTTCGAGTCCGACGCAAAACTGATGGTTAATTGTAACGTTCATGGCCTCCTAATGACGATGGAACACTGAAATTGCGTCGCGATTCAATACATCGTCCTCCAGCCGACTTGTCTCCAAGGGTCTATTGCTGTCTCTGGCACCTAATGGTCTTGCTCCTGTGAGTCTAGATTTTCGAATCCGACGCAAAACTGATAGTTAATTGTAACGTTCAGGACCTACTAATGACTAAGGAACACTCAAATTGCGTCGAGATTAAATACATCGTCCTACAGCCGACTAGTCTCCAAAGGGATATTGCTGTCTCGGGCACCTTCTGCTCCGTCTCCTGTGTGTCTAGATTTTCGAATCCGACGCAAAACTAATGGTTAATTGTGACGGTCAGGGCCTCCAACTGACGATGGAACATTCAAATTGCGTCGCGATTGAATACATCGTCCTCCAGCCGATTTGTCTCCAAGGGTCTATTGCTGCCTGTGGCACTTTATTGTCGTTCTCCTGTGACTCTAGATTTTCGAATCCGATGCAAATCTGATACTTAATTGTAACGTTCAGAGCCTCCTAATGACGATGGAACACTCGAATTGCGTCGCGATTCAATACATCGTCCTAAAGCCAACTTGTCTCCAAGGGTCTATTGCTGACTATGGCACCTAATGGTCTTTCTCCTGTGAGTCTAGATTTTCGAATCCGACGCAAAACTGATATTTCATTCTAACGTTTAGGGCCTCCTAATGGCGATGGAACACTCAATTTGCGTCGAGATTCAATACATCGTTTTCCAGGCGACTTGTCTCCAAGGGGATATTGCTGCATCGGGCACGATATGGTCCGTCTCCTGTGAGTCTAGATTTTCGAATCAGACGCAAACGTTGTAGTTAATTGTAACGTTCAGGTCCTCCTAATGACGATGGAACACTCTAATTGCGACGAGATTCAATACTTCGTCTTCCAGCCGACTTGCCTCCAAGGGGACATTGCTGCCTCAGGCACCATATGGTTCGTCCCCTGTCAGTCTAGATTAGCAAATCCGACGCATACCGTGTAGTTAATTGTAAGGTTCAGGGGCTCCTAATGACGATGGAGCACTCACATTGCGTCTAGATTCAATACATCGTCCTCCCACCGACTTGTCTCCAACGGGATATTGCTGCCTCGTTCACCTTATCGTAGTTCTTCTGTGAGTCTAGATTTTCGAATCCGACGAATAACTGGTAGTTAATTGTAACGTTCAGCGCCTCCTAATGACGATGAAACATTCAAATTGCCTCGAGATTCAATACATCGTCCTCCAGCCGACTTGTCCACAAGGGGATATTGCTGCCACGGGCACCTTATGGTCCGTCTCCTGTGAGTCTAGATTTTCGAATCCGACGCCAAACTGATGGTTAATTGTAACGTTCGTGGCCTCCTAATGACGATAGAACTCTCAAATTGCGTCGAGATTCAATACATCGTTCTCCAGCCGACTTGTCCACAAGGGGCACTGCCTTGGGCACCTTATGGTCCGCCTGCTGTGAGTCTAGATTTTGGAATCCGATGCAAAACTGATGGTTAATTGTAACGATCATGGCCTCCTAATGACGATGGAACACTCAAATTGCGTCGAGATTCAATACATCGTCCTCCAGCCGATTTGTCTCAAAGGGGATATAGCTGCCTCGGGCATCTTATCGTCGTTCTTCTGTGAGGCTAGATTTTCGAATCCGACGCAAAACTAATGGTTAATGGTAACGTTCAGGGCCTCCTAATGACGATGGAACACTCAAATTGCGTCGAGATTAAATAAATCGTTTTCCAGGCGACTTGGCTCCAAGGGGATATTGCTGCCTCGGGCACCATATTGTCCGTCTCCTGTGATTCTAGATTTTCGAACACGACGCCAAACTTGTAGTTAATTGTAACGTTCAGGGCCTCCTAATGACGATGGAACACTCAAATTGCGTCGAGATTCAATACATCGTCCTCCAGCCCACATGTCTGCAAGGGGATATTGCTGCCTCGGGCACCATATGGTCCGCCTCCTGTGAATCAAGATTTTCGAGTCCGACGCAAAACTGATGGTTAATTGTAACGTTCATGGCCTCCTAATGACGATGGAACACTGAAATTGCGTCGCGATTCAATACATCGTCCTCCAGCCGACTTGTCTCCAAGGGTCTATTGCTGTCTCTGGCACCTAATGGTCTTGCTCCTGTGAGTCTAGATTTTCGAATCCGACGCAAAACTGATATTTCATTCTAACGTTTAGGGCCTCCTAATGACGATGGAACACTCAAATTGCGTCGCGATTGAATACATCGTCCTCCAGCCGATTTGTCTCCAAGGGTCTATTGCTGCCTCGGGCACCTTCTGCTCCGTCTCCTGTGTGTCTAGATTTTCGAATCCGACGCAAAACTAATGGTTAATTGTAACGGTCAGGGCCTCCAACTGACGACGGAAAACTCAAATTGCGTCGCGATTGAATACATCGTCCTCCAGCCGATTTGTCTCCAAGGGTCTATTGCTGCCTGTGGCACGTTATTGTCGTTCTCCTGTGAGTCTAGATTTTCGAATCCGACGCAAATCTGATACTTAATTGTAACGTTCAGAGCCTCCTAATGATGATGGAACACTCGAATAGCGTCGCGATTGAATACATCGTCCTAAAGCCGTCTTGTCTCCAAGGGTCTATTCCTGCCTATGGCACCTAATGGTCTTGCTCCTGTGAGTCTAGATTTTCGAATCCGACGCAAAACTGATATTTCATTCTAACGTTTAGGGCCTCCTAATGACGATGGAACACTCAAATTGCGTCGCGATTGAATACATCGTCCTCCAGCCGATTTGTCTCCAAGGGTCTATTGCTGCCTGTGGCACTTTATTGTCGTTCTCCTGTGACTCTAGATTTTCGAATCCGACGCAAATCTGATACTTAATTGTAACGTTCAGAGCCTCCTAATGACGATGGAACACTCGAATTGCGTCGCGATTCAATACATCGTCCTAAAGCCGACTTGTCTCCAAGGGTCTATTGCTGACTATGGCACCTAATGGTCTTGCTCCTGTGAGTCTAGATTTTCGAATCCGACGCAAAACTGATATTTCATTCTAACGTTTAGGGCCTCCTAATGGCGATGGAACACTCAATTTGCGTCGAGATTCAATACATCGTTTTCCAGGCGACTTGTCTCCAAGTGGATATTGCTGCATCGGGCACGATATGGTCCGTCTCCTGTGAGTCTAGATTTTCGAATCAGACGCAAACGTTGTAGTTAATTGTAACGTTCAGGGCCTCCTAATGACGATGGATCACTCTAATTGCGACGAGATTCAATACTTCGTCTTCCAGCCGACTTGCCTCCAAGGGGACATTGCTGCCTCAGGCACCATATGGTTCGTCCCCTGTCAGTCTAGATTAACAAATCCGACGCATACCTTGTAGTTAATTGTAAGGTTCAGGGGCTCCTAATGACGATGGAGCACTCACATTGCGTCTAGATTCAATACATCGTCCTCCCGCCGACTTGTCTCCAACGGGATATTGCTGCCTCGCTCACCTTATCGTAGTTCTTCTGTGAGTCTAGATTTTCGAATCCGACGAATAACTGATAGTTAATTGTAACGTTCAGCGCCTCCTAATGACGATGAAACATTCAAATTGCCTCGAGATTCAATACATCGTCCTCCAGCCGACTTGTCCACAAGGGGATATTGCTGCCTCGGGCACCTTATGGTCCGTCTCCTGTGGGTCTAGATTTTCGAATCCGACGCAAAACTGATGGTTAATTGTAACGTTCGTGGCCTCCTAATGACGATAGAACTCTCAAATTGCGTCGAGATTCAATACATCGTTCTCCAGCCGACTTGTCTACAAGGGGCACTGCCTTGGGCACCTTATGGTCCGCCTGCTGTGAGTCTAGATTTTGGAATCCGATGCAAAACTGATGGTTAATTGTAACGATCATGGCCTCCTAATGACGATGGAACACTCAAATTGCGTCGAGATTCAATACATCGTCCTCCAGCCGATTTGTCTCAAAGGGGATATAGCTGCCTCGGGCATCTTATCGTCGTTCTTCTGTGAGGCTAGATTTTCGAATCCGACGCAAAACTAATGGTTAATGGTAACGTTCAGGGCCTCCTAATGACGATGGAACACTCAAATTGCGTCGAGATTAAATAAATCGTTTTCCAGGCGACTTGTCTCCAAGGGGATATTGCTGCCTCGGGCACCATATTGTCCGTCTCCTGTGATTCTAGATTTTCGAACTCGACGCCAAACTTGTAGTTAATTGTAACGTTCAGGGCCTCCTAATGACGATGGAACACTCAAATTGCGTCGAGATTCAATACATCGTCCTCCAGCCCACATGTCTGCAAGGGGATATTGCTGCCTCGGGCACCATATGGTCCGCCTCCTGTGAATCTAGATTTTCGAGTCCGACGCAAAACTGATGGTTAATTGTAACGTTCATGGCCTCCTAATGACGATGGAACACTAAAATTGCGTCGCGATTCAATACATCGTCCTCCAGCCGACTTGTCTCCAAGGGTCTATTGCTGTCTCTGGCACCTAATGGTCTTGCTCCTGTGAGTCTAGATTTTCGAATCCGACGCAAAACTGATAGTTAATTGTAACGTTCAGGACCTACTAATGACTAAGGAACACTCAAATTGCGTCGAGATTAAATACATCGTCCTCCAGCCGACTTGTCTCCAAAGGGATATTGCTGTCTCGGGCACCTTCTGCTCCGTCTCCTGTGTGTCTAGATTTTCGAATCCGACGCAAGACTAATGGTTAATTGTAACGGTCAGGGCCTCCAACTGACGATGGAACACTCAAATTGCGTCGCGATTGAATACATCGTCCTCCAGCCGATTTGTCTCCAAGGGTCTATTGCTGCCTGTGGCACTTTATTGTCGTTCTCCTGTGAGTCTAGATTTTCGAATTCGACGCAAATCTGATACTTAATTGTAACGTTCAGAGCCTCCTAATGATGATGGAACACTCGAATAGCGTCGCGATTGAATACATCGTCCTAAAGCCGTCTTGTCTCCAAGGGTCTATTCCTGCCTATGGCACCTAATGGTCTTGCTCCTGTGAGTCTAGATTTTCGAATCCGACGCAAAACTGATATTTCATTCTAACGTTTAGGGCCTCCTAATGACGATGGAACACTCAATTTGCGTCGAGATTCAATACGTCGTTTTCCAGGCGACTTGTCTCCAAGGCGATATTGCTGCCTCGGGCACCATATGGTCCGCCTCCTGTGAGTCTAGATTTTCGAATCCGACGCAAACGTTGTAGTTAATTGTAACGTTCAGGGCCTCCTAATGACGATGGAACACTCCAATTGCGTCGAGAGTCAATACATCGTCCTCCAGCCGACTTGTCTCCAAAGGGATATTGCTGTCTCGGGCACCCAATGCTCCGTCTCCTGTGAGTCTAGATTTTCGAATCCGACGCAAAACAGATGGTTAATTGTAACGGTCAGGGCCTACTAATGACGATGGAACACTCAAATTGCGTCGGGATTCAATACATCGTCCTCCAGCCGATTTGTCTCCAAGAGTCTATTGTTGCCTGTGGCACCTAATTGTCTTTCTCCTGGGAGTCCAGATTTTCGAGTCCGACGCAAATCTGATAGTTACTTGTAACGTTAAGGGCCTACTAATGACGATTGAACAATCAAATTGCGTCGAGATTCAATTCATCGTCCACCAGCCGACTTGTCTCCAAGGGGCTATTCCTGCCTCGGGCACCTTATTGTCGTTCTCCTGCGAGTCCAGATTTTCGAATACGACGCAAAACTAATGGTTAATTGAAACGGTCAGGGCCTCCTACTGACGATGGAACACTCAAATTGCGTCGCGATTGAATACATCGTCCTCCAGCCGATTTGTCTCCAAGGGTCTATTGCTGCCTGTGGCACTTTACTGTCGTTCTTCTGTGACTCTAGAATTTCGAATCCGACGCAAATCTGATACTTAATTGTAACGTTCAGAGCCTCCTAATGACGATGGAACGCTCGAATTGCGTCGCGATTCAATACATCGTCCTAAAGCCGACTTGTCTCCAAGGGTCTATTGCTGACTATGGCACCTAATGGTCTTGCTCCTGTGAGTCTAGATTTTCGAATCCGACGCAAAACTGATATTTCATTCTAACGTTTAGGGCCTCCTAATGGCGATGGAACACTCAATTTGCGTCGAGATTCAATACATCGTTTTCCAGGCGACTTGTCTCCAAGGGGATATTGCTGCATCGGGCACGATATGGTCCGTCTCCTGTGAGTCTAGATTTTCGAATCAGACGGAAACGTTGTAGTTAATTGTAACGTTCAGGGCCTCCTAATGACGATGGAACACTCTAATTGCGACGAGATTCAATACTTCGTCTTCCAGCCGACTTGCCTCCAATGGGACATTGCTGCCTCAGGCACCATATGGTTCGTCCCCTGTCAGTCTAGATTAACAAATCCGACGCATACCTTGTAGTTAATTGTAAGGTTCAGGGGCTCCTAATGACGATGGAGCACTCACATTGCGTCAAGATTCAATACATCGTCCTCCCGCCGACTTGTCTCCAACGGGATATTGCTGCCTCGCTCACCTTATCGTAGTTCTTCTGTGAGTCTAGATTTTCGAATCCGACGAATAACTGATAGTTAATTGTAACGTTCAGCGCCTCCTAATGACGATGAAACATTCAAATTGCCTCGAGATTCAATACATCGTCCTCCAGCCGACTTGTCCACAAGGGGATATTGCTGCCTCGGGCACCTTATGGTCCGGCTCCTGTGAGTCTAGATTTTCGAATCCGACGCAAAACTGATGGTTAATTGTAACGTTCGTGGCCTCCTAATGACGATAGAACACTCAAATTGCGTCGAGATTCAATACATCGTTCTCCAGCCGACTTGTCTACAAGGGGCACTGCCTTGGGCACCTTATGGTCCGCCTGCTGTGAGTCTAGATTTTGGAATCCGATGCAAAACTGATGGTTAATTGTAACGATCATGGCCTCCTAATGACGATGGAACACTCAAATTGCGTCGAGATTCAATACATCGTCCTCCAGCCGATTTGTCTCAAAGGGGATATAGCTGCCTCGGGCATCTTATCGTCGTTCTTCTGTGAGGCTAGATTTTCGAATCCGACGCAAAACTAATGGTTAATGGTAACGTTCAGGGCCTCCTAATGACGATGGAACACTCAAATTGCGTCGAGATTAAATAAATCGTTTTCCAGGCGACTTGTCTCCAAGGGGATATTGCTGCCTCGGGCACCATATTGTCCGTCTCCTGTGATTCTAGATTTTCGAACACGACGCCAAACTTGTAGTTAATTGTAACGTTCAGGGCCTCCTAATGACGATGGAACACTCAAATTGCGTCGAGATTCAATACATCGTCCTCCAGCCCACATGTCTGCAAGGGGATATTGCTGCCTCGGGCACCATATGGTCCGCCTCCTGTGAATCTAGATTTTCGAGTCCGACGCAAAACTGATGGTTAATTGTAACGTTCATGGCCTCCTAATGACGATGGAACACTGAAATTGCGTCGCTATTCAATACATCGTCCTCCAGCCGACTTGTCTCCAAGGGTCTATTGCTGTCTCTGGCACCTAATGGTCTTGCTCCTGTGAGTCTAGATTTTCGAATCCGACGCAAAACTGATAGTTAATTGCAACGTTCAGGACCTACTAATGACTAAGGAACACTCAAATTGCGTCGAGATTAAATACATCGTCCTCCAGCCGACTTGTCTCCAAAGGGATATTGCTGTCTCGGGCACCTTCTGCTCCGTCTCCTGTGTGTCTAGATTTTCGAATCCGACGCAAAACTAATGGTTAATTGTAGCGGTCAGGGCCTCCAACTGACGAAGGAACACTCAAATTGCGTCGCGATTGAATACATCGTCCTCCAGCCGATTTGTCTCCAAGGGTCTATTGCTGCCTGTGACACTTTATTGTCGTTCTCCTGTGAGTCTAGATTTTCGAATCCGACGCAAAACTGATATTTCATTCTAACGTTTAGGGCCTCCTAATGACGATGGAACACTGAATTTGCGTCGAGATTCAATACGTCGTTTTCCAGGCGACTTGTCTCCAAGGCGATATTGCTGCCTCGGGCACCATATGGTCCGCCTCCTGTGAGTCTAGATTTTCGAATCCGACGCAAACGTTGTAGTTAATTGTAACGTTCAGGGCCTCCTAATGACGATGGAACACTCCAATTGCGTCGAGAGTCAATACATCGTCCTCCAGCCGACTTGTCTCCAAAGGGATATTGCTGTCTCGGGCACCTTATGCTCCGTCTCCTGTGAGTCTAGATTTTCGAATCCGACGCAAAACTGATGGTTAATTGTAACGGTCAGGGCCTACTAATGACAATGGAACACTCAAATTGCGTCGAGATTTAATACATCGTCCTAAAGCCGACTTGTCTCTAAGTGGATATTGCTGCCTCGGGCATCTTATCGTCGTTCTTCTGTGAGTCAAGATTTTCGAATCCGACGCAAATCTGATAGTTAATTGTAACGTTCAGGGCCTGCTAATGACGATAGAACACTCAAATTGCGTCGAGATTCAATACGTCGTCCACCTGCTGGCTTGTCTCCAATGGGCTATTCCTGCCTCGGGCACCTTATGCTCCGTCTCCTGTGTGTCCAGATTTTCGAATCCGACGCAAAACTAATGGTTAATTGTAACGGTCAGGGCCTCCTTCTGACGATGGAACACTCAAATTGCGTCGCGATTGAATACATCGTCCTCCAGCCGATTTGTCTCCAAGGGTCTATTGCTGCCTGTTTCACTTTATTGTCGTTCTCCTGTGAGTCTAGATTTTCGAATCCGACGCAAATCTGATACTTAATTGTAACGCTCAGAGCCTCCTAATGACGATGGAACACTCGAATTGCGTCGCGATTCAATACATCGTCCTAAAGCCGACTTGTCTCCAAGGGTCTATTGCTGACTATGGCACCTAATGGTCTTGCTCCTGTGAGTCTAGATTTTCGAATCCGACGCAAAACTGATATTTCATTCTAACGTTTAGGGCCTCCTAATGACGATGGAACACTCAATTTGCGTCGAGATTCAATACATCGTTTTCCAGGCGACTTGTCTCCAAGGGGAAATTGCTGCATCGGGCACGATATGGTCCGTCTCCTGTGAGTCTAGATTTTCGAATCAGACGCAAACGTTGTAGTTAATTGTAACGTTCAGGGCCTCCTAATGACGATGGACACTCCAATTGCGTCGAGAGTCAATACATCGTCCTCCAGCCGACTTGTCTCCAAAGGGATATAGCTGTCTCGGGCACCCTATGCTCCGTCTCCTGTGAGTCTAGATTTTCGAATCCTACGCAAAACTGATGGTTAATTGTAACGGTCAGGGCCTACTAATGACGATGGAACACTCAAATTGCGTCGCGATTCAATACATCGTCCTCCAGCCGATTTGTCTCCAAGGGTCTATTGTTGCCTTTGGCACCTAATTGTCTTTATCCTGGGAGTCTACATTTTCGAATCCGACGCAAATCTGATAGTTACTTGTATCGTTAAGGGCCTACTAATGACGATGGAACACTCGAATCGCGTCGAGATTCAATTCATCGTCCTCCTGCCGACTTGTCTCTAAGGGGATATTGCTGCCTCGGGCATCTTATCGTCGTTCTTCTGTGAGTCTAGATTTTCGAATCCGACACAAATCTGATAGTTAATTGTAACGTTCAGGGCCTGCTAATGACGATAAAACACTCATATTGCGTCGAGATTCAATACGTCGACCACCAGCCGACTTCTCTCCAAGGGGATATTGCTGCCTCGGGCACCATATGGTCCGTCACCTGTGAGTCTAGATTTTCGAATCCGACGATAAACTGATGGTTAAGTGTAACGTACATGGCCTCCTAATGACGATGGAACACTCAAATTGCGTCGAGATTCAATACATCGTCCTCCAGCCGACTTGTCTCTAAGGGGATATTGCTGCCTCGGGCATCTTATCGTCGTTCTTCTGTGAGTCTAGATTTTCGAATCCGACGCTAATCTGATAGTTAATTGTAACGTTCAGGGCCTGCTAATGACGATAGAACACTCAAATTGCGTCGAGATTCAATACGTCGTCTACCAGCCGACTTGTCTCCAAGGGGATATTGCTGCCTCGGGCACCTTATGCTCCGTCTCCTGTGAGTCTAGATATTCGAATCCGACGCAAAACTGATGGTTAATTGTAACGGTCAGGGCCTACTAATGACGATGGAGCACTCAAATTGTGTCGCGATTCAATACATCGTCCTCCAGCCGATTTGTCTCCAAGGGTCTATTGTTGCCTGTGGCACCTAATTGTCTTTCTCCTGGGAGTTTAGATTTTCGAATCCGACGCAAATCTGATAGTTACTTGTAACGTTAAGGGCCTACTAATGACGATGGAACACTCGAATTGCGTCGAGAGTTAATACATCGTCCTCCAGGCGACTTGTCTCAAAGGGTCTATTGCTGCCTCGGCTATCTAATGGTCGTTCTCCTGTGAGTCTAGATTTTCGAATCCGACGCAAAACTGATATTCATTCTAACGTTTAGGGCCTCCTAGTGACGATGGAACACTCAAATTGCGTCTAGATTCAATACATCGTTTTCCAGGCGACTTGTCGCCAACGGGATATTGCTGCCTCGGGCACCATGTGGTCCTTCATGTGTGTGTCTAGATTTTCGAATCCGACGCAAAACTGATGGTTAAGTGTAACGTTCATGGCCTCCTAATGACGATGGAACACTCAAATTGCGTCGAGATTCAATACATCGTCCTCCAGCCGACTTGTATCTAAGGGGATATTGCTGCCTCGGGCATCTTATCGTCGTTCTTCTGTGAGTCTAGATTTTCGAATCCGACGCAAATCTGATAGTTAATTGTAACGTTCAGTTCCTGCTAATGACGATAAAACACTCAAATTGCGTCGAGATTCAATACGTCGTCCACCAGCCGACTTCTCTCCAAGGGGATATTGCTACCTCGGGCACCATATGGTCCGTGTCCTGTAAGTCTACATTTTCGAACCCGACGCAAAACTTGTAGTTAATTGTAACGTTCAGGGCCTCCTAATGACGATGGAACACTCAAATTGCGTCGAGATTCAATACATTGTCCTCCAGCCGACTTGTCTACAAGGGGATATTGCTGCCGCGGGCACCTTATGGTCCGCCTCCTGTGAGTCTAGATTTTCGAATCTGACGCGAAACTGATGGTTAATTGTAACGTTCATGGCCTCCTAATGACGATGGAACACTCAAATTGCGTCGTTCTCCAGCCTACTTGTTTCCAAGGGGATATTGCTGCCTCGGGCACCTTATCGTCGTTCTTCTGTGAGTCTAGATTTTCGAACCCGACGCAAAACTAATGGTTAATTGTAACGTTCAGGGCCTCCTAATGACGGTAGAACACTCAAATTCCGTCGAGATTCAATACTTCGTCCTCCAGCCGACTTGTCTCCAAGGGGATATTGCTGCCTCGGGCACCATATGGTCCGTGTCCTGTGAGTCTAGATTTTCGAATCCGTCACAAAACTGATATTTCATTGTAATGTTAAGGGCCTCCTAATGACGATGGAACACTCAAATTGCGTCGAGATTCAATTCATCGTCCTCCAGCCGACTTGCCTCCAAGAGGATATTGCTGCCTCGGGCACCTTGTGGTCCGCCTCCTGTGAGTCTAGATTTTCGTATCCGACGCAAAACTGATGGTTAATTGTAACGTTCATGGCCTCCTAATGACGATGGAACAGTCAAATTGCGTCGCAATTCAATCCATCGTCCTCCAGCCGATTTGTCTCCAAAGGGATATTGCTGTCTCGGGCACGTTATGCTCCGTCTCCTGTGAATCTAGATTTTCGAATACGACGCAAAGCTGGTGGTTAATTGTAACGGGCAGGGCCTACTAACAACGATGGAACACTCAAATTGCGTCGCGAATCAATACATCGTCCTCCAGCCGATTTGACTCCAAGGGTATATTGCTGCCTGTGGCACCTATTTGTCGTTCTCCTGGGAGTTTAGATTTTCGAATCCGACGCAAAACTGATGGTTAATTGTAACGGGCAGGGCCTACTAATAACGATGGAACACTCAAATTGCGTCGCGATTGAATACATCGTCCTCCAGCCGATTTGTCTCCAAGGGTCTATTGCTACCTGTAACACCTTGTTGTCGTTCTCCTGTGAGTCTAGATTTTCGAGTCCGACGCAAATCTGATACTTAATTGTAGATTCCGACGCAAAACTGATATTTCATTCTAACGTTTTGGGCCTCCTAATGACGATGGAACACTCAAATTGCGTCGCGATTCAATACATCGTCCTCCAGCCGACTTGTCTACAAGGGGATATTGCTGCATCGGGCATCATATGGTCCGTCTCCTGTGTGTCTAGATTTTCGAATCCGACGCAAAGGTTGTAGTTAATTGTAACGTTTAGGGCCTCCTAATGACGATGGAATACTCGAATAGCGTCGAGAGTCAATACATCGTCCTCCAGCCGACTTATCTCCAAAGGGATATTGCTTTCTCGGGCACCTTATGCTCCGTCTCCTGTGAATCTAGATTTTCGAATACGACGCAAAACTGGTGGTTAATTGTAACGGGCAGGGCCTACTAACAACGATGGAACACTCAAATTGCGTCGCGATTCAATACATCGTCCTCCAGCCGATTTGACTCCAAGGGTATATTGCTGCCTGTGGCACCTAATTGTCGTTCTCCTGGGAGTTTAGATTTTCGAATCCGACGCAAAACAGATAGTTAATTGTAACGTTCGGGGCCTACTAATGACGATGGAACACTCGAATTGCGTCGAGAGTCAATACATCGTCCTCCAGGCGACTTGTCTCAAAGGGTCTATTGCTGCCTCGGGCACCTTATGGTGGTTCTCCTGTGGGTATAGATTTTCGAATCCGTCGCAAAACTGATATTTCATTCTAACGTTTAGGGCCTCCTAATGACGATGGAACACTGAAATTGCGTCGAGATTCACTACATCGTCCTCCAGCCCACTTGTCTCCAAGGGTATATTGTTGCCTCGGGCACCTTATCGTCGTTCCTCTGTGAGTCTAGATTTTCGAAACCGACGCAAATCTAATAGTTAATTGTAACGTTCAGGGCCTCCTAATGACGCTGGAACACTCAAATTGCGTCAGGATCCAATACGTCTTCCTCCAGCCGACTTGTCTCCAAGGGTCAATTGCTGCTTCAGGCACCTTATGGTCTTTCTCCAGTGAGTCTAGATTTTCGGATCCGACGCGTAACTGATAGATAATTATAGAGTTCAGTGCCAACTAATGACGATAGAACACTAAAATTGCGTCGAGATTCAATACATCGTTCCCCAGCCGACTTGTCTAGAAGGGGTACTGCCTTGGGCACCTTATGGTCCGCTCCTGTAAGTCTAGATTTTGGAATCCGACGCAAAACTTATGGTTAATTGTAACGTTCATGGCCTCCTAATGACGATGGAATACTCAAATTGCGTCGAGATTCAATACATCGTCCTCCAGCCGACTTGTCTCTAAGGGGATATTGCTGCCTCGGGCATCATATCGTCGTTCTTCTGTGAGTCTAGATTTTCGAATCCGACGCAAAACTAATAGTTAATGGTAACGTTCAGGGCCTCCTAATGACGATAGAACACTCAAATTGCGTTCAGATTCAATACGTCGTCCTCCAGCCGACTTGTTTCCAAGGGGAAATTGCTGCCTCGGGCACCATATGTTTCGTCCCCTGTGAGTCTAGATTAACGAATCCGACGAATAACTTGTAGTTAATTGTAACGTTAAGGGCCTCCTAATGACGATGGAACACTAAAATTGCGTCGAGATTCAATACATCGTCCTCCAGCCGACTTGTCTCCAAGGGTCTATTCCTGCTTCGGGCACCTTATGGTCGTTCTCCTGTGAGTAGATTTTCGAATCCGACGAATAACTGATAGTTAATTGCATCGTTCAGCGCCTCCTAATGACGATGGAACACTCAAATTGCGTCGAGATTCAATACATCGTCCTCCAGCCTACTTGTCACAAAGGGGTTATTGCTGCCTCGGGCACCTTAATATCGTTCTTCTGTGAGTCTAGAATTTCGAATCCGACGCAAAACTAATAGTTAATTAAAACGTTCAGGGCCTCCTAATGACGCTAGAACACTCAAATTGCGTCGAGATTCAATACGTCGTCCTCCAGCCGACTTGTCTCCAAGGGGATATTGCTGCCTCGGGCACCTAATGGTCTTTCTCCTGTGAGTCTAGATTTTCGAATCCGACGCAAAACTGATATTTCGTTCTAACGTTTAGGGCCTCCTAATGACGATGAAACACTCAAATTGCGTCGAGACTCAATACATCGTTTTCCAGGCGACATGTCTCCAAGGGGATATTGCTGCCTCGGGCACCATATGGTCCGTCTCCTGTGAGTCTAGATTTTCGAATCCGACGCAAAACTAATACTTAATTGTAACGTTCATATCCTCCTAATGACGATGGAACACTCAATTTGCATCGAGATTCAATACATCGTCCTCCAGCCGACTTGTCTCCAAGGGTCTATTGCTGCCTGTGGCACCTTATTGTCGTTCTCCTGTGAGTATAGATTTTCGAATCCGACGCAAATCTGATACTTAATTGTAACGCTCAGAGCCTCCTAATGACGATGGAACACTCGAATTGCGTCGAGAGTCAATACATCGTCCTCCAGGCGACTTGTCTCCAAGGGTCTATTTCTGCCTCGGCACCTTATGGTCGTTCTCCAGTGAATCTAGATTTTCGAATCCGACGAAAAACTGATAGTTAATTGCAACGATAAGGGCCTCCTAATGACGATGGAACACTCAAATTGCGTCGCGATTCAATACATCGTCCTAAAGCCGACTTGTCTCCAAGGGTCTATTGCTGCCTATGGCACCTAATGGTCTTGCTCCTGTGAGTCTAGATTTTCAAATCCGACCCAAAACTGATGGTTAATTGTAACGGTCAGGGCCTACTAATGACGATGGAACATTCAAATTGCGTCGCAATTCTATACATCGTCCTCCAGCCGATTTGTCCTCAAGGGTCTATTGCTGACTGTGGCACCTAATTGTCGTTCTCCTAGGCGTCTTGATTTTCGCATCCGACGCAAATCTGATAGTTAATTGTAACGTTCAGGGCCTCCTAATGACGCTGGAACACTCATATTGCGTCAGGATCCAATACGTCTTCCTCCAGCCGACTTGTCTCCAAGGGTCTATTGCTGCTTCAGGCACCTTATGGTCTTTCTCCAGTGAGTCTAGATTTTCGGATCCGACGCGTAACTGATAGATAATTATAGCGTTCAGCGCCAACTAATGACGATAGAACACTAAAATTGCGTCGAGATTCAATACATCGTTCCCCAGCCGACTTGTCTAGAAGGGGCACTGCCTTGGGCACCTTATGGTCCGCTCCTGTAAGTCTAGATTTTGGAATCCGACGCAAAACTTATGGTTAATTGTAACGTTCATGGCCTCCTAATGACGATGGAATACTCAAATTGCGTCGAGATTCAATACATCGTCCTCCAGCCGACTTGTCTCTAAGGGGATATTGCTGCCTCGGGCATCATATCGTCGTTCTTCTGTGAGTCTAGATTTTCGAATCCGACGCAAAACTAATAGTTAATGGTAACGTTCAGGGCCTCCTATTGACGATAGAACACTCAAATTGCGTTCAGATTCAATACGTCGTCCTCCAGCCGACTTGTTTCCAAGGGGAAATTGCTGCCTCGGGCACCATATGTTTCGTCCCCTGTGAGTCTAGATTAACGAATCCGACGAATAACTTGTAGTTAATTGTAACGTTAAGGGCCTCCTAATGACGATGGAACACTAAAATTGCGTCGAGATTCAATACATCGTCCTCCAGCCGACTTGTCTCCAAGGGTCTATTCCTGCCTCGGGCACCTTATGGTCGTTCTCCTGTGAGTAGATTTTCGAATCCGACGAATAACTGATAGTTAATTGCATCGTTCAGCGCCTCCTAATGACGATGGAACACTCAAATTGCGTCGAGATTCAATACATCGTCCTCCAGCCTACTTGTCAGCAAGGGGTTATTGCTGCCTCGGGCACCTTAATATCGTTCTTCTGTGAGTCTAGAATTTCGAATCCGACGCAAAACTAATAGTTAATTAAAACGTTCAGGGCCTCCTAATGACGCTAGAACACTCAAATTGCGTCGAGATTCAATACGTCGTCCTCCAGCCGACTTGTCTCCAAGGGGATATTGCTGCCTCGGGCACCTAATGGTCTTTCTCCTGTGGGTCTAGATTTTCGAATCCGACGCAAAACTGATATTTCGTTCTAACGTTTAGGGCCTCCTAATGACGATGAAACACTCAAATTGCGTCGAGACTCAATACATCGTTTTCCAGGCGACTTGTCTCCAAGGGGATATTGCTGCCTCGGGCACCATATGGTCCGTCTCCTGTGAGTCTAGATTTTCGAATCCGACGCAAAACTAATACTTAATTGTAACGTTCATATCCTCCTAATGACGATGGAACACTCAATTTGCATCGAGATTCAATACATCGTCCTCCAGGCGACTTGTCTCCAAGGGTCTATTTCTGCCTCGGCACCTTATGGTCGTTCTCCAGTGAATCTAGATTTTCGAATCCGACGAAAAACTGATAGTTAATTGCAACGATAAGGGCCTCCTAATGACGATGGAACACTCAAATTGCGTCGCGATTCAATACATCGTCCTAAAGCCGACTTGTCTCCAAGGGTCTATTGCTGCCTATGGCACCTAATGGTCTTGCTCCTGTGAGTCTAGATTTTCAAATCCGACCCAAAACTGATGGTTAATTGTAACGGTCAGGGCCTACTAATGACGATGGAACATTCAAATTGCGTCGCGATTCTATACATCGTCCTCCAGCCGATTTGTCCTCAAGGGTCTATTGCTGACTGTGGCACCTAATTGTCGTTCTCCTAGGCGTCTTGATTTTCGCATCCGACGCAAATCTGATAGTTAATTGTAACGTTCAGGGCCTCCTAATGACGCTGGAACACTCATATTGCGTCAGGATCCAATACGTCTTCATCCAGCCGACTTGTCTCCAAGGGTCTATTGCTGCTTCAGGCACCTTATGGTCTTTCTCCAGTGAGTCTAGATTTTCGGATCCGACGCGTAACTGATAGATAATTATAGCGTTCAGCGCCAACTAATGACGATAGAACACTAAAATTGCGTCGAGATTCAATACATCGTTCCTTAGCCGACTTGTCTAGAAGGGGCACTGCCTTGGGCACCTTATGGTCCGCTCCTGTAAGTCTAGATTTTGGAATCCGAAGCAAAACTTATGGTTAATTGTAACGTTCATGGCCTCCTAATGACGATGGAATACTCAAATTGCGTCGAGATTCAATACATCGTCCTCCAGCCGACTTGTCTCTAAGGGGATATTGCTGCCTCGGGCATCATATCGTCGTTCTTCTGTGAGTCTAGATTTTCGAATCCGACGCAAAACTAATTGTTAATGGTAACGTTCAGGGCCTCCTAATGACGATAGAACACTCAAATTGCGTTCAGATTCAATACGTCGTCCTCCAGCCGACTTGTTTCCAAGGGGAAATTGCTGCCTCGGGCACCATATGTTTCGTCCCCTGTGAGTCTAGATTAACGAATCCGACGAATAACTTGTAGTTAATTGTAACGTTAAGGGCCTCCTAATGACGATGGAACACTAAAATTGCGTCGAGATTCAATACATCGTCCTCCAGCCGACTTGTCTCCAAGGGTCTATTCCTGCCTCGGGCACCTTATGGTCGTTCTCCTGTGAGTAGATTTTCGAATCCGACGAATAACTGATAGTTAATTGCATCGTTCAGCGCCTCCTAATGACGATGGAACACTCAAATTGCGTCGAGATTCAATACATCGTCCTCCAGCCGACTTGTGTACAAGGGGATGTTGCTGCCTCAGGCGCCTTATGTTCGCTCTCTAGTGAGTCTAGATTTTCGAATCCAACGCAAAACTGATAGTTAATTGTAACGAACATGGCCTCCTAATGACGATGGAACACTTGTCTCCAAAGGTCTATTGCTGTCTCTGGCAACTAATGGTCTTGCACCTGTAAGTCCAGATTTTCGAATCCGACGCATAACTGATAGTTAATAGTATCGTTCAGGACCTCCTAGTGACGAAGAACACTAAAATAGCGTCGAGATTCAATACATCGTCCTGTAGCCGACTTGTCTCCAAAGGGATATTGCTGTCTCGGGCACCATTTGGTCCGTCTCCTGTGAGTCTAGTTTCTCGAACCCGACGCAAAACTAGTAGTTAATTGTAACGTTCAGCGCCTCCTAATGACGATAGAACACTCAAATTGCGTCGAGATTCAATACATTGTCCTCCAGCCGACTTGTCTACAAGGGGATATTGCTGCCGCGGGCACCTTATGGTCCGCCTCCTGTGAGTCTAGATTTTCGAATCCGACGCAAAACTGATGGTTAATTGAAACGTTCATGGCCTCCTAATGACGATGGAACACTCAAATTGCGTCGAGATTCAATACATCGTCCTCCAGCCTACTTGTTTCCAAGGGGATATTGCTGCCTCGGGCACCTTAATAACGTTCTTCTGTGAGTCTAGATTTTCGAATCCGACGCAAAACTAATACTTAATTGTAACCTTCATGGCCTCCTAATGACGATGGAACACTCGATTTGCATCGAGATTCAATACATCGTCCTCCAGCCGACTTGTCTCCAAGGGTCTATTGCTGCCTGTGGCACCTTATTGTCGTTCTCCTGTGAGTCTAGATTTTCGAATCCGACGCAAATCTGATACTTAATTGTAACGCTCAGAGCCTCCTAATGACGATGGAACACTCGAATTGCGTCGAGAGTCAATACATCGTCCTCCAGGCGACTTGTCTCCAAGGGTCTATTTCTGCCTCGGCACCATATGGTCGTTCTCCAGTGAATCTTGATTTTCGAATCCGACGAAAAACTGATACTTTATTGCAACGATAAGGGCCTCCTAATGACGATGGAACACTCAAATTGCGTCGCGATTCAATACATCGTCCTAAAGCCGACTTGTCTCTAAGGGTCTATTGCTGCCTATGGCACCTAATGGTCTTGCTCCTGTGAGTCTAGATTTTCGAATCCGACGCAAAACTGATAGTTAATTGTAACGGTCAGGGCCTACTAATGACGATGGAACATTCAAATTGCGTCGCGATTCTATACATCGTCCTCCAGCCGATTTGTCTCCAAGAGTCTATTGCTGCCTGTGGCACCTAATTGTCGTTCTCCTAGGCGTCTAGATTTTTGAATCCGACGCAAATCTGATAGTTAATTGTAACGTTCAGGGCCTACTAATGACAATGGAACACTCGAATCGCGTCGAGAGGCAATACATCGTCTTCCTGGCGACTTGTCTCAAAGGGTCTATTGCTGCCTCGGGCACCTTATGGTCGTTCTCCTGTGAGTCTAGATTTTCGAATGCGACGCTAAACTGATATTTCATTCTAACGTTTAGAGCCTCCTAATGACGATGGAACTCTGAAATTGCGTCTAGATTCAATACATCGTTTTCCAGGCGACTTGTGTCCAAGAGGAAATTGCTGCCTCGGGCACCATATGGTCCGTCTCCTGTTAGTCTAGATTTTCGAACCCGACGCAAAACTTGTGGTTAATTGTAACGTTCAGGGCCTCCTAATGACGATGGAACACTCAAATTGCGTCGAGATTCAATACATCGTCCTCCAGCTCACTTGTCTCCAAGGGTCTATTTCTGCTTCGGGCAGCTTATAGTCGTTCTCCTGTGAGTCTAGACTTTCGGATCCAACGCATAACTGATAGTTAATTGTATCGTTCAGCGCCTCCTAATGACGGTAGAACACTCAAATTGCGTCGAGATTCAATACATTGTCCTCCAGCCGACTTGTCTACAAGGGGATATTGCTGCCTCGGGCGCCTTATGGTCCACCTCCTGTGAGGTCGAATTCGACGCAAAACTGATGGTTAATTGTAACGTTCATGGCCTCCTAATGACGATGGACCACTCAAATTGCGTCGAGATTCAATACATTATCCTCCAGCCGACTTGTCTCCAAAATGATATTGCTGTCTCGGGCACCTTATGCTCCGTCTCCTGTGTGTCTAGACTTTCGAATCCGACGCAAATCTGATAGTTAATTGTAACGTTCAGGGCCTACTAATGACAATGGAGCACTCGAATTGCGTCGACAGTCAATACATCGTCTTTCAGGCGACTTCTCTCAAAGGGTCTATTGCTGCCTCGGGCACCTTATGGTCGTTCTCCAGTGAGTCTAGGTTTTCGAATCCGACGCAAAACTGATAGTTAATTGTAACGTTCATGGCCTCCTAATGACGATGGAACACTTGCCTCCAAGGGTCTATTGCTGTCTCTGGCAACTAATGGTCTTGCTCCTGTAAGTCCAGATTTTCGAATCCGACGCATAACTGATCGTTAATTGTATCGTTCAGGACCTCCTAGTGACGAAGAACACAAAAATTGCGTCGAGATTCAATACATCGTCCTCCAGCCGACATGTCTCCAAAGGGATATTGTTGTCTTGGGCACCTTATGCTCCGTCTCCTGTGAGTCTAGACTTTCGATTCCGACATAAAACTGATGGTTAATTGTAACGGTCAGGGCCTCCTAATGACGATGGAACACTCGAATTGCGCCGAGAGTCAATACATCGTCCTCCAGGCGACTTGTCTCCAAAGGGATACTGCTGCCTCGGGCACCATTTGGTCCGTCTCCTGTGAGTCTAGATTTTCGAACCCGACGCAAAACTTGTAGTTAATTGTAACGTTCAGCGCCTCCTAATGACGATAGAACACTCAAATTGCGTCGAGATTCAATACATTGTCCTCCAGCCGACTTGTCTACAAGGGGATATTGCTGCCGCGGGCACGTTATGGTCCGCCTCCTGGGAGTCTAGATTTTCGAATCCGACGCAAAACTGATGGTTAATTGAAGCGTTCATCGCCTCCTAATGACGATGGAACACTCAAATTTCGTCGAGATTCAATACATCGTCCTACAGCCTACTTGTCTCCAAGGGGATATTGCTGCCTCATGCACCTTAATATCGTTCTTCTGTGAGTCTAGATTTTCGAATCCGACGCAAAACTAATGGTTAATGGTAACGTTCAGGGCCTCCTAATGACGATAGAACACTCAAATTGCGTTCAGATACAATACGTCGTCCGCCAGCCGACTAGTCTCCAAAGGGGTATTGCTGCCTCGGGCACCATATGGTCCGTCTCCTGTGAGTCTAAATTTTCGAATTCGACGAATAACTGATAGTTAATTGTAACGTTCAGCGCCTCCTAATGACGATGGAACATTCAAATTGCGTCGAGATTCAATACATCGTCCTCCAGCCGACTTGTGTACAAGGGGATATTGCTGCCTCGGGCAGCTTATGGTCCGCCTCCTGTGAGTCTAGATTTTCGAATCCGACGCAAAACGGATGGTTAATTGTAACGTTCATGGCCTCTTAATGACGATGGAACACTCAAATTGCGTCGCGATTCAATACCTCTTCCTCCAGCCGACTTGTTTCCAAGGGTCAATTGCTGCCTGTGGCACATTGTTGTCGTTCTCCTGTGAGTCTAGATTTTCGAATCCGACGCAAATCTGATACTTAATTGTAACGTTCAGAGCCTCCTAATGTCGATGGAACACTCGAATTTCGTCGAGAGTCAGTACATCGTCCTCCAGGCGTCTTGTCTCCAAGGGTCTATTTCTGCCTCGGCACCTTTTGGTCGTTTTCCAGTGAGTCTAGATTTTCGAATCCGACGCAAAACTGATAGTTAATTGCAACGTTATGGGCCTCCTAATGACGATGGAACACTCAAATTGCGTCGCGATTCAATACATCGTCCTAAAGCCGACTTGTCTCCAAGGGTCTATTGCTGCCTATGGCACCTAATGGTCTTGCTCCTGTGAGTCTAGAGTTTCGAATCCGATGCAAAACTGATATTTCATTCTAACGTTTAGGGCCTCCTAATGACGATGCAACACTCAAATTGCGTCGAGATTCAATACATCGTTTTCCAGGCGACTTGTCTCCAAGGGGATATTGCTGCATCAGGCACCATATGGTCCGTCTCCTGAGAGTCTAGATTTTCGAATCCGACGCAAACGTTGTAGTTAATTGTAACGTTCAGGGCCTCCTAATGACGATGGAACACTCGAATTGCGTCGAGAGGCAATACATCGTCCTCCAGGTGACTTGTCTCCTAGGGTCTATTGCTGCCTCGGGCACCTTATGGTCGTTCTCCAGTGAGTCTAGATTTTCGAATCCGACGCAAAACTGATGGTTAATTGTAACGGTCAGGACCTACTAATGACGATGGAACACTCAAATTGCGTCGCGATTCGATACATCGTCCTCCAGCCGATTTGTCTCAAAGGGTCTATTGCTGCCTGTGGCACCGAATTGTCGTTCTCCTGGGAGACTAGATTTTCGAATCCGACGCAAATCTGATAGTTAATTGTAACGTTCAGGGCCTACTAATGACGATGGAACACTCGAATTGCGTCGAGAGTCAATACATCGTCCTCCAGGCGACTTCTCTCAAAGGGTCTATTGCTGCCTCGGGCACCTTATGGTCGTTCTCCTGTGAGTCTAGATTTTCGGATCCGACGCAAATCTGATAGTTAATTGTAACGTTCAGGGCCTACTAATGACAATGGAACACTCGAATCGCGTCGAGAGTCAATACATCGTCTTCCTGGCGACTTGTCTCAAAGGGTCTATTGCTGCCTCGGGCACCTTATGGTCGTTCTCCTGTGAGTCTAGATTTTCGAATGCGACGCTAAACCGATATTTCATTCTAACGTTTAGAGCCTCCTAATGACGATGGAACTCTGAAATTGCGTCTAGATTCAATACATCGTTTTCCAGGCGACTTGTGTCCAAGAGGAAATTGCTGCCTCGGGCACCATATGGTCCGTCTCCTGTTAGTCTAGATTTTCGAACCCGACGCAAAACTTGTGGTTAATTGTAACGTTCAGGGCCTCCTAATGACGATGGAACACTCAAATTGCGTCGAGATTCAATACATCGTCCTCCAGCTCACTTGTCTCCAAGGGTCTATTTCTGCTTCGGGCAGCTTATAGTCGTTCTCCTGTGAGTCTAGACTTTCGGATCCAACGCATAACTGATAGTTAATTGTATCGTTCAGCGCCTCCTAATGACGGTAGAACACTCAAATTGCGTCGAGATTCAATACATTGTCCTCCAGCCGACTTGTCTACAAGGGGATATTGCTGCCTCGGGCGCCTTATGGTCCACCTCCTGTGAGGTCGAATTCGACGCAAAACTGATGGTTAATTGTAACGTTCATGGCCTCCTAATGACGATGGACCACTCAAATTGCGTCGAGATTCAATACATTGTCCTCCAGCCGACTTGTCTCCAAAATGATATTGCTGTCTCGGGCACCTTATGCTCCGTCTCCTGTGTGTCTAGACTTTCGAATCCGACGCAAATCTGATAGTTAATTGTAACGTTCAGGGCCTACTAATGACAATGGAACACTCGAATTGCGTCGACAGTCAATACATCGTCTTTCAGGCGACTTCTCTCAAAGGGTCTATTGCTGCCTCGGGCACCTTATGGTCGTTCTCCAGTGAGTCTAGGTTTTCGAATCCGACGCAAAACTGATAGTTAATTGTAACGTTCATGGCCTCCTAATGACGATGGAACACTTGCCTCCAAGGGTCTATTGCTGTCTCTGGCAACTAATGGTCTTGCTCCTGTAAGTCCAGATTTTCGAATCCGACGCATAACTGATCGTTAATTGTATCGTTCAGGACCTCCTAGTGACGAAGAACACAAAAATTGCGTCGAGATTCAATACATCGTCCTCCAGCCGACATGTCTCCAAAGGGATATTGTTGTCTTGGGCACCTTATGCTCCGTCTCCTGTGAGTCTAGACTTTCGATTCCGACATAAAACTGATGGTTAATTGTAACGGTCAGGGCCTCCTAATGACGATGGAACACTCGAATTGCGCCGAGAGTCAATACATCGTCCTCCAGGCGACTTGTCTCCAAAGGGATACTGCTGCCTCGGGCACCATTTGGTCCGTCTCCTGTGAGTCTAGATTTTCGAACCCGACGCAAAACTTGTAGTTAATTGTAACGTTCAGCGCCTCCTAATGACGATAGAACACTCAAATTGCGTCGAGATTCAATACATTGTCCTCCAGCCGACTTGTCTACAAGGGGATATTGCTGCCGCGGGCACGTTATGGTCCGCCTCCTGGGAGTCTAGATTTTCGAATCCGACGCAAAACTGATGGTTAATTGAAACGTTCATCGCCTCCTAATGACGATGGAACACTCAAATTTCGTCGAGATTCAATACATCGTCCTACAGCCTACTTGTCTCCAAGGGGATATTGCTGCCTCATGCACCTTAATATCGTTCTTCTGTGAGTCTAGATTTTCGAATCCGACGCAAAACTAATGGTTAATGGTAACGTTCAGGGCCTCCTAATGACGATAGAACACTCAAATTGCGTTCAGATACAATACGTCGTCCGCCAGCCGACTAGTCTCCAAAGGGGTATTGCTGCCTCGGGCACCATATGGTCCGTCTCCTGTGAGTCTAAATTTTCGAATTCGACGAATAACTGATAGTTAATTGTAACGTTCAGCGCCTCCTAATGACGATGGAACATTCAAATTGCGTCGAGATTCAATACATCGTCCTCCAGCCGACTTGTGTACAAGGGGATATTGCTGCCTCGGGCAGCTTATGGTCCGCCTCCTGTGAGTCTAGATTTTCGAATCCGACGCAAAACGGATGGTTAATTGTAACGTTCATGGCCTCTTAATGACGATGGAACACTCAAATTGCGTCGCGATTCAATACCTCTTCCTCCAGCCGACTTGTTTCCAAGGGTCAATTGCTGCCTGTGGCACATTATTGTCGTTCTCCTGTGAGTCTAGATTTTCGAATCCGACGCAAATCTGATACTTAATTGTAACGTTCAGAGCCTCCTAATGTCGATGGAACACTCGAATTTCGTCGAGAGTCAGTACATCGTCCTCCAGGCGTCTTGTCTCCAAGGGTCTATTTCTGCCTCGGCACCTTTTGGTCGTTTTCCAGTGAGTCTAGATTTTCGAATCCGACGCAAAACTGATAGTTAATTGCAACGTTATGGGCCTCCTAATGACGATGGAACACTCAAATTGCGTCGCGATTCAATACATCGTCCTAAAGCCGACTTGTCTCCAAGGGTCTATTGCTGCCTATGGCACCTAATGGTCTTGCTCCTGTGAGTCTAGAGTTTCGAATCCGATGCAAAACTGATATTTCATTCTAACGTTTAGGGCCTCCTAATGACGATGCAACACTCAAATTGCGTCGAGATTCAATACATCGTTTTCCAGGCGACTTGTCTCCAAGGGGATATTGCTGCATCAGGCACCATATGGTCCGTCTCCTGAGAGTCTAGATTTTCGAATCCGACGCAAACGTTGTAGTTAATTGTAACGTTCAGGGCCTCCTAATGACGATGGAACACTCGAATTGCGTCGAGAGGCAATACATCGTCCTCCAGGTGACTTGTCTCCTAGGGTCTATTGCTGCCTCGGGCACCTTATGGTCGTTCTCCAGTGAGTCTTGATTTTCGAATCCGACGCAAAACTGATGGTTAATTGTAACGGTCAGGACCTACTAATGACGATGGAACACTCAAATTGCGTCGCGATTCGATACATCGTCCTCCAGCCGATTTGTCTCAAAGGGTCTATTGCTGCCTGTGGCACCGAATTGTCGTTCTCCTGGGAGACTAGATTTTCGAATCCGACGCAAATCTGATAGTTAATTGTAACGTTCAGGGCCTACTAATGACGATGGAACACTCGAATTGCGTCGAGAGTCAATACATCGTCCTCCAGGCGACTTCTCTCAAAGGGTCTATTGCTGCCTCGGGCACCTTATGGTCGTTCTCCTGTGAGTCTAGATTTTCGAATCCGACGCAAAACTGATATTTCATTCTAACGTTTAGGGCCTCCTAATGACGATGGAACACTCAAATTGCGTCTAGATTCAATACCTCGGCTTCCAGGCGACTTGTCTCCAAGAGGATATTACTGCCTCGGGCACCATATGGTCCGTCTCCTGTGAGTCTAGACTTTAGAACCCGACGCAAAACTTGTAGTTACTTGTAACGATCAGGGCCTCCTAATGACGATGGAACACTCAAATTGCGTCGAGATTCAATACATCGTCCTCCAGCCCACTTGTCTCCAAGGGTCTATTGCTGCTTCGGGCAGCTTATGGTCGTTCTCCTGTGAGTTTAGACTTTCGGATCCAACGCATAACTGATAGATAATTGTAACGTTCAGCGCCTCCTAATGACGATAGAACATTCAAATTGCGTCAAGATTCAATACATTGTCCTCCAGCCGACTTGTCTTCAAGGGGATATTGCTGCCTCGGGCACCTTATGGTCCACCTCCTGTGAGGTCTAATCCGACGCAAAACTGATGGTTAATTGTAACCCTCATGGCCTCCTAATGACGATGGAACACTCAAATTGCGTCGAGATACAATACATCGCCTTCAGCCTACTTGTCTCCAAGGGTATATTGCTGCCTCGGGCACCTTATCGTCGTTCTTCTGTAAGTCTAGATTTTCAAAACCGACGCAAATCTAATAGTTAATTGTAACGTTCAGGGCCTCCTAATGACGATGGAACACTCAAATTGCGTCGAGATCCAATACGTCGTCCTCCACCCGACTTGTCTCCAAGGGTCTATTGCTGCTTCAGGCACCTTATGGTCTTTCTCCTGTGAGTCTAGATTTTCGGATCCGACGCATAACTGATAGTTAATTATAGCGTTCAGCGCCTACTAATGACTACAGAACACTCAAATTGCGTCGAGATTCAATACATCGTTCTCCAGCCGACTTGCCTACAAGGGGCACGGCCTTGGGCACCTTATGGTCCGCCTCCTGTGAGTCTAGGTTTTGGAATCCGAAGCAAAACTGATGGTTAATTGTAACGTTCAGGACCTCCATATGACGAAGAACACTCAAATTGCGTCGAGATTCAATTCATCGTCCTCCAGCCGACTTCTCTCCAAAGGGACATTGATGCCTCGGGCACCTTATGCTCCGTCTCCTGTGAGTCTAGGTTTTCGAATCCGACGCGAAACTGATGGTTAATTGTAACGGTCAGGGCCTCCTAACGGCGATGGAACACTCAAATTGCGTCGCGATTCAATACATCGTCCTCCAGCCTATTTGTCTCCTAGGGTCTATTGCTGCCTTTGGCACCTAATTGTCGTTCTCCTGGGAGTCTAGATTTTCGAATCCGACTCAATTCTGATAGATAATTGTAACGTTCAGGGCCTCCTAAGGACGATGGAACACTCGAATTGCGTCGAGAGTCAATAAATCGTCGTCCAAACGACTTGTCTCCAAGGGGATATTGCTGCCTCGGGCACCATTTGGTCCGTCTCCTGTGAGTCTACATTTTCGAACCCGACGCAAAACTTGTAGTTAATTGTAACGTTCAGCGCCTCCTAATGACGATAGAACACTCAAATTGCGTCGAGATTCAATACATTGTCCTCCAGCCGACTTGTCTACAAGGGGATATTGCTGCCGCGGGCACCTTATGGTCCGCCTCCTGTGAGTCTAGATTTTCGAATCCGACGCAAAACTGATGGTTAATTGTAACGTTCATGGCCTCCTAATGACGGTGGAACACTCAAATTGCGTCGAGATTCAACACATCGTCCTCCAGCCTACTTGTCTCCAAGGGGATATTGCAGCCTCGGGCACCTTATTGTCGTTCTTCTGTGAGTCTAGGTTTTCGAATCCGACGCAAAACTAATAGTTAATTGTAACGTTCATGGCCTCCTAAAGACGATGGAACACTCAAATTGCGTCGAGATTCAATACATCGTCCTCCAGCCGACTTGTCTACAAGGGGATATTGCTGCCTCGGGCACCTTATGGTCCGCCTCCTGTGAGTCTAGATTTTCGAATCCGACGCAAAACTAATGGTTAATTGTAACGTTCATGGCCTCCTAATGACGAGGAACACTCAAATTGCGTCGCGATTCAATACATCGTTCTCCAGCCGATTTGTCTCCAAGGGTCTATTGCTGCCTGTAGCACCTTATTGTCGTTCTCCTGTGAGTATAGATTTTCGAATCCGACGCAAATCTGATACTTAATTGTAACGTTCAGAGCCTCCTAATGACGATGGAACACTCGAGTAGCGTCGAGCGACAATACATCGTCCTCCAGGTGACTTGTCTCCAATGGTCTATTTCTGCCTCGGCACCTTATGGTCGTTCTCCAGTGAGTCTAGATTTTCGAATCCGACGCAAAACTGATAGTTAATTGCAACGTTAAGGGCCTCCTAATGACGATGGAACACTCAAATTGCGTCGCGATTCATTACATCGTCCTAAAGCCGACTTGTCTCCAAGGGTCTATTGCTGCCTATGGCACCTAATGGTCTTGCTCCTGTGAGTCTAGATTTTCGAATGCGACGCAAAACTGATGGCTAATTGTAACGTTTATGGCCTACTAATGGCGATGGAACACTCAAATTGCGTCGCGATTCAATACATCGTCCTCCAGCCGACTTGTCTCCAAGGGTCTATAGCTGTCTCTGGCACCTAATGGTCTTGCTCCTGTGAGTCTAGATTTTCGAGTCCGACGCAATACTGATAGTTAATTGTAACGTTCAGGACCTACTAATGACGAAGGAACACTCGAATTGCGTCGAGATTAAATACATCGTTCTCCAGCCGCCTTTTCTACAAGGGGCACTGCCTTGGGCACCTTATGTTCCGCCTCCTGTGAGTCTAGATTTTGGAATCCGACGCAAAACTGATAGTTAATTGCAACGTTAAGGGCCTCCTAATGACGATAGAACACTCAAATTGCGTCGCGATTCAATACATCGTCCTAAAGCCGACTTGTCTCCAAGGGTCTATTGCTGCCTATGGCACCTAATGGTCTTGCTCCTGTGAGTCTAGATTTTCGAATCCGACGCAAAACTGATATTTCATTCTAACGTTTAGGGCATCCTAATGACGATGGAACACTCAAATTGCGTCGAGATTCAATACATCGCCCTCCAGCCTACTTGTCTCCAGGGGTATATTGCTGCCCCGGGCACCGTATCGTCGTTCTTCTGTGAGACTAGATATTGGAAACCGACGCAAATCTAATAGTTAATTGTAACGTTCAGGGCCTCCTAATGACAATGGAACACTCAAATTGCGTCGAGATCCGATACGTCGTCCTCCAGCCGACTTGTCTCCAAGGGTGTATTGCTGCTTCAGGCACCTTATGGTCTTTCTCCTGTGAGTCTAGATTTTCGGATCCGACGCATAACTGATAGTTATTTATAGCGTTCAGCGCCTACAAATGACGATAGAAGACTCAAATTGCGTCGTGATTCAATACATCGTCCTCCAGCCGACTTGTGTACAAGGGGATATTGCTGCCTTGGGCACCATATGTTCCGTCTCCTGTGAGTCTACATTTTCGAATCCGACACAAAACTGATATTTATTTGTAACTTTCGGGGCCTCCTAATGACGTTGGAACACTCAAATTGCGTCGAGATTCAATACATCGTCCTCCAGCCGACTTGTCTCCAAGGGTCTATTCCTGCCCCGGGCACCTTATGGTCGATCTCCTGTGAGTAGATTTTCGAATCCGACGAATAACTGATAGTTAATTGCAACGTTCAGCGCCTCCTTATGACGATGGAACATTCAAATTGCGACGAGATTCAATACATCGTCCTCCAGCCGACTTGTCTACAAGGGGATATTGCTGCCTCGGGCAATTAATGGTCCGCCTCCTGTGAGTCTAGATTTTCGAATCCGGCGTAAAACTGATGGTTAATTGTAACGTTCAATGCCTCCTATTGACGATGGAACACTCAAATTGCGTCGCGATTCAATACATCGTTCTCCAGACGATTTGTCTCCAAGGGTCTATTGCTGATTGTGGTACCTAATTGTCGTTCTCCTGGGAGTCTAGATTTCCGAATCCGACGGAAATCAGATAGTTAATTGTAACGTTCAGGGCCTCCTAATGACGATGGAACACTCGAATTACGTCGAGAGGCAATACATCGTCCTCCAGGCGACTTGTCTCCAAGGGTCTATTGCTGCCTCGGGCACCTTATGGTCGTCCTCCAGTGAGTCTAGATTTTCGAATCCGACGCAAAACAGATAGTTAATTGTAACGTTAAGGGCCTCCTAGTGACGATGGAACACTCAAATTGCGTCGCGATTCAATAAATCGTCCTAAAGCCGACTTGTCTCCATGGGTCTATTGCTGCCTATGGCACCTAATGGTCTTGCTCCTGTGAGTCTAGATTTTCGAATCCGACGCTAAATTGATATTTCATTCTAACGTTTAGGGCCTCCTAATGACGATGGATCATTCAAATTGCGTCGAGATTCAATACATCGTCCTCCAGCCGACTTGCCTCCAAGGGGATATTGCTGCCTCGGGCACCATATGGTCCGCCTCCTGTGAGTCTAGATTTTCGAATCCGTCGCAAAACTTATGGTTAATTGTAACGTTCATGGACTCCAAATGACGATGGAACACTCAAATTGCGTCGCGATTCAAAACATCGTCCTCCAGCCGACTTGTCTCCAAGGGTCTATTTCTGCCTCGGCACCTTATGCTCGTTCACCAGTGAGTCTAGATTTTCGAATCCGACGCAAAACTGATAGTTAATTGCAACGTTAAGGGCCTCCTAATGACGATGGAACACTCAAATTGCGTCGCGATTCAATACATCGACCTAAAGCCGACTTGTCTCCAAGGGTCTATTGCTGCCTATGGCACCTAATGGTCTTGCTCCTGTGAGTCTAGATTTTCGAATCCGACGCAAAACTAATGGTTAATTGTAACGTTCATGGCCTCCTAATGACGAGGAACACTCAAATTGCGTCGCGATTCAATACATCGTTCTCCAGCCGATTTGTCTCCAAGGGTCTATTGCTGCCTGTGGCACCTAATTGTCGTTCTCCTGGGAGTCTAGATTTTCCAATCCAACGCAAATCTGGTAGTTAATTGTAACGTTCAGGACCTACTAATGACGAAGGAACACTCAAATTGCGTCGAGATTAAATACATCGTCCTCCAGCCGACTTGTCTCCAAAGGGATATTGCTGTCACGGGCACCTTATGCTCCGTCTCCTGTGTGTCTAGATTTTCGAATCCGACGCAAAACTAATGGTTAATTGTAACATTAAGGGCCTCCTACTGACGATGGAACACTCATATTGCGTCGCGATTGAATACATCGTCCTCCAGCCGATTTGTCTCCAAGGGTCTATTGCTGCCTGTAGAACCTTATTGTCGTTCTCCTGTGAGTCTAGATTGTCGAATCCGACGCAAATCTGATACTTAATTGTAACGTTCAGAGCCTCCTAATGACGATGGAACACTCGAGTAGCGTCGAGCGACAGTACATCGTCCTCCAGGTGACTTGTCTCCAATGGTCTATTTCTGCCTCGGCACCTTATGGTCGTTCTCCAGTGAGTCTAGATTTTCGAATCCGACGCAAAACTGATAGTTAATTGCAACGTTAAGGGCCTCCTAATGACGATGGAACACTCAAATTGCGTCGCGATTCATTACATCGTCCTAAAGCCGACTTGTCTCCAAGGGTCTATTGCTGCCTATGGCACCTAATGGTCTTGCTCCTGTGAGTCTAGATTTTCGAATCCGACGCAAAACTGATGGCTAATTGTAACGTTTATGGCCTCCTAATGGCGATGGAACACTCAAATTGCGTCGCGATTCAATACATCGTCCTCCAGCCGACTTGTCTCCAAGGGTCTATAGCTGTCTCTGGCACCTAATGGTCTTGCTCCTGTGAGTCTAGATTTTCGAGTCCGACGCAATACTGATAGTTAATTGTAACGTTCAGGACCTACTAATGACGAAGGAACACTCGAATTGCGTCGAGATTAAATACATCGTTCTCCAGCCGCCTTTTCTACAAGGGGCACTGCCTTGGGCACCTTATGTTCCGCCTCCTGTGAGTCTAGATTTTGGAATCCGACGCAAAACTGATAGTTAATTGCAACGTTAAGGGCCTCCTAATGACGATGGAACACTCAAATTGCGTCGCGATTCATTACATCGTCCTAAAGCCGACTTGTCTCCATGGGTCTATTGCTGCCTATGGCACCTAATGGTCTTGCTCCTGTGAGTCTAGATTTTCGAATCCGACGCTAAATTGATATTTCATTCTAACGTTTAGGGCCTCCTAATGACGATGGATCATTCAAATTGCGTCGAGATTCAATACATCGCTCTCCAGCCTACTTGTCTCCAAGGGTATATTGCTGCCTCGGGCACCGTATCGTCGTTCTTCTGTGAGACTAGATATTGGAAACCGACGCAAATCTAATAGTTAATTGTAACGTTCAGGGCCTCCTAATGACAATGGAACACTCAAATTGCGTCGAGATCCGATACGTCGTCCTCCAGCCGACTTGTCTCCAAGGGGATATTGCTGCCTCGGGCAGTTAATGGTCCGCCTCCTGTGAGTCTAGATTTTCGAATCCGGCGTAAAACTGATGGTTAATTGTAACGTTCAATGCCTCCTATTGACGATGGAACACTCAAATTGCGTCGCGATTCAATACATCGTTCTCCAGACGATTTGTCTCCAAGGGTCTATTGCTGCCTGTGGTACCTAATTGTCGTTCTCCTGGGAGTCTAGATTTTCGAATCCGACGGAAATCAGATAGTTAATTGTAACGTTCAGGGCCTCCTAATGACGATGGAACACTCGAATTACGTCGAGAGGCAATACATCGTCCTCCAGGCGACTTGTCTACAAGGGGATATTGCTGCCTCGGGCAGTTAATGGTCCGCCTCCTGTGAGTCTAGATTTTCGAATCCGGCGTAAAACTGATGGTTAATTGTAACGTTCAATGCCTCCTATTGACGATGGAACACTCAAATTGCGTCGCGATTCAATACATCGTTCTCCAGACGATTTGTCTCCAAGGGTCTATTGCTGCCTGTGGTACCTAATTGTCGTTCTCCTGGGAGTCTAGATTTTCGAATCCGACGGAAATCAGATAGTTAATTGTAACGTTCAGGGCCTCCTAATGACGATGGAACACTCGAATTACGTCGAGAGGCAATACATCGTCCTCCAGGCGACTTGTCTCCAAGGGTCTATTGCTGCCTCGGGCACCTTATGGTCGTCCTCCAGTGAGTCTAGATTTTCGAATCCGACGCAAAACAGATAGTTAATTGTAACGTTAAGGGCCTCCTAGTGAAGATGGAACACTCAAATTGCGTCGCGATTCAATAAATCGTCCTAAAGCCGACTTGTCTCCAAGGGTCTATTGCTGCCTATGGCACCTAATGGTCTTGCTCCTGTGAGTCTAGATTTTCGAATCCGACGCTAAATTGATATTTCATTCTAACGTTTAGGGCCTCCTAATGACGATGGATCATTCAAATTGCGTCGAGATTCAATACATCGTCCTCCAGCCGACTTGCCTCCAAGGGGATATTGCTGCCTCGGGCACCATATGGTCCGCCTCCTGTGAGTCTAGATTTTCGAATCCGTCGCAAAACTTATGGTTAATTGTAACGTTCATGGACTCCAAATGACGCTGGAACACTCAAATTGCGTCGCGATTCAAAACATCGTCCTCCAGCCGACTTGTCTCCAAGGGTCTATTTCTGCCTCGGCACCTTATGCTCGTTCACCAGTGAGTCTAGATTTTCGAATCCGACGCAAAACTGATAGTTAATTGCAACGTTAAGGGCCTCCTAATGACGATGGAACACTCAAATTGCGTCGCGATTCAATACATCGACCTAAAGCCGACTTGTCTCCAACTGTCTATTGCTGCCTATGGCACCTAATGGTCTTGCTCCTGTGAGTCTAGATTTTCGAATCCGACGGAAAACTGATGGTTAATTGTAACGTTCATGGCCTCCTAATGACGATGGAACACTCAAATTGCGACGAGATTCAATAAATCGTCCTCCAGCCTACTTGTCTCCAAGGGGATATGGCTGCCTCGGGCACCTTATCGTCGTTCATCTGTGAGTCTAGATTTTCGAATCCGACGCAAAACTTATGGTTAATTGTAACGTTCATGGACTCCAAATGACGCTGGAACACTCAAATTGCGTCGCGATTCAAAACATCGTCCTCCAGCCGACTTGTCTCCAAGGGTCTATTTCTGCCTCGGCACCTTATGCTCGTTCACCAGTGAGTCTAGATTTTCGAATCCGACGCAAAACTGATAGTTAATTGCAACGTTAAGGGCCTCCTAATGACGATGGAACACTCAAATTGCGTCGCGATTCAATACATCGACCTAAAGCCGACTTGTCTCCAAGGGTCTATTGCTGCCTATGGCACCTAATGGTCTTGCTCCTGTGAGTCTAGATTTTCGAATCCGACGCAAAACTGATGGCTAATTGTAACATTTATGGCCTCCTAATGGCGATGGAACACTCAAATTGCGTCGCGATTCAATACATCGTCCTCCAGCCGACTTGTCTCCAAGGGTCTATAGCTGTCTCTGGCACCTAATGGTCTTGCTCCTGTGAGTCTAGATTTTCGAGTCCGACGCAATACTGATAGTTAATTGTAACGTTCAGGACCTACTAATGACGAAGGAACACTCGAATTGCGTCGAGATTAAATACATCGTTCTCCAGCCGCCTTTTCTACAAGGGGCACTGCCTTGGGCACCTTATGTTCCGCCTCCTGTGAGTCTAGATTTTGGAATCCGACGCAAAACTGATAGTTAATTGCAACGTTAAGGGCCTCCTAATGACGATAGAACACTCAAATTGCGTCGCGATTCAATACATCGTCCTAAAGCCGACTTGTCTCCAAGGGTCTATTGCTGCCTATGGCACCTAATGGTCTTGCTCCTGTGAGTCTAGATTTTCGAATCCGACGCAAAACTGATATTTCATTCTAACGTTTAGGGCATCCTAATGACGATGGAACACTCAAATTGCGTCGAGATTCAATACATCGCCCTCCAGCCTACTTGTCTCCAAGGGTATATTGCTGCCTCGGGCACCGTATCGTCGTTCTTCTGTGAGACTAGATATTGGAAACCGACGCAAATCTAATAGTTAATTGTAACGTTCAGGGCCTCCTAATGACAATGGAACACTCAAATTGCGTCGAGATCCGATACGTCGTCCTCCAGCCGACTTGTCTCCAAGGGTGTATTGCTGCTTCAGGCACCTTATGGTCATTCTCCTGTGAGTCTAGATTTTCGGATCCGACGCATAACTGATAGTTATTTATAGCGTTCAGCGCCTACTAATGACGATAGAAGACTCAAATTGCGTCGAGATTCAATACATCGTCCTCCAGCCGACTTGTGTACAAGGGGATATTGCTGCCTTGGGCACCATATGTTCCGTCTCCTGTGAGTCTACATTTTCGAATCCGACACAAAACTGATATTTAATTGTAACGTTCGGGGCCTCCTAATGACGTTGGAACACTCAAATTGCGTCGAGATTCAATACATCGTCCTCCCACCGACTTGTCTCCAACGGGATATTGCTGCCTCGGGCACCATGTGGTCCTTCTCCTGTGAGTCTAGATTTTCGAATTCGACGCAAAAATGATACTTAATTGTAACGTTCAGGGCCTCCTAATGACGAAGGAACTCTCAAATTGCGTCGAGATTCAATACATCGTCCTCCAGCCGACTTGTCTCCAAGGGTCTATTCCTGCCTCGGGCACCTTATGGTCGATCTCCTGTGAGTAGATTTTCGAATCCGACGAATAACTGATAGTTAATTGCAACGTTCAGCGCCTCCTTATGACGATGGAACACTCAAATTGCGACGAGATTCAATACATCGTCCTCCAGCCGACTTGTCTACAAGGGGATATTGCTGCCTCGGGCAGTTAATGGTCCGCCTCCTGTGAGTCTAGATTTTCGAATCCGGCGTAAAACTGATGGTTAATTGTAACGTTCAATGCCTCCTATTGACGATGGAACACTCAAATTGCGTCGCGATTCAATACATCGTTCTCCAGACGATTTGTCTCCAAGGGTCTATTGCTGCCTGTGGTACCTAATTGTCGTTCTCCTGGGAGTCTAGATTTTCGAATCCGACGGAAATCAGATAGTTAATTGTAACGTTCAGGGCCTCCTAATGACGATGGAACACTCGAATTACGTCGAGAGGCAATACATCGTCCTCCAGGCGACTTGTCTCCAAGGGTCTATTGCTGCCTCGGGCACCTTATGGTCGTCCTCCAGTGAGTCTAGATTTTCGAATCCGACGCAAAACAGATAGTTAATTGTAACGTTAAGGGCCTCCTAGTGAAGATGGAACACTCAAATTGCGTCGCGATTCAATAAATCGTCCTAAAGCCGACTTGTCTCCAAGGGTCTATTGCTGCCTATGGCACCTAATGGTCTTGCTCCTGTGAGTCTAGATTTTCGAATCCGACGCTAAATTGATATTTCATTCTAACGTTTAGGGCCTCCTAATGACGATGGATCATGCAAATTGCGTCGAGATTCAATACATCGTCCTCCAGCCGACTTGCCTCCAAGGGGATATTGCTGCCTCGGGCACCATATGGTCCGCCTCCTGTGAGTCTAGATTTTCGAATCCGTCGCAAAACTTATGGTTAATTGTAACGTTCATGGACTCCAAATGACGCTGGAACACTCAAATTGCGTCGCGATTCAAAACATCGTCCTCCAGCCGACTTGTCTCCAAGGGTCTATTTCTGCCTCGGCACCTTATGCTCGTTCACCAGTGAGTCTAGATTTTCGAATCCGACGCAAAACTGATAGTTAATTGCAACGTTAAGGGCCTCCTAATGACGATGGAACACTCAAATTGCGTCGCGATTCAATACATCGACCTAAAGCCGACTTGTCTCCAAGGGTCTATTGCTGCCTATGGCACCTAATGGTCTTGCTCCTGTGAGTCTAGATTTTCGAATCCGACGGAAAACTGATGGTTAATTGTAACGTTCATGGCCTCCTAATGACGATGGAACACTCAAATTGCGACGAGATTCAATAAATCGTCCTCCAGCCTACTTGTCTCCAAGGGGATATGGCTGCCTCGGGCACCTTATCGTCGTTCATCTGTGAGTCTAGATTTTCGAATCCGACGCAAAACTAATTGTTAATTGTAACGTTCAGGGCCTCCTAATGACGATAGAACACTAAAATTGCGTCGAGATTCAATAAGTCGTACTTCAGCCGACTTGTCTCCAAGGGGATATTGCTGCCTCGGGCACCGTATGGTCCGTATCCTGTGGGTCTAGATTTTCGAATCCGACACAAGACTGATAATTAATTGTAAAGTTCATGGCCTCCTAATGACGATGGAGCACTCTAATTGCGTCGAGATTCAATACATCGTCCTCCAGCCGACTTGTCTCCAAGGGGATATTGCTGCCACGGACACCATATGTTTCGTCCCCTGTGAGTCTAGATTAACGAATCCGACGCATAATTTGTAGTTAATTGTAACGTTCAGGGCCTCCTAGTGACGATGGAACACTCAAATTGCGTCGCGATTCAATACATCGTCCTAAAGCCGACTTGTCTCCAAGGGTCTATTGCTGCCTATGGCACCTAATGGTCTTGCTTCTGTGAGTCTAGATTTTCGAATCCGACGCAAAACTGATGGTTAATTGTAACGTTCATGGCCTCCTAATGACGATGGAACACTCAAATTGCGACGAGATTCAATAAATCGTCCTCCAGCGTACTTGTCTCCAAGGGGATATGGCTGCCTCGGGCACCTTATCGTCGTTCTTCTGTGAGTCTACATTTTCGAATCCGACGCAAAACTAATAGTTAGTTGTAACGTTCAGGGCCTCCTAATGACGATAGAACACTAAAATTGCGTCGAGATTCAATAAGTCGTACTCCAGCCGACTTGTTTCCAAGGGGATATTGCTGCCTCGGGCACCATATGGTCCGTATCCTGTGAGTCTAGATTTTCGAATCCGACACAAGACTGATATTTTATTGTGACGTTCATGGCCTCCTAATGACGATGGAGCACTCTAATTGCGTCGAGATTCAATACATCGTCCTCCAGCCGACTTGTCTCCAAGGGGATATTGCTGCCACGGGCACCATATGTTTCGTCCCCTGTGAGTCTAGATTAACAAATCCGACGCATAATTTGTAGTTAATTGTAACGTTCAGGGCCCCCTAATGACCATGGAACACTCAAATTGCGTCGAGATTCAATACATCGTCCTCCCACCGACTTGGCTCCATCGGGACAATGCTGCCTCGGGCACCATGTGGTCCTTCCCCTGTGAGTCTTGATTTTCGAATCCGACGCCAAATAGATAGTTAATTGTAAAGTTCAGGGCCTCCTAATGACGATGGAACACTCAAATTGCGTCGAGATTCAATACATCGTCCTCCATCCGACTTGTCTCCAAGGGTCTATTCCGGCCTCGTGCACCTTATGGTCGTTCTCCTGTGAGTAGATGTTCGAATCCGACGAATAACTGACAGTTAATTGCAACGTTCAGGACCTACTAATGTCGAAGGAACACTCAACTTGCGTCGAGATTCAATACATCGTCCTCCAGCCGAATGGTCTCCAAAGGGATATTGCTGTCTCGGGCACCTTATGCTCCGTCTCCTGTGAAGCTAGATTTTCGCATCCGACGCAAAACTGATGGTTAATTGTAACGGTCAGGCCCTACTAATGGCGATGGAACACTCAAATTGCGTCGCGAATCAATACATCGTCCTCCAGCCGATTTGTTTCCAAGGGTCTATTGCTGCCTGAGGCACCGAATTGTCGTTCTCCTGGGAGTCTAGATTTTCGAATCCGACGCAAATCTGATAGTTAATTGTAAAGTTCAGGGCCTACTAATGACGATGGAGCACTCGAATTGCGTCGAAAGTCAATACATCGTCCTCCAGGCGACTTGTCTCAAAGGGTCTATTGCTGCCTCGGCACCTTGTGGTCGTTCTCCTGTGAGTCTAGATTTTCGAATCCGACGCAAAACTGATTAGTCATTCTAACGTTTAGGGCCTCCTAATGACGATGGAACACTCAAATTGCGTCTAGATTCAATACATCGTTTTCCAGGCGACTTGTCTCCAAGTGGATATTGCTGCCTCGGGCACCATATGGTCCGTCTCCTGTGAGTCTAGATTTTCGAAACCGACGCAAAACTTGTAGTTAATTGTAACATTCAGGGCCTCCTTATGACGATGGAACACTCAAATTGCGTCGAGATTCAATACATCGTCCTCCAGCCCACTTGTCTCCAAGGGTGTATTGCTGCCTCGGGCAGCTTATGGTCGTTCTCCTGTGAGTCTAGACTTTCGGATCCAACGCATAACTGATAGTTAATTGTAACGTTCAGCGCCACCTAATGACGATAGAACACTCAAATTGCGTCGAGATTCAATACATTGTCCTCCAGCCGACTTGTCTACAAGGGGATATTGCTGCCTCGGGCTCCTTATGGCCCACCTCCTGTGAGTCTAGAATTTCGAATCCGACGCAAAACTGATAGTTAATTAATACGTTCATGGCTTCCTAATGACGATGGAACACTCAATATGCTTCGAGATTCAATACATCGTCCTCCAGCCTACTTGTCTCCAAGGGTATATTGCTGCCTCGTGCCCTTATCGTCGTTCTTCTGTGAGTCTAGATTTTCGAAACCGACGCAAATCTAATAGTTCAGGGCCTCCTAATGACGATGGAACACTCAAACAGCGTCGAGATTCAATACGACGTCCTCCAGCCGACTTGTCCCCAAGGGTCTATTGCTGCCTCAGGCACCTTATGGTTTTTCTCATGTGAGTCTAGATTTTCGGATCCGACGTATAACTGATAGTTAATTATAGCGTTCATCGCCTACTAATGACGATAGAACACTCAAATTACGTCGAGATTCAATACGTCGTTCTGCAGACGACTTGTCTACAAGGGGCACTGCCTTGGGCACCTTATAGTCCGCCTCCTGTGAGTGTAGATTTTGGAATCCGACGCAAAACTGATGGTTAATTGTCACGTTCATGGCCTCCTAATGATGATGGAACTCTCAAATTGCGTCGAGATTCTATACATCATCCTCCAGCCGACTTGTCTCTAAGGGGATATTGCTGCCTCGGGCATTATCGTCGTTCTTCTGTGAGTCTAGATTTTCGAATCCGACGCAAAACTTATGGTTAATGGTAACGTTCAGGGCCTCCTAATGACGATAGAACACTCTAATTGCGTTCAGATTCAATACGTCGTCCTCCAGCCGACTTGTCTCCAAGGGGATATTGCTGCCTCGGGCACCATATGTTCCGTCCCCTGTGAGTCTAAATTAACGAATCCGACGCATAACTTGTAGTTAATTATAACGTTCAGGGCCTCCAAATGACATTGGAACACTTAAATTGCGTCGAGATTCAATACATCGTCCTCCAGCCGATTTGTCTCCAAGGGTCTATTGCTGCCTGTGGCACCTAGTTGTCGTTCTCCTGTGAGTCTAGGTTTTCGGATCCGATGCATATCTGATAGTTAATTATAGCGTTCAGCGCCTACAAATGACGATAGAACACTCAAATTGCGTTCAGATTCAATACGTCGTCCTCCAGCCGACTTGTCTCCATGGGGATATTGCTGCTTCGGGCACCATATGTTCCGTCTCCTGTGAGTCTAGATTTTCTAATCCGACACAAAACTGATATTTAATTGTAACGTTAAGGGCCTCCTAATGACGGTGGAACACTCAAATTGCGTCGAGATTCATTACATCGTCCTCCAACCGACTTGTCTCCAACGGGATATTGCTGCCTCAGGCACCATGTGGTCCTTCTCCTGTGAGTCTAGAGTTTCGAATCCGACGCAAAAATGATAGTTAATTGTAACGTTCAGGGCCTCCTAATGGCGAAGGAACACTCAAATTGCGTCGTGATTCAATACATCGTCCTCCAGCCGACTTGTCTCCAAGGGTCTATTCCTGCCTCGGGCACCTTATGGTCGTTCTCCTGTGAGTAGATTTTCGAATCCGACGAATAATTGATAGTTAATTGCAACGTTCAGCGCCTCCTAATGACGATGGAACACTCAAATTGCGTCGAGATTCAATACATCGTCCTCCAGCCGACTTGTCTACAAGGGGATATTGCTGCCTCGGGCACCTTATGGTCTTGCTCCTGTGAGTCTAGATTTTCGAATCCGACGCAAAACTGATAGTTAATTGTAACGTTAAGGGCCTCCTAATGACGATGGAACACTCACATTGCGTCGCGATTAAACACATCGCCCTAAAGCCGACTTGTCTCCAAGGGTTTAATGCTGCCTGTGGCACCTAATGGTCTTGCTCCTGTGAGTCTAGATTTTCGAATCCGACGCAAGAATGATAGTTAATTGTATCGTTCAGGACCTACTAATGACGAAGGAACACTCAAATTGCGTCGAAATTCAATACATCGTCCTCCAGCCGACTTGTCTCCAAAGGGATATTGCTGTCTCGGGCACCTTATGCTCCGTGTCCTGTGAGTCTAGATTTTCGAATCCGACGCGAAACTGATGGTTAATTGTAACGGTCAGGGCCTACTAATGACGATGGAGCACTCAAATTGCGTCGCGATTCAATACATCGTCCTTCAGCCGATTTGTCTCCAAGGGTCTATTGCTGCCTGTGGCACCTAATTGCCGTTCTCCTGGGAGTCTAGATTGTCGAATCCGACGCAAATCTGATAGTTAATTGTAACGTTCAGTGCCTACTAATGACGATGGAACACTCGAATTGCGTCGAGAGTCAATACATCGTTCTCCACCCGACTTGTCGACAAGGGGCACCGCCTTGGGCACCTTATGGTCCGCCTCCTGTGAGTCTAGATTTTGGAATCCGACGCAAAACTGATGGTTAATGGTAACGTTCATGGCCTTATAATGACGATGGAACACTCAAATTGCGTCGAGATTCAATACATCGTCCTCCAGACGACTTGTCTCTAAGGGGATATTGCTGCCTCGGGCATCTTATCGTCGTTCTCCTGTGAGTCTAGATTTTCGAATCCGACGCAAAACTGATGGTTAATGGTAACGTTCAGGGCCTCCTAATGACGAAGGAACACTCAAATTGCGTCGAGATTCAATACATCGTCCTCCCACCGACTTGTCTCCAACGGGATATTGCTGCCTCGGGCACCATGTGGGCGTTCTCCTGTGAATCTAGATTTTCGAATCCGACGCAAAAATGATAGTTAATTGTAACGTTCAGGGCCTCCTAATGACGAAGGAACACTCAAATTGCGTCGAGATGCAATACATCGTCCTCCAGCCGACTTGTCTCCAAGGGTCTATTCCTGCCTCGGGCACCTTATGGTCGTTCTCCTGTGAGTAGATTTTCGAATCCGACGAATAATTGATAGTTAATTGCAACGTTCAGCGCCTCCTAATGGCGATGGAACACTCAAATTGCGTCGAGATTCAGTACATCGTCCTGCAGCCGACTTGTCTACAAGGGGATATTGCTGCCTCGGGCACCTTATGGTCTTGCTCCTGTGAGTCTAGATTTTCGAATCCGACGCAAAACTGATAGTTAATTATAACGTTAAGGGCCTCCTAATGACGATGGAACACTCACATTGCGTCGCGATTCAACACATCGCCCTAAAGCCGACTTGTCTCCAAGGGTTTATTGCTGCCTGTGGCACCTAATGGTCTTGCTCCTGTGAGTCTAGATTTTCGAATCCGAAGCAAAAATGATAGTTAATTGTATCGTTCAGGATCTACTAATGACGAAGGAACACTCAAATTGCGTCGAGATTCAATACATCGTCCTCCAGCCGACTTGTCTCCAAGGGTCTATTCCTGCCTCGGGCACCTTATGGTCGATCTCCTGTGAGTAGATTTTCGAATCCGACGAATAATTGATAGTTAATTGCAACGTTCAGCGCCTCCTAATGACGATGGAACACTCAAATTGCGTCGAGATTCAATACATCGTCCTCCAGCCGACTTGTCTCTAAGGGGATATTGCTGCCTCGGGCACCTTATGGTCTTGCTCCTGTGAGTCTTGATTTTCGAATCCGACGCAAAACTGATAGTTAATTGTAACGTTAAGGGCCTCCTAATGACGATGGAACACTCACATTGCGTCGCGATTCAACACATAGCCCTAAAGCCGACTTGTCTCAAAGGGTTTATTGCTGCCTGATGTACCTAATGGTCTTGCTCCTGTGAGTCTAGATTTTCGAATCCGACGCAAAACTGATAGTTAATTGTAACGTTAAGGGCCTCCTAATGACGATGGAACACTCACATTGCGTCGCGATTCAACACATCGCCCTAAAGCCGACTTGTCTCCAAGGGTTTATTGCTGCCTGTGGCACCTAATGGTCTTGCTCCTGTGAGTCTAGATTTTCGAATCCGAAGCAAAAATGATAGTTAATTGTATCGTTCAGGACTTACTAATGACGAAGGAACACTCAAATTGCGTCGCGATTCAATACATCGTCCTTCAGCCGATCTGTCTCCAAGGGTCTATTGCTGCCTGTGGCACCTAATTGCCGTTCTCCTAGGAGTCTAGATTTTCGAATCCGACGCAAATCCGATAGTAAATTGTAACGTCCAGGGCCTACTAATGACGATGGAACACTCGAATTGCGTCGAGTGTCAATACATCGTCCTCCAGCCCACTTGTCTCCAAGGGTATATTGCTGCCTCGGGCACCGTATCGCCGTTCTTCTGTGAGTCTAGATTTTCGGATCCGACGCATAACTGATAGTTAATTATAGCGTTCAGCGCCCACTAATGACGATAGAACACTCAAATTGCGTCGAGATTCAATACATCGTCCTCCACCCGACTTGTCTACAAGGGGCACTGCCTTGGGCACCTTATGGTCCGCTCCTGTGAGTCTTGATTTTGGAATCCGACGCAAAACTGATGGTTAATTTTAACGTTCATGGCCTCCTAATGACGATGGAACACTCAAATTGCGTCGAGATTCAATACATCGTCCTTCGGCCGATTTGTCTCCAAGGGTCTATTGCTGCATGTGGCACCTAATTGCCGTTCTCCTGGGTGTCTAGATTTTCGAATCCGACGCAAATCTGATAGTTAATTGTAACGTTCAGGGCCAACTAATGACGATGGAACACTCGAATTGCGTCGAGATTCAATACATCGTCGTCCCACCGACTTGTCTCCAACGGGATATTGCTGCCGCGGGCACCATGTGGTCGTTCTCCTGTGAATCTAGATTTTCGAATCCGACGCAAAAATGATAGTTAATTGTAACGTTCAGGGCCTCCTAATGACGAAGGAACACTCAAATTGCGTCGAGATTCAATACATCGTCCTCCAGCCGACTTGTCTCCAAGGGTCTATTCCTGCCTCGGGCACCTTATGGTCGATCTCCTGTGAGTAGATTTTCGAATCCGACGAATAATTGATAGTTAATTGCAACGTTCAGCGCCTCCTAATGACGATGGAACACTCAAATTGCGTCGAGATTCAATACATCGTCCTCCAGCCGACTTGTCTCTAAGGGGATATTGCTGCCTCGGGCACCTTATGGTCTTGCTCCTGTGAGTCTAGATTTTCGAATCCGACGCAAAACTGATAGTTAATTGTAACGTTAAGGGCCTCCTAATGACGATGGAACACTCACATTGCGTCGCGATTCAACACATAGCCCTAAAGCCGACTTGTCTCCAAGGGTTTATAGCTGCCTGAGGTACCTAATGGTCTTGCTCCTGTGAGTCTAGATTTTCGAATCCGACGCAAAACTGATAGTTAATTGTAACGTTCAGGACCTACTAATGACGAAGGAACACTCAAATTGCGTCGAGATTCAATACATCGTCCTCCAGCCGACTTGTCTCCAAAGGGATATTGCTGTCTCGGGCACCTTGTGCTCCGTCTCCTGTGAGTCTAGATTTTCGAATCCGACGCAAAACTGATGGTTAATTGAAACGGTCATTGCCTACTAACGACGATGGAACACTCGAATTGCGTCGAGAGTCAATACATCGTCCTGCAGCCCACTTGTCTCCAAGGGTATGTTGCAGCCTCGGGCACCTTATCGTCGTTTTTCTATGAGTCTAGATTTTCGGATCCGACGCATAACCGATTGTTAATTATGGCGTTCAGCGCCCACTAATGACGATAGAACACTCAAATTGCGTCTTGTTTCAATACATCGTTCTCCACCCGACTTGTCTACAAGGGGCACTGCCTTGGGCACCTTATGGTCCGCCTCCTGTGAGTCTAGGTTTTGGAATCCGGCGCAAAACTGATGGTTAATTGTAACGTTCATGGCCTCCTAATGACGATGGAACACTCAAATTGCGTCGATATTCAATACATCGCCCTCCAGCCGACTTGTCTCTAAGGGGATATTGCTGCCTTGGGCATCTTAACGTTGTTCTTCTGTGAGTCTAGATTTTCGAATCCGACGCAAAACTAATGGTTAATGGTAACGTTCAGGGTCTCCTAATGACGATAGAACACTCAAATTGCGTTCAGATTCAATACGTCGTCCTCCAGCCGACTTGTCTACAAGGGGATATTGCTGCCTCGGGCACCTTATGGTCTTGCTCTGGTGAGTCTAGATTTTCGAATCCGACGCTAAACTGATAGTTAATTGTAACGTTAAGGGCCTCCTAATGACGATGGAACACTCACATAGCAACGCGATTCAACACATCGCCCTAAAGCCGACTTGTCTCCAAGGGGATATTGCTGCCCCGGGCACCGTTATGTTCCGTCTCCCGTGAGTCTAGATTTTCTAATCCGACACAAAACTGATATTTAACTGTAACGTTAAGGGCCTCCTAATGACGGTGGCACACTCAAATTGCGTCGAGATTCAATACATCGTCCTCCAGCCGACCTGTCTCCAAGGGGATATTGCTGCCTCGGGCACCATATGTTCCGCCCCCTGTGAGTGTAGATTAACGAATCCGACGCATAACTTGTAGTTAATTGTAACGTTAAGGGCCTCCTAATGACGATGGAATACTCAAATTGCTTCGAGATTCAATACATCGTCCTCCCACCGACTTGTCTCCAACGGAATATTGCTGCCTCGGGCACCATGTGGTCCTTCTCCTGTGAGTCTAAATTTTCCAATCCGACGCCAAAATGATAGTTAATTGTAACGTTCAGGGCCTCCTAATGACGAAGGAACACTCAAATTGCGTCGAGATTCAATACAATGTCCTCCAGCCCACTTTTCTCCAAGGGTCTATTGCTGCCTCGGGCAGCTTATGGTCGTTCTCCTGTGAGTCTAGACGTTCGGATCGAACGCATAACTGATAGTTAATTGTAACGTTCAGCGCCTCATAATGACGATAGAACACTCAAATTGCGTCGAGATTCAATACATAGTTCTCCAGCCGACTTGTCTACAAGGGGATATTGCTGCCTCGGGCACCTTATGGTCCACCTCTTGTGGGTCTTGATTTTCGAATCCGACGCAAAACTGATGGTTAATTGTAACGTTCATGGCCTCCGAATGACGATGGAACACTCAAATTGCGTCGAGCTTCAATACATCATACTCCAGCCTACTTGTCTCCAAGGGTATATTGCTGCCTCGGGCACCTTATCGTCGTTCTTCTGTGAGTTTAGATTTTCGAAACCGATGCAAATCTAATAGTTAATTGTAACGTTCAAAGCCTCCTAATGACGATGGAACACTCAAATTGCGTCGAGATCCAATACGTCGACCTCCAGCAGACTTGTCTCCAAGGGTCTATTGCTGCTTCAGGCACCTTATGGTCTTTCTCCTGTGAGTCTAGATTTTCGGATCCGACGCAAAACTGATGGTTAATTGTAACGTTCATGGCCTCCTAATGACGATGGAACTCTCAAATTGCGTCGCGATTCAATACATCGTTCTCCAGCTGATTTGTGTCCAAGGTTCTATTGCTGCCTGTGGCACCTAATTGTCGTTCTCCTGGGAGTCTAGATTTTCGAATCCGACGCAAAACTGATAGTTAATTGTAACGTCATGGGCCTACTAATGACGATGGAACACTCAAATTGCGTCGCGATTCAATACATCGTCCTAAAGCCGACTTGTCTCCAAGGGTCTATTGCTGCCTATTGCACCTAATGGTCTTGCTCCTGTGAGTCTAGATTTTCGAATCCGACGCAAAACTGATAGTTAATTGTAACGTCCAGGACCTCCTAATGTCGAAGGAACACTCAAATTGTGTCGAGATTCAATACATCGTCCTCCAGCCGACATGTCTCCAAAGGGATATTGCTATCTCGGGCACCTGTTGCTCCGGCTCCTGTGAGTCTAGATTTTCGAATCCGACGCAATACTGATGGTTAATTGTAACGGTCAGGGCCTACTAATGACGATGGAACACTCAAATTGCGTCGAGATTCAACACATCGTCCTGCAGCCGATTTGTCTCCAAGGGTCTATTGCCGCCAGTGGCACCAAATTGTCGTTCTCCTGGGAGTCTAGATTTTCGAATCCGACGCAAATCTGATGGTTAATTGTAACGTTCGGGGCCTACTAATGACGATGGAACACTCAAACTGCGTCTAGATTCAATACATCGTTTTCCAGGCGACATGTCTCCAAGGGGATATTGCTGCCTCGGGTACCATATGGTCCGTCTCCTGTGAGTCTACATTTTCGAACCCGAATCAAAACTTGTTGTTAATTGTAACGTTCAGGGCCTCCTAATTACGATGGAACACTCAAATTGCGTCGAGATTCAATACATCGTTCTCCAGCCGACTTGTCTACAACGGCCACTGCCTTGGGCACCTTATGGTCCGCCTCCTGTGAGTCTAGATTTTGGAATCCGACGCAAAACTGATAGACAATTGTAACGTTCATGGCCTCCTAATGACCATGGAACACTCAAATTGCGTCGAGATTCAATACATCGTCCTCCAGCCGACTTGTCTCCAAGGGTCAATTGCTGTCTCTGGCACCTAATGGTCTTGCTCCTGTAAGTCCAGATTTTCGAATCCGACGCAAAACTGACAGTTAATTGCAACGTTCAGGACCTCCTAATGACGATGGAACACTCAAATTGCGTCGAGATTCAATACATCGTCCTCCAGCCTACTTGTCTCCAAGGGGATATTGCTGCCTCGGGCACCTTATCGTCGTTCTTCTGTGAGTCTAGATTTTCGAATCCGACGCAAAACTAATAGTTAATTGTAACGTTCAGGGCCTCCTAATCACGATAGAACACTCAAAATGCGTCGAGATTCAATACATTGTCCTCCAGCCGACTTGTCTACAAGGGGATATTGCCGCCGAGGGCACCTTATGGTCCACCTCCTGTTAGTCTAGATTTTCGAATCCTACGCAAAACTGATGGTTAATTGTAACGTTCATGGCCTCCTAATGACGATGGATCTCTCAAATTGCGTCGCGATTCAATACATCGTTCTCCAGCCGATTTGTCTCCAAGGGTCTATTGCTGCCTGTGGCACCTAATTGTCGTTCTCCTGGGAGTCTAGATTTTCGAATCCGACGCAAATCTGATAGTTAATTGTAACGTTCAGGGCCTCCAAATGACGATGGAATACTCGAATTGCGTTGAGAGTCAATATATCGTCCTCCAGGCGACTTGTCTCCAAGGGACTATTGCTGCCTCGGGCACCTTATGGTCTTGCTCCTGTGAGTCTAGATTTTCGAATCCGACGCAAAACTGATAGCTAATTGTAACGTTTAGGGCCTCCTAATGACGATGGAACACTCAAATTGCGTCGCGATTCAATACATCGTCCTAAAGCCGACTTGTCTCCAAGGGTCTATTGCTGCCTATGGCACCTAATGGTCTTGCTCCTGTGAGGCTAGATTTTCGAATCCGACGCAAAACTGAGAGTAATTGTAACGTTCAGGACCTTTTAATGACAAAGGAACACTCAAATTGCGTCGAGATTCAATACATCGTCCTCCAGCCGACTTGTCTCCAAAGGGATATTGCTGTCTCGCTCACCTTATGCTCCGTCTCCTGTGAGTTTAGATTTTCGAATCCGACGCAATACTGATGGTTAATTGTAACGGTCAGGGCCTACTAATGACGATGGAACACTCAAATTGCGTCGCGATTCAATACATTGTCCTCCAGCCGTTTTGTCTCCAAGGGTCTATTGCTGCCTGTGGCACCTAATTGTCGTTCTCCTGGGAGTCTAGATTTTCGAATCCGACGCAAATCGGATAGTTAATTGTAACGTTCAGGGCCTCTTAATGACGATGGAACACTCGAATTGCGTCGAGAGTCAATACATCGTCCTCCAGGCGACTTGTCTCCAAGGGTCTATTGCTGCCTCGGGCACCTTAAGGTCATTCTCGTGAGAGTCTAGATTTTCGAATCCGACGCAAAACTGATATTTCATTCTAACGTTTAGGGCCTCCTAATGACGATGGAAAACTCAAATTGCGTCTAGATTCAATACATCGATTTCCAGGCGACTTGTCTCCAAAGGGATATTGCTGTCTCGCTCACCTTATGCTCCGTCTCCTGTGAGTTTAGATTTTCGAATCCGACGCAATACTGATGGATAATTGTAACGGTCAGGGCCTACTAATGACGATGGAACACTCAAATTGCGTCGCGATTCAATACATCGTCCTCCAGCCGTTTTGTCTCCAAGGGTCTATTGCTGCCTGTGGCACCTAATTGTCGTACTCCTGGGAGTCTAGATTTTCGAATCCGACGCAAATCGGATAGTTAATTGTAACGTTCAGGGCCTCCTAATGACGATGGAACACTCGAATTGCGTCGAGAGTCAATACATCGTCCTCCAGGCGACTTGTCTCCAAGGGTCTATTGCTGCCTTGGGCACCTTATGTTCATTCTCGTGAGAGTCTAGATTTTCGAATCCGACGCAAAACTGATATTTCATTCTAACGTATAGGGCCTCCTAATGACGATGGAAAACTCAAATTGCGTCTAGATTCAATACATCGATTTCCAGGCGACTTGTCTCCAAGGGGATATTGCTGCCTCTGGCACCATATGGTCCGTCTCCTGTGAGTCCAAATTGTCGAACCCGACGCAAAACTTGTAGTTAATTGTAACGTTCAGGGCCCCCTAATGACGATGGAACACTCAAATTGCGTCGAGATTCAATACATCGTCCTCCAGCCCACTTGTCTCCAAGGGTCTATTGCTGCCTCGGGCACCATATGGTCCACCTCCTGTGAGTCTAGATTTTCGAATCCGACACAAACATGATAGTTAATTGTAACGTTCAGGGCCTCCTAATGACGATGGAACACTCAAATTGCGTCGAGATTCAATACATCGGCCTCCAGCCGACTTGTCTCCAAAGGGATATTGCTGTCTCAGGCATCTTATTGTCGTTCTTCTGTGAGTCTAGATTTTCGAATCCGACGCAAAACTAATGGTTAATGGTAACGTTCAGGGCCCCCTAATGACGATAGAACACTCAAATTGCGTTCAGATTCAATACGTCGTCCTCCAGCCGACTTGTCTCCAAGGGGATATCGCTGCATCGGGCACCATATTTTCCGTCTCCTTTGAGTCTAGATTTTCTAATCCGACACAAAACTGATATTTAAATGTAACGTTAAGGGCCTCCTAATGACGATGGAACACTCAAATTGCGTCGAGATTCAATACATCGTCCTCCAGCCGACTTGTCTCCAAGGGGATATTGCTGCCTCGGGCCCCATATGTTTCGTCCCCTGTGAGTCTAGATTAACGAATCCGACGCATAATTTGTAGTTAATTGTAACGTTCAGGGCCTTCTAATGACTATGGAACACTCAAATTGCGTCGAGATTCAATACATCGTCCTCCAGACGATTTGTCTCCAAGGGTCTATTGCTGTCTGTGGCACGTTATTGTCGTTCTCCTGTGAGTCTAGATTTTCGAATCCGACGCAAATCTGATACTTAATTGTAACGTTCAGAGCCTCCTAATGACGATGGAACACTCGAATTGCGTTGAGAGTCAATACATCGTCCTCCAGCCGACTTGTCTCAAAAGGGATATTGCTGTCTCGGGCACCTTATGCTCCGTCTCCTGTGAGTCTATTTTTTCGAATCCGACGCAAAACTGATGGTTAATTGTAACGGTCAGGGCCTACTAATGACGATGGAACACTCAAATTGCGTCGCGATTCAATAAATCGTCCTCCAGCCGAATTGTCTCCAAGGGTCTATTGCTGCCTGTGGCACCTAATTGTCGTTCTCCTGTGAGTCTAGATTTTCGAATCCGACGCAAAACTGATATTTCAGTCTGACGTTTAGGGCCTCCTAATGACGATGGAACACTCAAATTGCGTCTAGATTCAATACATCGTTTTCCAGGCGACTTGTCTCCAAAGGGATATTGCTGCCTCGGGCACCATATGATCCTTCTCCAGTGAGTCTAGATTTTCGGATCCGACGCATAACTGATTGTTAACTATAGCGTTTAGCGCCTACTAATGACGATAGAACACTCAAATTGTGTCGAGATTCAATACATCGTTCTCCAGTCGACATGTCTACAAGGGGCACTGCCTTGATCATCTTGTGGTCCGCCACCCGTGAGCCTAGATTTTGGAATCCGACGCAAAACTGATGGTTAATTGTAACGTTCATGGCCTCCTAATGACGATGGAACACTCAAATTGCGTCGAGATTCAATACATCGTCCTCCAGCCGACTTGTCTCTAAGGGGATATTGCTGCATCAGGCATCTTATTGTCGTTCTTCTGTGAGTCTTGATTTTCGAATCCGACGCAAAACTAATGGTTAATAGTAACGTTCAGGGCCTCCTAATGACGATAGACCACTCAAATTGCGTTCAGATTCAATACGTCGTCCTCCAGCCGACTTGTCTCCAAGGGGATATTGCTGCCTCGGGCCCCATATGTTTCGTCCAATGTGAGTCTAGATTAACGAATCCGACGCATAATTTGTAGTTAATTGTAGCGTTCAGGGCCTTCTAATGACTTTGGAACACTCAAATTGCGTCGAGATTCAATACATCTTCCTCCAGACGATTTGTCTCCAAGGGTCTATTGCTGTCTGTGGCACGTTATTGTCGTTCTCCTGTAAGTCTAGATTTTCGAATCCGACGCAAATCTGATACTTAATTGTAACGTTCAGAGCCTCCTAATGACGATGGAACACTCGAATTGCGTTGAGAGTCAATACATCGTCCTCCAGCCGACTTGTCTCAAAAGGGATATTGCTGTCTCGGGCACCTTATGCTCCGTCTCCTGTGAGTCTATTTTTTCGAATCCGACGCAAAACTGATGGTTAATTGTAACGGTCAGGGCCTACTAATGACGATGGAACACTCAAATTGCGTCGCGATTCAATAAATCGTCCTCCAGCCGAATTGTCTCCAAGGGTCTATTGCTGCCTGTGGCACCTAATTGTCGTTCTCCTGTGAGTCTAGATTTTCGAATCCGACGCAAAACTGATATTTCATTCTGACGTTTAGGGCCTCCTAATGACGATGGAACACTCAAATTGCGTCTAGATTCAATACATCGTTTTCCAGGCGACTTGTCTCCAAGGGGATATTGCTGCCTCGGGCACCATATGATCCTTCTCCAGTGAGTCTAGATTTTCGGATCCGACGCATAACTGATTGTTAACTATAGCGTTCAGCGCTTACTAATGACGATAGAACACTCAAATTGTGTCGAGATTCAATACATCGTTCTCCAGTCGACATGTCTACAAGGGGCACTGCCTTGGGCACCTTATGGTCCGCCACCTGTGAGTCTAGATTTTGAATCCGACGCAAAACTGATGGTTAATTGTAACGTTTATGGCACCTAATGGTCTTGCTCCTGTGAGTCTAGATTTTCGATTCCGACGCAAAACTGAGAGTAATTGTAACGTTCAGGACCTCCTAATGACGAAGGAACACTCAAATTGCGTCGAGATTTAATACATCGTCCTCCAGCCGACTTGTCTCCAAAGGGATATTGCTGTCTCGGGCACCTTACGCTCCGTCTCCTGTGAGTTTAGATTTTCGAATCCGACGCAGTACTGATGGTTAATTGTAACGGTCAGGGCCTACTAATGACGATGGAACACTGAAATTGCGTCGCGATTCAATACATCGTCCTCCAGCCGTTTTGTCTCCAAGGGTCTATTGCTGCCTGTGGCACCTAATTGTCGTTCTCCTGGGAGTCTAGATTTTCGATTCCGACGCAAATCGGATAGTTAATTGTAACGTTCAGGGCCTCCTAATGACGATGGAACACTCGAATTGCGTCGAGAGTCAATACATCGTCCTCCAGGCGACTTGTCTCCGAGGGTCTATTGCTGCCTCGGGCACCTTATGGTCATTCTTGTGAGAGTCTAGGTTTTCGAATCCGACGCAAAACTGATATTTCATTCTAACGTTTAGGGCCTCCTAATGACGATGGAAAACTCAAATTGCGTCTAGATTCAATACATCGTTTTCCAGGCGACTTGTCTCCAAGGGGATATTGCTGCCTCTGGCACCATATGGTCCGTCTCATGTGAGTCTAGATTGTCGAACCCGACGCAAAACTTGTAGTTAATTGTAACGTTCAGGGCCTCCTAATGACGATGGAACACTCACATTGCGTCGAGATTCAATACATCGTCCTCCAGCCCACTTGTCTCCATGGGTATATTGCTGCTTCGGGCAGCTTATGGTCATTCTCCTGTGAGTCTAGACTTTCGGATCCAACGCATAACCGATAGGTAATTGTAACGTTCAGCGCCTCCTAGTGACGATAGAACACTCAAACTGCGTCGAGGTTCAATACATTGTCCTCTAGCCGACTTGTCTACGAGGGGATATTGCTGCCTCGGGCACCATATGGTCCACCTCCTGTGAGTCTAGATTTTCGAATCCGACACAAAAATGATAGTTAATTGTAACGTTCAGGGCCTCCTAATGACGATGGAACACTCAAATTGCGTCGAGATTCAATACATCGTCCTCCAGCCGACTTGTCTCCAAGGGTTTATTCCTGCTTCGGGCACCTTATGGTCGTTCTCCTGTGAGTAGATTTTCGAATCCGACGAATAACTGACAGTTAATTGCAATGTTTAGCGCCTCCTAATGACGATGGAACACTCGAATTGCGTCGAGATTCAATACATCGTCCTCCAGCCGACTTGTCTACAAGGGGATATTGCTGCCTCGGGCACAAAATGGTTAGTCCCCTGTCAGTCTAGATTAACGAATCCGACGCATAACTTGTAGTTAATTGTAACGTTCAGTGCGTCCTAATGACGATGCAACATTCAAATTGCGTCGAGATTCAATACATCGTCCTCCAGCCGACTTGTCTCCAAGGGTCTATTGCTGTCTCTGGCACCTAATGGTCTTGCTCCTGTGAGTCTAGATTTTCGAATCCGACGCAAAACTGATAGTTAATTGTAACGTTCAGGACCTACTAATGTCGAAGTAACACTCAAATTGCGTCGAGATTAAATACATCGTCCTCCAGCCGACTTATCTCCAAAGGGATATTGCTGTCTCGGGCACCTTATGCTCCGTCTCCGGTGTGTCTAGATTTTCGAATCCGACCCAAAACTAATCGTTAATTGTAACGGTCAGGGCCTCCTACTGACGAAGGAACACTCAAATTGCGTAGCGATTGAATACATCGTCCTCCAGCCGATTTGTCTCCAAGGGTCTATTGCTGCCTGTGGCACGTAATTGTCGTTCTCCTGTGAGTCTAGATTTTCGAATCCGACGCAAATCTGATACTTAATTGTAACGTTCAGAGCCTCCTAATGACGATGGAACACTCGAATTGCGTCGAGAGTCAATACATCGTCCTCCAGGCGACTTGTCTCCAAGGGTCTATTGCTGCCGCGGGCACCTTATGGTCGTTCTCCGGTGAGTCTAGATTTTCGGATCCGACGCATAACTGATTGTTAATTATAGCGTTCAGCGCCTACAAATGACGATAGAACACTCAAATTGCGTCGAGATTCAATACATCGTTCTCCAGCCGACTTGTCTACAAGGTTCACTGCCTTGGGCACCTTATGGTCCGCCACCTGTGAGTCTAGATTTTGAATCCGACGCAAAACTGATGGTTAATTGTAACGTTTATGGCCTCCTAATGACGATGGAACACTCAAATTGCGTCGAGATTCAATACATCGTCCTCCAGCCGACTTGTCTCTAAGGGGATATTGCTGCCTCAGGCATCTTATTGTCGTTCTTCTGTGAGTCTAGATTTTCGAATCCGACGCAAAACTAATGGTTAATGGTAACGTTCAGGGCCTCCTAATGACGATAGAACACTCAAATTGCCTTCAGATTCAATACGTCGTCCTCCAGCCGAATTGTCTCCAAGGGGATGTTGCTGCATCGGGCACCATATGTTCCGTCTCCTGTGAGTCTAGATTTTCTAATCCGACACAAAACTGATATTTAAATGTAACGTTCAGGGCCTCCTAATGACTATGGAACACTCAAATTGCGTCGAGATTCAATACATCGTCCTCCAGACGATTTGCCTCCAAGGGTCTATTGCTGCCTGTGGCACGTTATTGTCGTTCTCCTGTGAGTCTAGATTTTCGAATCCGACGCAAATCTGATACTTAATTGTAACGTTCGGAGCCTCCTAATGACGATGGAACACTCGAATTGCGTCGAGAGTCAATACATCGTCCTCCAGCCGACTTGTCTCAAAAGGGATATTGCTGTCTCGGGCACCTTATGCTCCGTTTCATATGAGTCTATTTTTTCGAATCCGACGCAAAACTGATGGTTAATTGTAACGGTCAGGGCCTACTAATGACGATGGAACACTCAAATTGCGTCGCGATTCAATACATCGTCCTCCAGAGGAATTGTCTCCAAGGGTCTATTGCTGCCTGTGGCACCTAATTGTCGTTCTCCTGGGAGTCTAGATTTTCGAATCCGACGCAAATCTGATAGTTAATTGTCACGTTCATGGCCTCCTAATGACGATGGAACACTCAAATTGCGTCGCGATTCAATACATCGTTCTCCAGCCGATTTGTCTCCAAGGGTCTATTGCTGCCTGTGGCACCTAATTGTCGTTCTCCTGGGAGTCTCGATTTTCGAATCCGACGCAAATCTGATAGTTAATTGTAACGTTCAGGGCCTCCAAATGACGATGGAATACTCGAATTGCGTTGAGAGTCAATACATCGTCCTCCAGGCGACTTGTCTCCAAGGGATTATTGCTGCCTCGGGCACCTTATGGTCGTCCTCCAGTGAGTCTAGATTTTCGAATCCGACGCAAAACTGATAGTTAATTGTAACGTTAAGGGCCTCCTAATGACGATGGAACACTCAACTTGCGTCGCGATTCAATACATCGTCCTAAAGCCGACTTGTCTCCAAGGGTCTATTGCTCCCTATGGCACCTAATGGTCTTGCTCCTGTGAGTCTAGATTTTCGAATCCGACGCAAATCTGATACTTAATTGTAACGTTCAGGACCTCCTAATGACGAAGGAACACTCAAATTGCGTCGAGATTTAATACATCGTCCTCCAGCCGACTTGTCTCCAAAGGGATATTGCTGTCTCGGGCACCTTACGCTCCGTCTCCTGTGAGTTTAGATTTTCGAATCCGACGCAATACTGATGGTTAATTGTAACGGTCAGGGCCTACTAATGACAATGGAACACTAAAATTGCGTCGCGATTCAATACATCGTCCTCCAGCCGTTTTGTCTCCAAGGGTCTATTGCTGCCCGTGGCACCTAATTGTCCTTCTCCTAGGAGTCTAGATTTTCGAATCCGACTCAAATCGGATAGTTAATTGTAACGTTCAGGGCCTCCTAATGACGATGGAACACTCGAATTGCGTCGAGAGTCAATACATCGTCCTCCAGGCGACTTGTCTCCAAGGGCCTATTGCTGCCTCGGGCACCTTATGGTCATTCTTGTGAGAGTCTAGGTTTTCGAATCCGACGCAAAACTGATATTTCATTCTAACGTTTAGGGCCTCCTAATGACGATGGAAAACTCAAATTGCGTCTAGATTCAATACATCGTTTTCCAGGCGACTTGTCTCCAAGGGGATATTGCTGCCTCTGGCACCATATGGTCCGTCTCCTGTGAGTCTAGATTGTCGAACCCGACGCAAAACTTGTAGTTAATTGTAACGTTCAGGGCCTCCTAATGACGATGGAACACTCACATTGCGTCGAGATTCAATACATCGTCCTCCAGCCGACTTGTCTCCAAGGGTTTATTCCTGCTTCGGGCACCTTATTTTCGTTCTCCTGTGAGTAGATTTTCGAATCCGACGAATAACTGACAGTTAATTGCAATGTTTAGCGCCTCCTAATGACGATGGAACACTCGAAATGCGTCGAGATTCAATACATCGTCCTCCAGCCGACTTGTCTACAAGGGGATATTGCTGCCTCGGGCACAAAATGGTTAGTCCCCTGTCAGTCTAGATTAACGAATCCGACGCATAACTTGTAGTTAATTGTAACGTTCAGCGCGTCCTAATGACGATGCAACATTCAAATTGCGTCGAGATTCAATACATCGTCCTCCAGCCGACTTGTCTCCAAGGGTCTATTGCTGTCTCTGGCACCTAATGATCTTGCTCCTGTGAGTCTAGATTTTCGAATCCGACGCAAAACTGATAGTTAATTGTAACGTTCAGGACCTACTAATGTCGAAGTAACACTCAAATTGCGTCGAGATTAAATACATCGTCCTCCAGTCGACTTGTCTCCAAAGGGATATTGCTGTCTCGGGCACCTTATGCTCCGTCTCCGGTGTGTCTGGATTTTCGAATCCGACGCAAAACTAATCGTTAATTGTAACGGTCAGGGCCTCCTACTGACGAAGGAACACTCAAATTGCGTCGCGATTGAATACATCGTCCTCCAGCCGACTTGTCTCCAAGGGTCTATTGCTGCCTGTGGCACGTTATTGTCGTTCTCCTGTGAGTCTAGATTTTCGAATCCGACGCAAATCTGATACTTAATTGTAACGTTCAGAGCCTCCTAATGACGATGGAACACTGGAATTGCGTCGAGAGTCAATACATCGTCCTCCAGGCGACTTGTCTCCAAGGGTCTATTGCTGCCGCGGGCACCTTATGGTCGTTCTCCGGTGAGTCTAGATTTTCGGATCCAACGCATAACTGATTGTCAATTATAGCGTTCATCGCCTACAAATGACGATAGAACACTCAAATTGCGTCGAGATTCAATACATCGTTCTCCAGCCGACTTGTCTACAAGGGGCACTGCCTTGGGCACCTTATGGTCCGCCACCTGTGAGTCTAGATTTTGAATCCGACGCAAAACTGATGGTTAATTGTAACGTTTCTGGCCTCCTTTTGACGATGGAACACTCAAATTGCGTCGAGATTCAATACATCGTCCTCCAGCCGACTTGTCTCTAAGGGGATATTGCTGATTCAGGCATCTTATTGTCGTTCTTCTGTGAGTCTAGATTTTCGAATCCGACGCAAAACTAATGGATAATGGTAACGTTCAGGGCCTCCTAATGACGATAGAACACTCAAATTGCGTTCAGATTCAATACGTCGTCCTCCAGCCGACTTGTCTCCAAGGGGATGTTGCTGCATCGGGCACCATATGTTCCGTCTCCTGTGAGTCTAGATTTTCTAGTCCGACACAAAACTGATATTTAAATGTAACGTTAAGGGCCTCCTAATGACGATGGAACACTCAAATTGCGTCGAGATTCAATACATCGTCCTCCAGCCGACTTGTCTCCAAGGGGATATTGCTGCCTCGGGCCCCATATGTTTCGTCCCCTGTGAGTCTAGATTAACGAATCCGACGCATAATTTGTAGTTAATTGTAACGTTCAGGGCCTCCTAATGACTATGGAACACTCAAATTGCGTCGAGATTCAATACATCGTCCTCCAGACGATTTGCCTCCAAGGGTCTATTGCTGCCTGTGGCACGTTATTGTCGTTCTCCTGTGAGTCTAGATTTTAAAATCCGACGCAAATCTGATACTTAATTGTAACGTTCAGAGCCTCCTAATGACGATGGAACACTCGAATTGCGTCTAGATTCAATACATCGTTTTCCAGGCGACTTGTCTCCAACGGGATATTGCTGCCTCGGGCACCATGTGGTCCTTCTCCTATGAGTCTAGATTTTCGAATCCGACGAAAAATGATAGTAATTTGTAACGCTCAGGGCCTCCTAATGACAAAGGAACACTCAAATTGCGTCGAGATTCAATACATCGTCCTCTAGCCGACTTTTCTCCAAGGGTCTATTTCTGCCTCGGGCAACATATGGTCGTTCTCCTGTGAGTAGATTTTCGAATCCGACGAATAACTAATAGTTAATTGCAACGTTCAGCGCCTCCTAATGACGATGGAACATTCAAATTGCGTCGAGATTCAATACATCGTCCTCCAGCCGAATTGTCTACAAGGGGATATTGCTGCCTCGATCACCTTATGGTCGTTCTCCAGTGAGTGTAGATTTTCGAATCCGACGCAAAACTGATAGTTAATTGTAACGTTAAGGGCCTCCTAATGACGATGGAACACTCAAATTGCGTCGCGATTCAATACATCGTCCTAAAGCCGACTTGTCTCCAAGGGTCTATTGCTGCCTATGGCACCTAATTGGCTTGCTCCTGTGAGTCTAGATTTTCGAATCCGACGCAAAACTGAGAGTAATTGTAACGTTCAGGACCTCCTAATGACGAAGGAACACTCAAATTGCGTCGAGATTCAATACATCGTCCTCCAGCCGACTTGTCTCCAAAGGGATATTGCTGTCTCGGGCACCTTATGCTCCGTCTCCTGTGAGTTTAGATTTTCGAATCCGACGCAATACTGATGATTAATTGTAACGGTCAGGGCCTACTAATGACGATGGAACACTCAAATTGCGTCGCGATTCAATACATCGTCCTCCAGCCGTTTTGTCTCCAAGGGTCTATTGCTGCCTGTGGCACCTAATTGTCGTTCTCCTGGGAGTCTAGATTTTCGAATCCGACGCAAATCGGATAGTTAATTGTAACGTTCAGCGCCTCCTAATGACGATGGAACACTCGAATTGCGTCGAGAGTCAATACATCGTCCTCCAGGCAACTTGTCTCCAAGGGTCTATTGCTGCCTCGGGCAGCTTATGGTCGTTCTCCTGGGAGTCTAGACTTTCGGATCCAACGCATAACCGATAGTTAATTGTAACGTTCAGCTCCTCCTAATGACGATAGAACACTCAAACTGCGTCGTGGTTCAATACATTGGCCTCCAGCCGACTTGTCTACGAGGGGATATTGCTGCCTCGTGCACCATATGGTCCACCTCCTGTGAGTCTAGATTTTCGAATCCGACACAAAAATGATAGTTAATTGTAACGTTCAGGGCCTCCTAATGACGATGGAACACTCAAATTGCGTCGAGATTCAATACATCGTCCTCCAGCCGACTTGTCTCCAAGGGTTTATTCCTGCTTCGGGCACCTTATGGTCGTTCTCCTGTGAGTAGATTTTCGAATCCGACGAATAACTGATTGTTAATTGCAATGTTCAGCGCCTCCTAATGACGATGGAACACTCGAATTGCGTCGAGATTCAACACATCGTCCTCCAGCCGACTTGTCTACAAGGGGATATTGCTGCTTCGTGCACCTTATGCTCCATATCCTTGGGTCTAGATTTTCGAATCCGACGCGAAACTGATGGTTAATTGTAACGTTCAGCGCCTCCTAATGACGATAGAAAAATAGCGTCGAGATTCAATACATCGTCCTCCAGCCGACTTGCCTCCAAGGGGATATTGCTGCCTCGGGCACAATATGGTTAGTCCCCCGTCAATCTAGATTAACGAATCCGACACATAACTTGTAGTTAATTGTAACGTTCAGCGCCTCCTAATGACGATGCAACATTCAAATTGCGTCGAGATTCAATACATCGTCCTCCAGCCGACTTGTCTCCATGGGTCTATTGCTGTCTCTGGCACCTAATGGTCTTGCTCCTGTGAGTCTAGATTTTCGAATCCGACGCAAAACTGATATATAATTGTAACGTTCAGGACCTACTAATGTGGAAAGGAACACTCAATTTGCGTCTTGATTAAATACATCGTCCTCCAGCCGACTTGTCTCCAAAGGGATATTGCTGTCTCGGGCACCTTATGCTCCGTCTCCGGTGTGTCTAGATTTTCGAATCCGATGCAAAACTAATCGTTAATTGTAACGGTCAGGTCCTCCTACTGACGACGGAAAACTCAAATTGCGTCGCGATTGAATACATCGTCCTCCAGCCGATTTGTCTCCAAGGGTCTATTGCTGCCTGTGGCACGTTATTGTCGTTCTCCTGTGAGTCTAGATTTTCGAATCCGACGCAAATCTGATACTTAATTGTAACGTTCAGAGCCTCCTAATGACGATGGAAAACTCGAATTGCTTCGAGAGTCAATACATCGTCCTCCAGGCGACTTGTCTCCAAGGGTCTATTGCTGCCTCGGGCACCTTATGGTCGTTCTCCGGTGAGTCTAGATTTTCGGATCCGACGCATAATTGATTGTTAATTATAGCGTTCAGCGCCTACAAATGACGATAGAACACTCAAATTGCGTCGAGATTCAATACATCGTTCTCTAGCCGACTTGTCTACAAGGGGCACTGCCTTGGGCACCATATGGTCCGCCACCTGTGAGTCTAGATTTTGAATCCGACGCAAAACTGATGGTTAATTGTAACGTTTATGGCCTCCTAATGACGATGGAACACTCAAATTGCATCGAGATTCAATACATCGCCCGCCAGCCGACTTGTCTCTAAGGGGATATTGCTGCCTCAGCCATCTTATTGTCGTTCTTCTGTGAGTCTAGATTTTCGAATCCGACGCAAAACTAATGGTTAATGGTAACGTTCAGGGCCTCCTAATGACGATAGAACACTCAAATTGCGTTCAGATTCAATACGTCGCCCTCCAGCCGACTTGTCTCCAAGGGGATATTGCTGCATCGTGCACCATATGTTCCGTCTCCTGTGAGTCTAGATTTTCTAATCCGACACAAAACTGATATTTAAATGTAACGTTAAGGGCCTCCTAATGACGATGGAACACTCAAATTGCGTCGAGATTCAATACATCGTCCTCCAGCCGACTTGTCTCCAAGGGGATATTGCTGCCTCGGGCCCCATATGTTTCGTCCCCTGTGAGTCTAGATTAACGAATCCGACGCATAATTTGTAGTTAATTGTAACGTTCAGGGCCTCCTAATGACTATGGAACACTCAAATTGCGTCGAGATTCAATACATCGTCCTCCAGACGATTTGTCTCCAAGGGTCTATTGCTGCCTGTGGCACGTTATTGTCGTTCTCCTGTGAGTCTAGATTTTCGAATCCGACGCAAATCTGATACTTAATTGTAACGTTCAGAGCCTCCTAATGACGATGGAACACTCGAATTGCGTCGAGAGTCAATACATCGTCCTCAAGCCGACTTGTCTCAAAAGGGATATTGCTGTCTCGGGCACGTTATGCTCCGTCTCCTGTGAGTCTATTTTTTCGAATCCGACGCAAAACTGATGGTTAATTGTAACGGTCAGGGCCTACTAATGACGATGGAACTTTCAAATTGCGTCGCGATTCAATACATCGTCCTCCAGCCGATTTGTCTCCAAGGGTCTATTGCTGCCTGTGGCACCTAATTGTCGTTCTCATGGGAGTCTAGATTTTCGAATCCGACGCAAATCTGATAGTTAGTTGTAACGTTCATTGCCTACTAATGACGATAGAACACTCGAATTGCGTCGAGAGTCAATACATCGTCCTCCAGGCGACTTGTCTCGAAGGGGATAATGCTGCCTCGGGCACCATATGATCCTTCTCCAGTGAGTCTAGATTTTCGGATCCGACGCATAACTGACTGTTAATTATAGCGTTCAGCGCCTACTAATGACGATAGAACACTCAAATTGCGTTCAGATTCAATACGTCGTCCTCCAGCCGACTTGTCTCCAAGGGGATATTACTGCCTCGGGCACCATATGTTCCGCCTCCTGTGAGTCTAGATTTTGGAATCCGAGGCAAAACTGATGGTTAATTGTAACGTTCATGGCCTCCTAATGACGATGGAACACTCAAATTGCGTCGAGATTCAATACACCGTCCTCCAGCCGACTTGTCTCTAAGGGGATATTGCTGCCTCAGGCACCTTATTGTCGTTCTTCTGTGAGTCTTGATTTTCGAATCCGCCGCAAAACTAATGGTTAATGGTAACGTTCAGGGCCTCCTAATGACGATAGAACACTCAAATTGCGTTCAGATTCAATACGTCGTCCTCCAGCCGACTTGTCTCCAAGGGGATATTACTGCCTCGGGCACCATATGTTCCGCCTCCTGTGAGTCTACATTTTCTAATCCGACTCAGAACTGTTATTTAAATGTAACGTTAAGGGCCTCCTAATGACGATGGAACACTCAAATTGCGTCGAGATTCAATACATCGTCCTCCAGCCGACTTTTTCTCCAAGGGGATATTGCTGCCTCGGGCACCATATGTTTCGTCCCCTGTGAGTCTAGATTTTCGAATCCGACGCAAAACTGATATTTCATTCTACTGTTTAGGGTCTCCTAATGACGATGGAAATCTCAAATTGCGTCTAGATTCAATACATCGTTTTCCAGGCGACTTGTCTCCAAGGGGATATTGCTGCCTCGGGCAACATATGATCCGTCTTCTGTGAGTCTAGATTCTCGATCCAGACGCAAAACTTGTAGTTAAATGTAACGTTCAGGGCCTCCTAATGACGATGGAACACTCAAATTGCGTCGAGATTCAATACATCGTCCTCCCACCGACTCGTCTCCAACGGGATATTGCTGCCTCGGGCACCATGTGGTCCTTCTCCTGTGAGTCTAGATTTTCGAATCCGACGAATAACTAATAGTTAATTGCAACGTTCAGCGCCTCCTAATGACGATGGAACACTCAAATTGCGTCGAGATTCAATACATCATCCTCCAGGCGACTTCTCTCCAAGGGGATATTGCTGCATCGGGCATCATTTGGACCGTCTCCTGTGAGTCTAGATTTTCGGACCCGACGCAAAACTTGTAGTTAATTGTAACGTTCAGGGCCTCCTAATGACGAAGGAACACTCAAATTGCGTGGAGATCCAATACGTCGTCCTCCAGCCGACTTGCATCCAAGGGTCTATTCCTGCTTCAGTCACCTTATGGTCTTTCTCCTGAGAGTCTAGATTTTCGGATCCGACGCATAACTGATAGTTAATTATAGCGTTCAGCGCCTCTTAATGACGATAGAACACTCAAATTGCGTAGAGATTCAATACATCGTTCTCCAGCCGACTTGTCTACAAGGGGCACTGCCTTGGGCACCTTATGGTCCGCTTCCTGTGAGTCTAGATTTTGGAATCCGACGCAAAACTGATGGTTAATTGTAACATTCATCGCCTCCTAATGACGATGGAACACTCAAATTGCGTCGAGATTCAATACATCGTCCTCCAGCCGACTTGTATCCAAGGGGATATTGCTTCCGTGGGCAACTTATCGTCGTTCTTCTGTGAGTCTAGATTTTCGAATCCGACACAAAACTAATGGTTAATGGTAACGTTCAAGGCCTCATAATGACGATAGAACACTCAAATTGCGTTCAGATTCAATACGTGGACCTCCAGCCGACTTGTCTCCAAGGGGATATTGCTGCCTCGGGCACCATATGTTTCGTCCCCTGTGAGTCTAGATTAACGAATACGACGCATAACTTGTAGTTCGTTGTAACGTTCAGGGCCTCCTAATGACGATGGAACACTCAAATTGCGTCGAGAATCAATAGATCGTCCTCCCACCGACTTGTCTCCAACGGCTTATTGCTGCCTCGGGCACCATGTGGTCCTTCTCCTGTGTGTCTAGATTTTCGAATCCGACGCAAAACTGATGGTTAATTGTAACGGTAATGGCCTCCTAATGACGATGGAACACTCAAATTGCGTCGCGATTCAATACATCGTTCTCCAGCCGATTTGTCACCAAGGGTCTATTGCTGCATGTGGCACCTAATTGTCGTTCTCCTGGGAGTCTAGATTTTCGAATCCGACTAAATTCTGATAGTTAATTGTAACGTTCATGGCCTCCTAATGACGATGGAACACTCCAATTGCGTCGAGATTCAATACATCGTCCTCCAGCCGACTTGTCTACAAGGGGATATTGCTGCCTCGGGCAGCTTATGGTCCGCCTCCTTCGAGTCTAGATTTTCGAATCCGACGCAAAACTGATGGTTAATTGTAACGTTCATGGCCTCCTAATGTCGATGGAACACTTAAATTGCATCGAGATTCTATACATCGTCCTCCAGCCTACTTGTCTCCAAGGGGATATTGCTGCCGCGGGCACCTTATCGTCGTTCTTCTGTGAGTCTAGATTTTCGAATCCGACGCAAAACCGATGGTTAATTGTAACGTTCTTGGCCTCCTAATGACGATGGAACACTCAAATTGCGCCGAGATACAATACATCGACGTCCAGCCGTCTTGTCTCTAAGGGGATAATGCTGCCTCGGGCATCTTATCGTCGTTCTTCTGTGAGTCTAGGTTTTCGAATCCGACGCAAAACTAATGGTTAATGGTAACGTTGAGGGCCTCCTAATGACGATAGAACCCTCAAATTGCGTCGAGATTCAATACGTTGTCCTCCAATCGACTTGTCTCCAATGGGATATTGCTGCCTTGGGCATTGTATACTCCGTCTCCTGTGAGTCTAGATTTACGAATCCGACACAAAACAGATATTTAATTGTAACGTTAAGGGCCTCCTAATGACGATGGAACACTCCAATTGCGTCGAGATTCAATAGATCGTCCTCCAGCCGACTTGTCTCCAAGGGGATATTGCTGCTTCGTGCACCATATGGTTCGTCCCCTGTGAGTCTAGATTAACGAATGCGACACATAACTTGTAGTTAATTGTAACGTTCAGGGCCTCCTAATGACGATGGAACACTCGAATTGCGTTGAGAGTCAATACATCGTCCTCCAAGCGACTTGTCTCCAAGGGTCTATTGCTGCCTCGTGCACCTTATGGTCGTTCTCCAGTGAGTATGGATTTTCGCATCCGACGCAAAACTGATAGTTAATTGTAACGTTAAGGGCCTACTAATGACGATGGAACACTCAAATTGCGTCGAGATTCAATACATCGTCCTTAAGCCTACTTGTCTCTAAGGGGATATTGCTGCCTCTGGCATCTTATCGTCGTTCTTCTGTGAGTCTACATTTTCGAATACGACGCAAAACTAATGGTTAATAGCAATGTTCAGGGCCTCCTAATGACGATAGAACACTCAAATTGCGTCGAGATTCAATACATCGTCCTTAAGCCTACTTGTCTCTAAGGGGATATTGCTGCCTCTGGCATCTTATCGTCGTTCTTCTGTGAGTCTACATTTTCGAATACGACGCAAAACTAATGGTTAATAGCAATGTTCAGGGCCTCCTAATGACGATAGAACACTCAAATTGCGTCGAGATTCAATACGTCGTCCTCCAGCCGACTTGTCTCCAAGGGTCTATTCCTGCCTCGGGCACCTTATGGTCGTTCTCCTGTGAGTCTAGATTTTCAAATCCGACGAATAACTGATGGTTAATTGTAACGTTCATGGCCTCTTAATGTCGATGGAACTCTCAAATTGCGTCGAGATTCAATACATCGTCCTCCAGCCGATTTGTCACCAAGGCTCTATTGCTGCCTCGCTCACCTTATGGTGGTTCTCCTGTGAGTGCAGATATTCGAATCCGACGCAAATGGACTGCCAATTGTAACGTTCAGAACCTCCTAAAGACGATGGAACACTCAAATTGCATCGAGATTCTATACATCGTCCTCCAGCCGACTTGTCTCCAAGATGATATTGCTGCCTCGGGCACCTTATGGTCCGTCTCCTGTGAGTCTAGATTTTCGAATCCGACGCAAAACTGATGGTTAATTGTAACGGTCAGGGCCTCCCAATGACGATGGAACACTCGAATTGCGTCGAGAGTCAAGACCTCGTCCACCAGGCGACTTGTCTCCAAGGGTCTATTGCTGCCTCTGGCACCTAATGGTCTTGCTCCTGTGAGTCTAGATTTTCGAATCCGACGCAAAACTGATATTTAATTCTAACGTTAAGGGCCTCCTAAAGACGAAGGAACACTCAAATTGCGTCGAGATTCAATACATCATCTTCCAACCGACTTGTCTCCAAGGGGATATTGCTGCCTCGGGCACCATATGGTTCGTCTCCTGTGAGTCTAGATTTTCGAATCCGACGGAAAACTTATAGTTAATTGTAACGTTCTGGGCCTCCTAATGACGATGGAACACTCAAATTGCGTCGAGATTTTATACATCGTCCTCGCGCCGACTTGTCTCCAACGGGATATTTCTTCCTCCTGCACCATGTGGTCCGTCTCCTGTGAGTCTAGATTTTCGAATGCGACGCAAAAATGATAGTTAATTGCAACGTTCAGGGACTCCTAATGACGAAGGAACACTCAAATTGCGTAGCGATTCAATAAATCGTCCTCCAGCCGACTTGTCTCCAAGGGTCTATTGCTGCCTCGGGCACCTTATGGTCGATATCCTGTGAGTCTAGATTTTCGGATCCGACGCATAACTGATAGTTAATTGTAACGTTCAGCGCCTCCTAATGTCCATAGAACACTCAAATTGCGTAGATTTTCAATACATCGTCCTCCAGCCGACTTGTCTCCAAGGAGATATTGCAGCCTCGGGCACCATAGGGTCCGTCTCCTGTAAGTCTAGATTTTCGATCCTGACGCGAAACTGATAGGTTATTGTAACGTTCATGGCCTCCTAATGACGATGGAACACTCAAATTGCGTGGAGATTCAATACCTCGTCCTCCAGGCGACTTGTCTACAAGGGGATATTGCTGCCTCGGGCACTACCTGGTCCTTCCCTGTGAGTCTAGATTTTCGAATCAGACGCGAAACTGATAGTTAATTGTAACGTTCAGGGCCTCCTAATGACGATGGAACACTCAAATTGAGTCGAGATTCAATACATCGTCATTCAGCCGACTTGTCGCCAAGGGTCTATCTCTGCCTCGGGCACCTATTGGTCGTTTTCCTGTGAGTCTAGATTTTCAAATACGACGCAGATCTGATAGTTAATTGTAACGTTAAGGGCCACCTAATGACGATGGACAACTCAAATTGCGTCGAGATTCAATAGATCGTCCTCTAGCCGACTTGTCTCCAAGGCGCTATTGCTGCTTCAGGCACCATATGGTACGTCCCCTGAGATTAACGAATCCGATGCATAACTTGTAGTTAATTGTAACGTTCAGGGCCTCCTAATGACGATGGAACACTCAAATTGCGTCGAGATTCAATACATCGTCCTCCCGCCGTTTTGTCTCCAACGGGATATTGCTGCCTCGGGCACCATGTGGTCGTTCTCCTGTGAGTCTAGATTATCTAATCCGACGCAAATCTGATAGTTAATTGTAACATTCAGGGCCTCCTAATGACGATGGAACTCTCAAATTGCGTTGCGATTCAATACATCGTCCTCCACCTAACTTGTCTCCATGGGTCGATTGCTACCTCGCTCACCTTATGGTGGTTCTCCTGTGACTGCAGATATTCGAATCCGACGCAAAACGGACTGCCAATTGTAATGTTCAGAACCTCCTAAAGACGATGTAACACTCAAATTGCATCGAGAATCTATACATCGTCCTCCAGCCGACATCTCTCCAAGGGGATATTGCTGCCTCGGGCACCTTATGGTTCGTCTCCTGTGAGTCTAGATTTTCGAATCCGACGCAAAACTTATGGTTAATTGTAACGGTCAGGGCCTCCTAATGACGATGGAGCACTCGAATTGCGTCGAGAGTCAAGACATTGTCCTCCAGGCGACTTGTCTCCAAGGGTCAATTGCTGCCTCTGACACCTAATGCTCTTGCTCCTGTGAGTCTAGATTTTCGAATCCGACGCAAAATTTGTAGTTAATTGTAACGTTCAGGGCCTCCTAATGACGATGGAACACTCAAATTGCGTCGATATTCGCTACATCGTCTTCGCGCCGACTTGTCTCCAACGGGATATTGCTGCCTCCTGCACCATGTGGTCCGTCTCCTGTGAGTCTAGATTTTCGAATCCGACGCAAAAATGATAGTTAATTGTAACGTTCGGGGACTCCTAATGACGAAGGAACACTCAAATTGCGTAGCGGTTCAATACATCGTCCTCCAGCCGACTTGTCTCCAAGCTATTGCTGCCTCGCGCACCTTATGGTCGTTCTCCTGTGAGTCTAAATTTTCGGTTCCGACGCATAACTGATAGTTATTTGTAACGTTCAGGGTCTCCTAATTACGAACATTCAAACTGCGTCGAGATTCAATACATCGTCCTTCAGCCCACTTGTCTCCAAGGGTTTTTGCTGCCTCGGGCACCTTATGTCGTTCTCCAGTGAGTCAAGATTATCGCATCCGACGCAAAACTCATAGTTAATTGTAACGATCAGGGCCTCCTAATGACGATGGAACACTCAAATTGCGTCGAGATTCAATACATCGTCCACCAGCCAACTTGTCTCCAAGGGGATATTGCTGCCTCGGGCACCATATGGTCCGTCTCCTGTGGGTCTAGATTTTTGAATCCGACGCGAAACGGATAGTTTTTTGTAACGTTCAGGGCCTCCTAATGACGATGGAACACTTAAATTGCGTCGAGATTCAATACATCGTCCTTCAGCCGACTTGTCTCCAAGGGTCTATTGCTGCCTCGGGCACCTAATGGTCGTTTTCCTGTGAGTCTAGATTTTCGAATCCGACGCATAACTTGTAGTTAATTGTAACGTTTAGCGCCTCCTAATGACGATGGAACACTCAAATTGCGTCGAGATTCAATACATCCTCCTCCAGGCGACTTGTCTACAAGGGGATATTGCTGCCTCGGGCACTATATGGTCCTTCCCTGTGAGTCTAGATATTCGAATCAGACGCGAATCTGATAGTTAATTGTAAAGTTCAGGGCCTCCTAATGACGATGGAACACTCAAATTGTGTCGAGATTCAATACATCGTCATTCAGCCGACTTGTCGCCTAGGGCCTATCGCTGCCTCGGGCACCTTATGGTCGTTCTCCTGTGAGTCTAGATTTTCGAATTCGACGCAAAACTGATAGTTAATTGTAACTTTCATGGCCTCCTAATGACGATGGAACACTCAAATTAAGTCATTCAGGCGACTCGTCTCCAAGGGTCTACCGCTGCCTCGGGCACCTTATGGTCGTTCTCCTGTGAGTCTATATTACCAATTCCGACGCAAATCTGATAGTTAATTGCAACGTTCAGGGCCTCCTAATGACGATGGAACACTCACATTGCGTCAAGATTCAATACATCCTCCTCCAGCCGACTTGACTCCAAGGGCATATTGCTTCCACGGGCACCAAATGGTCCGTCTCCTGTGAGTCTAGATTTTCGAATCCGACGCGAAACTGATAGTTAATTGTAACGTTTAGGGTCTCCTAATGACGAACATTCAAACTGCGATGAGATTCAATACATCGTCCTCCAGCCGACTTGTCTCCAAGGGTTTTTGCTGCCTCGGGCACCTTATGGTCGTTCTCCTGTGAGTCTAGATTATCGAATCCGACGCAAAACTCATAGTTAATTGCAACGATCAGGGCCTCCTAATGACGATGGAACACTCAAATTGCGTCGAGATTCCATACATCGTCCTCCAGCCGACTTGTCTCCATGGGGATATTGCTGCCTCGGGCACCATAGGGTCCGTCTCCTGTGGGTCTAGATTTTCGAATCCGACGCGAAACTGATGGTAATTTGTAACGTTCAGGGCCTCCCAATGACGATGGAACACTTAAATTGCGTCGAGATTCAATACATCGTCCTTCAGCCGACTTGTCTCCAAGGGTCTATTGCTGCCTCGGGCACCTAATGGTCGTTCTCCTGTGAGTCTAGATTTTCGAATCCGACGCATAACTTATAGTTAATTATAACGTTTAGCGCCTCCTAATGACGATGGAACACTCAAATTGCGTCGAGATTCAATACATCCTCCTCCAGCGACTTGTCCACAAGGGGCTATTGCTTCCTCGGGGACTATATAGTCCTTCCCTGTGAGTCTAGATATTAGAATCAGACGCGAAACTGATAGTTAATTGTAAAGTTCAGGGCCTCCAAATGACGATGGAACACTCAAATTGTGTCGAGATTCAATACATCGTCATTCAGCCGACTTGTCGCCAAGGGTCTATCGCTGCCTCGGGTACCTTATGGTCCGTCTCCTGTGAGTCTAGATTTTCGAATCCGACGCATAACTAATAGTTAATTGTAACGTTCAGGGTCTCATAATGACGAACATTCAAATTGGGTCGAGATTCAATACATCGTCATCCAGCCGACTTGTCTCCAAGGGGATATTGCTACCTCGGGATCCATGTGGTCTGTCTCCTGTGAGTCTAGATTTTCGAATCCGACGCGAGACTGATAGTTAATTGTAACGTTCAGGGCCTCCTAATGACGATGGAACACTCAAATTGCGTCGATATTCAATACATCGTCCTTCAGCCGACTTGTCTCCGAGGGTCTATTGCTGCCTCGGGCACATTATGGTCGTTCTCCTGTGAGTCTAGATTTTCGAATCCGACGCGAGACTGATAAATAATTGTAACGTTCAGGGCCTCCTAATGACGATGGAACATTCAAAATGCGTCGAGATTCAATACATCGGCCACCAGCCGACTTGTCTCCAAGGGTCTATTGCTGCCTCGGGCACCTTATGCTCGTTTTCCTGTAAGTCTAGCTTTTTAATCCGACGCGAAACTGATAGTTAATTGTAACGTTTAGCGCCTCCTAATGACGATGGAACACTCAAATTGAGTCGAGATTCAATACATCGTCATTCAGCCGACTTGTCTCCAAGGGTCTATCGCTGCCTCGGGCACCTTATGGTCGTTCTCCTGTGAGTCTAAATTTTCAAATCCGACTCAAATCTGATAGTTAATTGTAACATTCAGGGCCTCCTAATGTCGATGGAACACTCAAATTGCGACGAGATTCAATACATCGTCCTCCAGCCGACTTGTCTCCAAGGGTTTTTGCTGCCTCGGGCACCTTATGGTCGTTCTCCTGTGAGTCTAGATTATCGAATCCGAAGCAAAACTGATAGTTAATTGTTACGATCAGGGCGTCCCAATGACGATGGAACACTCAAATTGCGTCGAGATTCAATACATCGTCCTCCAGCCGACTTTTCACAAAGGGGATAGTGCTTCCTCGGGAACCATATGGTCCGTCTCCTGTGAGTCTAGATATTCGAATCCGACGCGAGACTGATAGTTAATTATAACGTTCAGGGCCTCCTAATGACGATGGAACACTCAAATTGCGTCAAGATTCAATACATCGGCCACCAGCCGACTTGTCTCCAAGGGTCTATCGCTGCCTCGGGCACCTTAAGGTCGTTCTCCTGTAAGTCTAGATTTTCGAATCCGACGCGAAACTGATAGTTAATTGTAACCTTTAGCGCCTCCTAAAGACGATGGAACACTCAAATTGCGTCGAGATTCAACACATCGTCCTCCAGGCGACTTGTCTACAAGGGGATATTGCTGCACGGGCACTATATGGTCCTTCCCAGTGAGTCTAGATTTTCGTATCAGACGCGAAACTGATAGTTAATTGTAACTTTCAGGGCCTCCTAATGACGATGGAACACTCAAATTGAGTCATTCAGCCGACTTGTCTCCAAGGGTCTATCGCTGCCTCGGGCCCCTTATGGTCGTTCTCCTGTGAGTCTATATTATCAAATCCGACGCAAATCTGATAGTTAATTGTAACGTTCAGGGCCTCCTAATGACGATGGAACACTCACATTGCGTCGAGATCCAATACATCCTCCTCCAGCCGACTTGTCTCCAAGGGGATATTGCTGCCTCGGGCTCCATAGGGTCCGTCTCCTGTGGGTCTAGATTTTCGAATCCGACGCGAAACTGATAGTTATTTGTAACATTCAGGGCCCCCTAATGACGATAGAACTCTTAAATTGCGTCGAGATTCAATACATCGTCCTTCAGCCGACTTGTCTCCAAGGGTCTATTGCTGCCTCCGGCACCTTATGGTCGTTCTCCTGTGAGTCTAGATTTTCGAATCAGACGCGAAACTGATAGTTAATTGTAAAGTTCAGGGCCTCCTAATGACGATGGAACACTCAAATTGTGTCGAGATTCAATACATCGTCATTCAGCCGACTTGTCGCCAAGGGTCTATCGCTGCCTCGCGCACCTTATGGTCGTTCTCCTGTGAGTCTAGATTTTCGAATCCGACGCAAAACTGATAGTTAATTGTAACTTTCAGGGCCTCCTAATTACGATGGAACACTCAAACTGAGTCATTCAGCCGACTTGTCTCCAAGGGTCTATCGATGCCTCGGGCACCTTATGCTCGTTCTCCTGTGAGTCTATATTACCAAATCCGACGCAAATCTGATAGTTAATTGCAACGTTCAGGGGCTCCTAATGACGATGGATCACTCACATTGCGTCGAGATTCAATACATCCTCCTCCAGCCGACTTTACTCCAAGGGCATATTGCTTCCACGGGCACCATATGGTCCGTCTCCTGTGAGTCTAGATTTTCGAATCCGACGCGAAACTGATAGGTAATTGTAACGATCAGGGCCTCCTAATGACGATGGAACACTCAAATTGCGTCGAGATTCAATACATCGTCCTCCAGCCGACTTGTCTCCAAGGGGATATTGCTGCCTCGGGCACCATAGGGTCGGCCTCCTGTGGGTCTAGATTTTCGAATCCGACGCGAAACTGATAGTTATTAGCAACGTTCAGGGCCTCCTAATGACGATGGAACACTTAAATTGCGTCGAGATTCAATACATCGCCCTTCAGCCGACTTGTCTCCAAGGGTCTATTGCTGCCTCGGGCACCTAATGGTCGTCCTCCTGTGAGTCTACATTTTCGAATCCGACGCATAACTTATAGTTAATTGTAACGTTTAGCGCCTCCTAATGACGATGGAACACTCAAATTGCGTCGGGATTCAATACATCGTCCTCCAGCCGACTTGTCTCCAAGGGGATATTGCTACCTCGGGAACCATATGGTCCGTCTCCTGTGAGTCTAGATTTTTGAATCCGACGCGAGACTGATAGTTAATTGTACCGTTCAGGGCCTCCTAATGACGACGGAACACTCAAATTGCGTCGATATGCAATACATCGTCCATCAGCCGACTTGTCTCCAAGGGTCTATTGGTGCCTAGGGCACTTTATCGTCGTTCTCCTGTTAGTCTAGATTGTCGAATCCGACGCAAAACTGATAGTTACTTGTAACGTTCAGGGCCTCCTAAAGACGATGGAACACTCAAATTGAGTCGAGATACAATACATCGTCCTACAGCCGACTTGTCTCCAAGGGCTTATTGCTTCCGAGGGCACCATATGGTTCGTCTCCTATGAGTCTGGATTTTCGAATCCGACGCGAAACAGATAATTAATTGTAACGTTCAGGGTCTCCTAATGACGATGGAACACTTAAATTGCATGGAGATTCAATACATCGTCCTCCAACCGACTTGTCTCCAAGGGGATATTGCTGCCTCGGGCACCATAGGGTCCTTCTCCTGTGAGTCTTGATTTTCGAATCTGACGCGAAACTGATAGTTAATTGTAACGTTCAGGGACTCCAAATGACGATGAAACACTCAAATTGCGTCGAGATTCAATACATCGGCTACCTGCCAACTTGTCTCCAAGGGTCTATTGCTGCCTCGGGCACCTTATGGTCGTTCCCCTGTGAGTCTAGATTTTCGAATCCGACGCATAACTGATAATTAATTGTAACGTTTGGCGCCTCCTAATGACGATGGAACACTCAAATTGCGTCGAAATTCAATACATCGTCCTCCAGGCGTTTTGTCTACAAGGGGATACTGCTGCCTCGGGCACTATATGGTTCTTCCCTGTGAGTCTAGATTTTCGAATCAGACGCGAAACTGATAGTTAATTGTAAAGTTCAGGGCCTCCTAATGACGATGGAACACTCAAATTGAGTCGAGATTCAATACATCGTCCTTCAGCCGACTTGTCTCCAAGGGTCTATCGCTGCCTCGGGCACCTTATGGTCGTTCTCCTGTGAGTCTAGATTTTCAAATCCGACGCAAATCTGATAGTTAATTGAAACGTTCTGGGCCTCCTAATGACGATGGAACACTCAAATTGCGTCTAGATTCAATACATCGTCCTCCAGCCGACTTGTCTCCAAGGGTCTATTGGTGCCTCGGGCACTTTATGATCGTTCTCCTGTAAGTCTAGATGGTCGAATTCGCGCAAAACTGATAGTTACTTGTAACGTTCAGGGCCTCCTAATGACGATGGAACACTCCAATTGCGTCGAAATTCAATACATCGTCATTCAGCCGACTTGTCTCCAAGGGTCAATCGCTGCCGCGGGCACCTTATGGTCGTTCTCCTGTGATTCTAGATTTTCAAATCCGCCGCAAATCTGACAGTTAATTGTAACGTTCAGGGCTTCCTAATGACGATGGAACACTCAAATTGCGTCGAGATTCAATAAATCGTCCTCCAGCCGAATTGTCTCCAAGGGCATATTGCTTCCACAGGCACCATATGGTTCCTCTCCTGTGAGTCTAGATTTTCGAATCCGACACGAAACTGATAGTAAATTGTAACGTTCAGGGTCTCCTAATGACGAACATTCAAAATGCGTCGAGATTCAGTACATCGTCCTCCAGCCGACTTGTCTCCACGGGTTTTTGCTGCCTCGGGCACCTTATTGTCGTTCTCCTGTGAGTCTCGATTATCGAATCCGAAGCAAAAATGATAGTTAATGATAACGATCAGGGCCTCCTAATGACTATTGAATACTCAAATTGCGTCGAGATTCAATACATCGTCCTCCAGCCGACTTGTCTACAAGGGGATATTGCTACCTCGGGAACCATAAGCTCCGTCTCCTGTGAGTCTAGATTTTCGAATCCGACGCATAACTTGTAGTTAATTGTAACGTTTAGCGCCTCCTAATGACGATGGAACACTCAAATTGCGTCGAGATTCAATACATCCTCCTCCAGGCGACTTGTCTACAAGGGGATATTGCTGCCTCGGACACTATATGGTCCTTCCCTGTGAGTCTAGATATTCGAATCAGACGCGAATCTGATAGTTTATTGTAAAGTTCGGGGCTTCCTAATGACGATGGAACACTCAAATTGTGTCGAGATTCAATACATCGTCATTCAGCCGACTTGTCGCCTAGGGTCTATCGCTGCCTCGGGCACCTTATGGTCGTTCTCCTGTGAGTCTAGATTTTCAAATCCGACGCAAATCTGATAGTTAATTGTAACGTTCTGGGCCTCCTAATGACGATGGAACACTCAAATTGCGTCTAGATTCAATACATCGTCCTCCAGCCGACTTGTCTCCAAGGGTCTATTGGTGCCTCGGGCACTTTATGATCGTTCTCCTGTAAGTCTAGATGGTCGAATTCGCGCAAAACTGATAGTTACTTGTAACGTTTAGGGCCTCCTAATGACGATGGAACACTCCAATTGCGTCGAAATTCAATTCATCGTCATTCAGCCGACTTGTCTCCAAGGGTCAATCGCTGCCGCGGGCACCTTATGGACGTTCTCCTGTGAGTCTAGATTTTCGAATCCGACACGAAACTGATAGTAAATTGTAACGTTCGGGGTCTCCTAATGACGAACATTCAAAATGCGTCGAGATTCAGTACATCGTCCTCCAGCCGACTTGTCTCCACGGGTTTTTGCTGCCTCGGGCACCTTATTGTCGTTCTCCTGTGAGTCTCGATTATCGAATCCGAAGCAAAAATGATAGTTAATGATAACGATCAGGGCCTCCTAATGACTATTGAATACTCAAATTGCGTCGAGATTCAATACATCGTCCTCCAGCCGACTTGTCTACAAGGGGATATTGCTACCTCGGGAACCATAAGCTCCGTCTCCTGTGAGTCTAGATTTTCGAATCCGACGCGAAACTGATAGTTAATTGTAACGTTCGGGACCTCCTAGTAACGATGGAACACTCAAATTGCGTCGAGATTCAATACATCGTCCTCCAGCCGACTTGTCTCCAAGGGAATATTGCTACCTCGGGAACCATAAGTTCCGTCTCCTGTGAGACTAGATTTTCGAATCCGACGCGAAACTGATAGTTAATTGTAACGTTCAGGGCCTCCTAATAACGAAGGAACACTCAAATTGCGTCGATATTCAATACATCGTCCTTCAGCCGACTTGTCTCCAAGGGTCTATTGCTTCCTGGGGCACCTTATGGACGTTCTCCTGTGAGTCTAGATTTTCGAATCTGACGCAACACTGATAGTTAATTGTCAAGTTCAGGGCCTCCTAATGACGATGGAACACTCAAATTGAGTCGAGATTCGATACATCGTCATTCAGCCGACTTGTCTCGAAGGGTCTATCGCTGCCTCTGGCACCTAATGGTCGTTCTCCTGTGAGTCTAGATTTTCAAATCCGACTCAAATCTGATAGTTAATTGTAACGTTCAGGGCCTCTTAATGACGATGGAATACTCAAATTGCGTCGAGATTCAATACATCGTCCTTCAGCCGACTTGTCTACAAGGGGATATTGCTACCTCGGGCACTATATGGTCCTTCCCTGTGAGTCTAGATATTCGAATCAGACGCGTAACTGATAGTTAATTGTGAAGTTCAGGGCCTCCTAATGACGATGGAACACTCAAATTGAGTCGAGATTCGATACATCGTCATTCAGCCGACTTGTCTCCAAGGATCTATCGCTGCCTCGGGCACCTTATGGTCGTTCTCCTGTGAGTCTAGATTTTCGAATCCGACGCATAACTTATAGTTAATTATAACGTTTAGCGCCTCCTATTGACGATGGAACACTCAAATTGCGTCGAGATTCAATACATCGTCCTTCAGCCGACTTGTCTCCAAGGGTCTATTGCTGCCTCGGGCAACTTATGGTCGTTCTACTGTAAATCTAGATTTTCGAATCGGACGCAAAACTGATAGTTAATTGTAACGTTTAGCGCCTCCTAAGGACGAAGGAACACTCAAATTGCGTCGAGATTCAATACATCGTAATCCAGGCGACTTGTCTACAAGGGGATATTGCTGCCTCGGGCACTATATGGTCCTTCCCAGTGAGTCTAGATTTTCGAATCAGACGCTAAACTGATAGTTAATGGTAAAGTTCAGGGCCTCCTAATGACGATGGAACGCTCAAATTGAGGCGAGATTCAATACATCGTCATTAAGCCGACATGCTTCAAGGGTCCATCGCTGCCTCGGGCACCTTATGGTCGTTCTCCTGTGAGTCTAGTTTTTCAAATCCGACTCAAATCTGATAGTTAATTGTAACGTTTAGGGTCTCCTAATGACGATGGAACACTCAAATTGCGTCGAGATTCAATACATCGTCCTCCAGCCGACTTGTCTCCAAGGGGATATTGCTGCCTCGGGCGCCATAGGGTCCGTCTCCTGTGGGTCTAGATTTTCGAATCCGACGCGAAACTGATAGTTAATTGTAACGTTCAGGGCCTCCTAATGACGATGGAACACTTAAATTGCGTCGAGATTTAATACATCGTCCTTCAGCCGACTTGTCTCCAAGGGTCTATTGCTGCCTCGGGCACCTAATGGTCGTTCTCCTGTGAGTCTAGATTTTCGAATCCGACGCATAACTTGTAGTTAATTGTAACGTTTAGCGCCTCCTAATGACGATGGAACACTCAAATTGCGTCGAGATTCAATACATCCTCCTCCAGGCGACTTGTCTACAAGGGGATATTGCTGCCTCGGGCACTATATGGTCCTTCCCTGTGAGTCTAGATATTCGAATCAGACGCGAATCTGATAGTTAATTGTAAAGTTCGGGGCTTCCTAATGACGATGGAACACTCAAATTGTGTCGAGATTCAATACATCGTCATTCAGCCGACTTGTCGCCTAGGGTCTATCGCTGCCTCGGGCACCTTATGGTCGTTCTCCTGTGAGTCTAGATTTTCGAATCCGACGCAAAACTGATAGTTAATTGTAACTTTCAGGGCCTCCTAATGACGATGGAACACTCAAATTGAGTCATTCAGAAGACTCGTCTCCAAGGGTCTATCGCTGCCTCGGGCACCTTATGGTCGTTCTCCTGTGAGTCTATATTACCAAATCCGACGTAAATCTGATAGTTAATTGCAACGTTCAGGGCCTCCTAATGACGATGGAACACACACATTGCGTCGAGATTCAATACATCCTCCTCCAGCCGACTTGACTCCAAGGGCATATTGCTTCCACGGGCACCATATGGTCCGTCTCCTGTGGGTCTAGATTTTCGAATCCGTCGCGAAACTGATAGTTAATTGTAACGTTCAGGGACTCATAATGACGAACATTCAAATTGCGATGAGATTCAATACATCGTCCTCCAGCCGACTTGTCTCCAAGGGTTTTTGCTGCCTCGGGCACCTTATGGTCGTTCTCCTGTAAGTCTAGATTATCGAATCCGACGCAAAACTCATAGTTGATTGTAACGATCAGGGCCTCCTAATGACGATGGAACACTCAAATTGCGTCGAGATTCAATACATCGTCCTCCAGCCGACTTGTCTCCCAGGGGATATTGCTGCCTCGGGCACTATATGGTCCTTCCCAGTGAGTCTAGATTTTCGAATCAGACGCGAAACTGATAGTTAATTGTAACTTTCAGGGCCTCCTAATGACGATGGAACACTCAAATTGAGTCATTCAGCCGACTTGTCTCCAAGGGTCTATCGCTGCCTCGGGCACCTTATGGTCGTTCTCCTGTGAGTCTATATTACCAAATCCAACGCAAATCTGATAGTTAATTGCAACGTTCAGGGCCTCCTAATGACGATGGAACACTCACATTGCGTCGAGATTCAATGCATCCTCCTACAGCCGACTTGACTCCAAAGGCATATTGCTTCCACGGGCACCATATGGTCCGCCTCCTGTGAGTCTAGATTTTCGAATCCGACGCGAAACTGATAGTTAATTGTAACGTTCAGGGTCTCCTAATGACGAACATTCAAATTGCGTCGAGATTCAATACATCGTCCTCCAGCCGACTTGTCTCCAAGGGTTTTTGCTGCCTCGGGCACCTTATGTTCGTTCTCCTGTGAGTCTAGATTATCGCATCCGACGCAAAACTCATAGTTAATTGTAACGATCAGGGCCTCCTAATGACGATGGAACACTCAAATTGCGTCGAGATTCAATACATCGTCCTCCAGCCGACTTGTCTCCAAGGGGATATTGCTGCCTCGGGCACCATAGGATCCGTCTCCTGTGGGTCTAGATTTTCGAATCCGACGCGAAACTGATAGTTATTTGTAACGTTCAGGGCCTCCTAATGACGATGGAACACTTAAATTGCGTCTGAGATTCAATACATCGTCCTTCAGCCGACTTGTCTCCAAGGGTCCATTGCTGCCTCGGGCACCTAATGGTCGTTCTCCTGTGAGTCTAGGTTTTCGAATCCGACACATAACATATAGTTAATTGTAACGTTTAGCGCCTTCTAATGACGATGGAACACTCAAATTGCGTCGAGATTCAATACATCGTCCTCCAGCCGACTTGTCTCCAAGGGCATATTGCTTCCACGGGCACCATATGGTCCGTCTCCTGTGAGTCTAGATTTTCGAATCCGACGCATAACTAATAGTTAATTGTAACGTTCAGGGTCTCATAATGACGAACATTCAAATTGGGTCGAGATTCAATACATCGTCTTCCAGCCGACTTGTCTCCAAGGGTTTTTGCTGCCTCGGGCACCGTATGGTCGTTCTTCTGTGAGTCTCTATTATCGAATCCGAAGCAAAACTGATAGTTAATTGCAATGATCGGGGCCTCCTAATGACTATGGAATACTCAAATTGCGTCGAGATTCAATACATCGTCCTACAGCCGACTTGTCTCCAAGGGGATATTGCTAACTCGGGAACCATGTGATCCGTCTCCTGTGAGTCTAGATTTTCGAATCCGACGCGAGACTGATAGTTAATTGTAACGTTCAGGGCCTCCTAATGACGATGGAACACACAAATTGCGTCGATATTCAATACATCGTCCTTCAGCCGACTTGTCTCCAAGGGTCTATTGCTGCCTCGGGCACCTTATGGTCGTTCTCCTGTGAGTCTAGATTTTTGAATCCGACGCGAGACTGATAGTTAATTGCAACGTTCAGGACCTCCTAATGACGATGGAACACTCACATTGCGTCGAGATTCAATACATCCTCCTCCAGCCGACTTGACTCCAAAGGCATATTGCTTCCACGGGCACCATATGGTCCGTCTCCTGTGAGTCTAGATTTTCGAATCCGACGCGAAACTGATAGTTAATTGTAACGTTCAGGGACTCCTAATGACGAACATTCAAATTGCGATGAGATTCAATACATCGTCCTCCAGCCGACTTGTCTCCAAGGGTTTTTGCTGCCTCGGGCACCTTATGGTCGTTCTCCTGTAAGTCTAGATTATCGAATCCGACGCAAAACTCATAGTTAATTGTAACGATCAGGGCCTCCTAATGACGATGGAACACTCAAATTGCGTCGAGATTCAATACATTGTCCTCCAGTCGACTTGTCTCCAAGGGGATATTGCTGCCTCGGGCACCATATGGTCCTTCCCAGTGAGTCTAGATTTTCGAATCAGACGCGAAACTGATAGTTACTTGTAAAGTTCAGGGCCTTCTAATAACGATGGAACACTCAAATTGAGTCGAGATTCAATACATCGCCATTCAGCCGACTTGTCTCCAAGGGTCTATTCCTGCCTCGGGCACCTTATGGTCGTTCTCCTGTGAGTCTAGATTTTCCAATCCGACGCAAAACTGATGGTTAATTGTAACTTTCAGGGCCTCCTAATGACGATGGAACACTCAAATTGAGTCATTCAGACGACTTGTCTCCAAGGGTCTATCGCTGCCTCGGGCACCTTATGGTCGTTCTCCTGTGAGTCTATATTATCAATTCCGACGCAAATCTGATAGTTAATTGCAACGTTCAGGGCCTCCTAATGACGATGGAACACTCAAATTGCGATGAGATTCAATACATCGTCCTCCAGCCGACTTGTCTCCAAGGGGATATTGCTTCCTCGGGCACCATATGGTCCATCTCCTGTGAGTCCAGATTTTCGAATCCGACGCGAAACTGATAGTTAATTGTAACGTTCAGGGTCTCCTAATGACGAACATTCAAATTGCGTCGAGATTCAATACATTGTCCTCCAGCCGACTTGTCTCCAAGGGGAAATTGCTGCCTCGGGCACCATAGGGTCCGTCTCCTGTGGGTCTAGATTTTCGAATCCGACGCGAAACTGATAGTCATTTGTAACGTTCAGGGCCTCCCAATGACGATGGAACACTTGAATTGCGTCGAGATTCAATACATCGTCCTTCAGCCGACTTGTCTCCAAGGGTCTATTGCTGCCTCGGGCACCTAATGGTCGTTCTCCTGTGAGTCTAGATTTTCGAATCCGACGCATAACTTATAGTTAATTGTAACGTTTAGCGCCTCCTAATGACGATGAAACACTCAAATTGCGTCGAGATTCAATACATCCTCCTCCAGGCGACTTGTCTACAAGGGTTTTTGCTGCCTCGGGCACCTTATGGTTGTTCTCCTGTGAGTCTAGATTATCGCATCCGACGCAAAACTCATAGTTAATTGTAACGATCAGGGCCTCCTAATGACGATGGAACACTCAAATTGCGATGAGATTCAATACATCGTCCTCCAGCCGACTTGTCTCCAAGGGGATATTGCTTCCTCGGGCACCATATGGTCCATCTCCTGTGAGTCCAGATTTTCGAATCCGACGCGAAACTGATAGTTAATTGTAACGTTCAGGGTCTCCTAATGACGAACATTCAAATTGCGTCGAGATTCAATACATTGTCCTCCAGCCGACTTGTCTCCAAGGGGAAATAGCTGCCTCGGGCACCATAGGGTCCGTCTCCTGTGGGTCTAGATTTTCGAATCCGACGCGAAACTGATAGTCATTTGTAACGTTCAGGGCCTCCCAATGACGATGGAACACTTGAATTGCGTCGAGATTCAATACATCGTCCTTCAGCCGACTTGTCTCCAAGGGTCTATTGCTGCCTCGGGCACCTAATGGTCGTTCTCCTGTGAGTCTAGATTTTCGAATCCGACGCATAACTTATAGTTAATTGTAACGTTTAGCGCCTCCTAATGACGATGAAACACTCAAATTGCGTCGAGATTCAATACATCCTCCTCCAGGCGACTTGTCTACAAGGGGCTATTGCTGCCTCGGGGACTATATGGTCCTTCCCTGTGAGTCGAGATATTCGAGTCAGGCGCGAAACTGATAGTTAATTGTAAAGTTCAGGGCCTCCAAATGACGATGGAACACTCAAATTGTGTCGAGATTCAATACATCGTCATTCAGCCGACTTGTCGCCAAGGGTCTATCGCTGCCTCGGGCACCTTATGGTCGTTCTCCTGTGAGTCTAGATTTTCGAATCCGACGCAAAACTGATAGTTAATTGTAACTTTCAGGGCCTCCTAATGAAGATGGAACACTCAAATTGAGTCATTCAGCCGACTTGTCTCCAAGGGTCTATCGCTGCCTCGGGCACCTTATGGTCGTTCTCCTGTGAGTCTATATTACCAAATACAACGCAAATCTGATAGTTAATTGCAACGTTCAGGGCCTCCTAATGACGATGGAACACTCAAATTGCTTCGAGATTCAATACATCCTCCTCCAGCCGACTTGACTCCAAAGGCATATTGCTTCCACGGGCACCATATGGTCCGTCTCCTGTGAGTCTAGATTTTCGAATTCGACGCGAAACTGATAGTTAATTGTAACGTTCAGGGTCTCCTAATGACGAACATTCAAATTGCGTCGCGATTCAATACATCGGTCTCCAGCCGGCTTGTCTCCAAGGGTTTTTGCTGCCTCGGGCACCTTATGGTCGTTCTCCTGTGAGTCTAGATTATCGCATCCGACGCAAAACTCATAGTTAAGTGTAACGATCAGGGCCTCCTAATGACGATGGAACACTCAAATTGCGATGAGATTCAATACATCGTCCTCCAGCCGACTTGTCTCCAAGGGGATATTGCTTCCTCGGGCACCATAGGGTCCGTCTCCTGTGGGTCTAGATTTTCGAATCCGACGCGAAACTGATAGTTATTTGTAACGTTCAGGGCCTCCTAATGACGATGGAACACTTAAATTGCGTCGAGATTCAATACATCGTCCTTCAGCCGACTTGTCTCCAAGGGTCCATTGCTGCCTCGGGTACCTAATGGTCGTTCTCCTGTGAGTCTAGGTTTTCGAATCCGACACATAACATATAGTTAATTGTAACGTATAGCGCCTCCTAATGACGATGGAACACTCAAATTGCGTCGAGATTCAATACATCGTCCTCCAGCCGACTTGTCTCCAAGGGCATATTGCTTCCACGGGCACCATATGGTCCGTCTCCTGTGAGTCTAGATTTTCGAATCCGACGCATAACTAATAGTTAATTGTAACGTTCACGGTCTCATAATGACGAACATTCAAATTGGGTCGAGATTCAATACATCGTCATCCAGCCGACTTGTCTCCAAGGGTTTTTGCTGCCTCGGGCACCGTATGGTCGTTCTTCTGTGAGTCTCTATTATCGAATCCGAAGCAAAACTGATACTTAATTGCATTGATCAGGGCCTCCTAATGCCTATGGAATACTAAAATTGCGTCGAGATTCAATACATCGTCCTACAGCCGACTTGTCTCCAAGGGGATATTGCTACCTCGGGAACCATGTGGTCCGTCTCCTGTGAGTCTAGATTTTCGAATCCGACGCGAGACTGATTGTTAATTGTAACGTTCACGGCCTCCTAATGACGATGGAACACTCAAATTGCGTCGAGATTCAATACATCGGCCACCAGCCGACTTATCTCCAAGGGTCTATCGCTGCCTCGGGCACCTTATGGTCGTTCTCCTGTAAGTCTAGATTTTCGAATCCGACGCGAAACTGATAGTTAATTGTAACCTTTAGCGCCTCCTAATGACGATGGAACACTCAAATTGCGTCGAGATTCAACACATCGTCCTCCAGGCGACTTGTCTACAAGGGGATATTGCTGCCTCGGGCACTATATGGTCCTTCCCAGTGAGTCTAGATTTTCGTATCAGACGCGAAACTGATAGTTAATTGTAACTTTCAGGGCCTCCTAATGACGATGGAACACTAAATTGAGTCATTCAGCCGACTTGTCTGCAAGGGTCTATCGCTGCCGCGGGCCACATATGGTCGTTCTCCTGTGAGTCTATATTATCAAATCCGACGCAAATCTGATAGTTAATGGTAACGTTCAGGGCCTCCTAATGACGATGGAAAACTCACATTGCGTCGAGATCCAATACATCCTCCTCCAGCCGACTTGTCTCCAAGGGGATATTGCTGCCTCGGGCTCCATAGGATCCGTCTCCTGTGGGTCTAGATTTTCTAATCAGACGCGATACTGATAGTTATTTGTAACATTCAGGGCCTCCTAATGACGATGGAACTCTTAAATTGCGTCGAGATTCAATACATCGTCCTTCAGCCGACTTGTCTCCAAGGGTCTATTGCTGCCTCGGGCACCTAATGGTCGTTCTCCTGTGAGTCTAGATTTTCGAATCCGACGCATAACTTGTAGTTAATTGTAACGTTTAGCGCCTACTAATGACGATGGAAACATTAAAATTGCTTCGAGATTCAATACATCCTCCTCCAGGCGACTTTTCTACAAGGGGATATTGCTGCCTCGGGGACTATATGGTCCTTCCCTGTGAGTCTAGATATTCGAATCAGACGCGAAACTGATAGTTAATTGTAAAGTTCAGGGCCTCCTAATGACGATGGAACACTCAAATTGTGTCGAGATTCAATACATCGTCATTCAGCCGACTTGTCGCCAAGGGACTATCGCTGCCTCGGGCACCTTATGGTCGCTCTCCTGTGAGTCTAGATTTTCGAATCCGACGCAAAACTGATAGTTAATTTTAACTTTCAGGGCCTCCTAATGACGATGGAACACTCAAACTGATTCATTCAGCCGACTTGTCTCCAAGGGTCTATCGCTGCCTCGGGCACCTTATGGTCGTTTTCCTGTGAGTCTATATTACCAAATCCGACGCAAATCTGATAGTTGAATGCAACGTTCAGGGCCCCCTAATGACGATGGATCACTCACATTGCGTCGAGATTCAATACATCCTCCTCCAGCCGACTTGACTCCAAGGGCATATTGCTTCCACGGGCACCATATGGTCCGTCTCCTGTGAGTCTAGATTTTCGAATCCGACGCGAAACTGATAGTTAATTGTAACGTTTAGGGGACTCCTAATGACGATGGAACACTCAAATTGCGTCGAGATTCAATACATCGTCCTCCAGCCGACTTGCCTTCAAGGGGATATTGCTGCCTCGGGCACCATAGGGTCCGTCTCCTATGGGTCTAGATTTTCGAATCCGACGCGAAACTGATAGTTATTTGCAACGTTCAGGGCCTCCTAATGACGATGGAACACTTAAATTGCGTCGAGATTCAATTCATCGTCCTTCAGCCGACTTGTCTCCAAGGGTGTATTGCTGCCTCGGGCACCTAATGGTCGTTCTCCTGTGAGTCTAAATTTTCGAATCCCACGCATAACTTATAGTTAATTGTAACGTTTAGCGCCTCCTAATGACGATGGAACACTCAAATTGCGTCGAGATTCAATACATCGTCCTCCAGCCGACTAGTCTCCAAGGGCATATTGCTTCCACGGGCACCATATGGTCCGTCTCCTGTGAGTCTAAATTTTCGAATCCGACGCATAACTAATAGTTAATTGTAACGTTCAGGGTCTCATAATGACGAACATTCAAATTGCGTCGAGATTCAATACATCGTCATCCAGCCGACTTGTCTCCAAGGGTTTTTGCTGCCTCGGGCACCGTATGGTCGTTCTTCTGTGAGTCTCTATTATCGAATCCGAAGCAAAACTGATAGTTAATTGCAACGATCAGGGCCTCCTAATGACGATGGAACACTCAAATTGCGTCGAGATTCAATACATCGTCCTCCAGCCGACTTTTCACCAAGGGGATATTGCTGCCTCGGGAACCATATGGTGCGTCTCCTGTGAGTCTAGTATTCGAATCCGACGCGATATTGATAGTTAATTATAACGTTCAGGGCCTCCTAATGACGATAGATCACTCAAATTGCGTCGACATTCAATACAACGACATTCAGCCGACTTGTCGCCAAGGGTCTATCGCTGCCTCGGTCACCTTATGGTCGTTCTCCTGTGAATCTAGATTTTCAAATCCGACGCAAATCTGATATTTAATTGTTACGTTCAGGGCCTCCCTAATGACGATGGATCACTCACATTGCGTCGAGGTTAAATACATAGTCCTCCAGCCGACTTGTCTCAAAGGGCATATTGCTTCCACGGGCACCATATGATCCGTCTCCTGTGAGTCTAGATTTTAGAATCCGACGCGAAACTCATAGTTAATTTTAACGATCAGGGCCTCCGAATGACGATGTAACGCTCAAATTGGCTCGATATTCAATACATCGCCCTCCAGCCGAATTGTCTCCAAGGGTCTATTGCTGCCTCGGGCACCTTATGGTCGTTCTCCTGTAAGTCTAGATTGTCGAATCCGACGCAAAACTGATAGTTCATTGTAACGTTCAGGGCCTCCTAATGACGATGGAACACTCAAATTGCGTCGAGATTCAATACATCGGCCACCAGCCGACTTGTCTCCAAGGGTCTATCGCTGCCTCGGGCACCTTATGGTCGTTCTCCTGTAAGTCTAGATTTTCGAATCCGACGCGAAACTGATAGTTAATTGTAACCTTTAGCGCCTCCTAATGACGGTGGAACACTCAAATTGCGTCGAGATTCAACACATCGTCCTCCAGGCGACTTGTCTACAAGGGGATATTGCTGCCTCGGGCACTATATGGTCCTTCCCAGTGAGTCTAGATTTTCGAATCCGACGCGAAATGATAGTTAATCGTAACGTTCAGGGTCTCATAATGACGAACATTCAAATTGCGTCGAGATTCAATACATCGTCATCCATCCGACTTGTCTCCAAGGGTTTTTGCTGCCTCAGGCACCTTATGGTCGTTGTTCTGTGAGTCTCTATTATCGAATCCGAAGCAAAACTGATAGTTGATTGCAACGATCGGGGCCTCCTAATGACTATGGAGTACTCAAATTGCGACGAGATTCAATACATCGTCCTACAGCCGACTTGTCTCCAAGGGGATATTACTACCTCGGGAACCATATGGTCCGTCTCCTGTGAGTCTAGATTCTCGAATCCGACGCGAGACTGATAGTTAATTGTACCGTTCAGGGCTTCCTAATGACGATGGAACACTCAAATTGCGTCGATATGCAATACATCGTCCATCAGCCGACTTGTCTCCAAGGGTCTATTGGTGCCTAGGGCACTTTATCGTCGTTCTCCTGTTAGTCTAGATTGTCGAATCCGACGCAAAACTGATAGTTAATTGTAACGTTCAGGGCCTCCTAATGACGATGGAACACTCAAATTGAGTCGAGATTCAGTACATCGTCATTCAGCCGATTTGTCTCCAAGGGTCTGTCGCTGCCTCGGGCACCTTATGGTCGTTCTCCTGTGAGTCTAGATTTTCAAATCCAACGCAAATCTGACAGTTAATTGTAACGTTCAGGGCTTCCTAATGACGATGGAACACTCACATTGCGTCGAGATTCAATACATCGTCATTCAGCCGACTTGTCGCCAAGGGTCTATCGCTGCCTCGGGCACCTTATGGTCGTTCTCCTGTGAGTCTAGATTTTCGAGTCCGACGCATAACTGATATTTAATTGTAACTTGCAGGGCCTCCTAATGACGATGGAACACTCAAACTGAGTCATTCAGCCGACTTGTCTCCAAGGGTCTATCGATGCCTCGGGCACCTTATGGTCGTTCTCCTGTGAGTCTATATTACCAAATCCGACGCAAATCTGATAGTTAATTGCAACGTTCAGGGCCTCCTAATGACGATGGATCACTCACATTGCGTCGAGATTCAATACATCCTCCCCAGCCGACTTGACTCCAAGGGCATATTGCTTCCACGGGCATCATATGGTCCGTCTCCTGTGAGTCTAGATTTTCGAATCCGACGTGAAACTGATAGGTAATTGTAACGATAAGGGCCTCCTAATGACGATGGAACACTCAAACTGAGTCATTCAGCCGACTTCTCTCCAAGGGTCTATCGCTGCCTCGGGCACCTTATGGTCGTTTTCCTGTGAGTCTATATTACCAAATCCGACGCAAATCTGATAGTTGATTGCAACGTTCAGGGCCCCCTAATGACGATGGATCACTCACATTGCGTCGAGATTCAATACATCCTCCTCCAGCCGACTTGACTCCAAGGGCATATTGCTTCCACGGGCACCATATGGTCCGTCTCCTGTGAGTCTAGATTTTCGAATCCGACGCGAAACTGATAGTTAATTGTAACGATCAGGGCCTCCTAATGACGATGGAACACTCAAATTGCGTCGAGACTCAATACATCGTCCTCCAGCCGACTTGTCTCCAAGGGGATATTGCTGCCTCGGGCACCATAGGGTCCGTCTCCTATGGGTCTAGATTTTCGAATCCGACGCGAAACTGATAGTTATTTGCAACGTTCAGGGCCTCCTAATGACGATGGAACACTTAAATTGCGTCGAGATTCAATTCATCGTACTTCAGCCGACTTGTCTCCAAGGGTGTATTGCTGCCTCGGGCACCTAATGGTCGTTCTCCCGTGAGTCTAAATTTTCGAATCCGACGCATAACTTATAGTTAATTGTAACTTTTAGCGCCTCCTAATGACGATGGAACACTCAAATTGCGTCGAGATTCAATACATCGTCCTCCAGCCGACTAGTCTCCAAGGGCATATTGCTTCCACGGGCACCATATGGTCCGTCTCCTGTGAGTCTAAATTTTCGAATCCGACGCATAACTAATAGTTAATTGTAACGTTCAGGGTCTCATAATGACGAACATTCAAATTGCGTCGAGATTCAGTACATCGTCATCCAGCCGAATGGTCTCAAAGGGTTTTTGCTGCCTCGGGCACCGTATGGTCGTTCTTCTGTGAGTCTCTATTATCGAATCCGAAGCAAAACTGATAGTTAATTGCAACGATCAGGGCCTCCTAATGACTATGGAATACTCAAATTGCGTCGAGATTCAATACATCGTCATACAGCCGACTTGTCTCCAAGGGGATATTGCTACCTCGGGCACCATATGGTCCGTCTCCTGTTAGTCTAGATTTTCGAATCCGACGCGAGACTGATAGTTAATTGTAACGTTCAGGGCCTCCTAATGACGATGGAACACTCAAATTGCGTCGATATTCAAAACATCGTCCTTCAGCCGACTTGTCTCCAAGGGTCTATTGCTGCCTCGGGCACCTTATGGTCGTTCTCCTGTAAGTCTAGATTTTCGAATCCGACTCGAGACTGATAGGTAATTGTAACATTCAGGGCCTCCTAATGACGATGGAACACTAAAATTGCGTCGAGATTCAATACATCGGCCACCAGCCGACTTGTCTCCAAGGGTCTATTGCTGCCTCGGGCACTTTATGGTCGTTTTCCTGTAAGTCTAGATTTTCGAATCCGACGCGAAACTGATAGTTAATTGTAACATTTAGCGCCTCCTAATGACGATGGGACACTCAAATTGAGTCGAGATTCAATACATCGTCATTCAGCCGACTTGTCTCCAAGGGTCTATCGCTGCCTCGGGCACTTTATGGTCGTTCTTCTGTGAGTCTAAATATTCAAATCCGACTCAAATCTGATAGTTAATTGTAACATCCAGGGCCTCCTAATGACGATGGAACACTCAAATTGCGTCGAGATTCAATACATCGTCCTCCAGCCGACTTTTCACCAAGGGGATATTGCTGCCTCGGGAACCATATGGTCCGTCTCCTGTGAGTCTAGATATTCGAATCCGACGCGAGACTGATAGTTAATTATAACGTTCAGGGCCTCCTAATGACGATGGAAAACTCAAATTGCATCGAGATTCAATACATCGACATTCAGCCGACTTGTCGCCAAGGGTCTATCGCTGCCTCGGTCACCTTATGGTCGTTCTCCTGTGAATCTAGATTTTCAAATCCGACGCAAATCTGATATTTAATTGTAACGTTCAGGGCCTCCCTAATGACGATGGAACACTCACATTGCGTCGAGGTTAAATACATAGTCCTCCAGCCGACTTGTCTCAAAGGGCATATTGCTTCCACGGGCACCATATGATCCGTCTCCTGTGAGTCTAGATTTTCGAATCCGACGCGAAACTCATAGTTAATTGTACCGATCAGGGCCTCCGAATGACGATGTAACGCTCAAATTGGATCGATATTCAATACATCGCCCTCCAGCCGAATTGCCTCCAAGGGTCTATTGCTGCCTCGGGCACCTTATGGTCGTTCTCTTGTAAGTCTAGATTGTCGAATCCGACGCAAAACTGATAGTTCATTGTAACGTTCAGGGCCTCCTAATGACGATGGAACACTCAAATTGCGTTGAGAATCAATACATCGGCCACCAGCCGACTTGTTTCCAAGGGTCTATCGCTGCCTCGGGCACCTTATGGTCGTTCTCCTGTAAGTCTAGATTTTCGAATCCGACGCGAAACTGATAGTTAATTGAAACCTTTAGCGCCTCCTAATGACGATGTAACACTCAAATTGCGTCGAGATTCAACACATCGTCCTCCAGGCGACTTGTCTACAAGGGGATATTGCTGCCTCGGGCACTATATGGTCCTTCCCAGTAAGTCTAGATTTTCGTATCAGACGCGAAACTGATAGTTAATTGTAACTTTCAGGGCCTCCTAATGACGATGGAACACTCAAATTCAGTCATTCAGCCGACTTGTCTCCAAGGGTCTATCGCTGCCTCGGGCCCCTTATGGTCGTTCTCCTGTGAGTCTAGATTATCGAATCCGACGCAACGCTCATAGTTAATTGTAACGATCAGGGCCTCCTAATGACGATGGAACACTCAAATTGCGTCGGGATTCATACATCGTCCTCCAGCCAACTTGTCTCCAAGGGGATATTGCTGCCTCGGAAACCATAGGGTCCGTCTCCTGTGAGTCTAGATTTTCGAATCCGACGCGAAACTGATAGTTAATCGTAACGTTCAGGGTCTCATAATGACGAACATTCAAATTGCGTCGAGATTCAATACATCGTCATCCAGCCGACTTGTCTCCAAGGGTTTTTGCTGCCTCAGGCACCTTATGGTCGTTGTTCTGTGAGTCTCTATTATCGATTCCGAAGCAAAACTGATAGTTGATTGCAACGATCGGGGCCTCCTAATGACTATGGAATACTCAAATTGTGACGAGATTCAATACATCGTCCTACAGCCGACTTGTCTCCAAGGGGATATTGCTACCTCGGGAACCATATGGTCCGTCTCCTGTGAGTCTAGATTTTCGAATCCGACGCGAGACTGGTAGTTAATTGTACCGTTCAGGGCCTCCAAATGACGATGAAACACTCAAATTGCGTCGAGATTCAATACATCGGCTACCTGCCAACTTGTCTCCAAGGGTCTATTGCTGCCCCGGGCACCTTATGGTCGTTCCCCTGTGAGTCTAGATTTTCGAATCCGACGCATAACTGATAGTTAATTGTAACGCTTGGCGCCTCCTAATGACGATGGAACACTCAAATTGCGTCGAAATTGAATTCATCGTCCTCCAGGCGTTTTGTCTACAAGGGGAAATTGCTGCCTCGGGCACTATATGGTTCTTCCCTGTGAGTCTAGATTTTCGAATCAGACGCGAAACTGATAGTTAATTGTAAAGTTCAGGGCCTCCTAATGACGATGGAACACTCAAATTGAGTCGAGATTCAATACATCGTCCTTCAGCCGACTTGTCTCCAAGGGTCTATCGCTGCCTCGGGCACCTTATGGTCGTTCTCCTGTGATTTTAGATTTACAAATCCGCCGCAAATCTGACAGTTAATTGTAACGTTCAGGGCTTCCTAATGACGATGGAACACTCAAATTGCGTCGAGATTCAATACATCGTCCTCCAGCCGAATTTGTCTCCAAGGGCATATTGCTTCCACAGGCACCATATGGTTCGTCTCCTGTGAGTCTAGATTTTCGAATCCGACACGAAACTGATAGTAAATTGTAACGTTCAGGGTCTCCTAATGACGAACATTCAAAATGCGTCGAGATTCAGTACATCGTCCTCCAGCCGACTTGTCTCCACGGGTTTTTGCTGCCTCGGGCACCTTATGGTCGTTCTCCTGTGAGTCACGATTATCGAATCCGAAACAAAACTGATAGTTAATGATAACGATCAGGGCCTCCTAATGACTATGGAATACTCAAATTGCGTCGAGATTCAATAGATCGTCCTCCAGCCGACTTGTCTACAAGGGGATATTGCTACCTCGGGAACCATAAGCTCCGTCTCCTGTGAGTCTAGATTTTCGAATCCGACGCGAAACTGATAGTTAATTGTAACGTTCAGGGCCTCCTAATAACGATGGAACACTCAAATTGCGTCGAGATTCAATACATCGTCCTCCAGCCGACTTGTCTCCAAGGGAATATTGCTACCTCGGGAACCATAAGGTCCGTCTCCTGTGAGTCTAGATTTTCGAATCCGACGCGAAACTGATAGTTAATTGTAACGTTCAGGGCCTCCTAATAACGATGGAATACTCAAATTGCGTCGATATTCAATACATCGTCCTTCAGCCGACTTGTCTCCAAGGGTCTATCGCTTCCGGGGGCACCTTATGGACGTTCTCCTGTGAGTCTAGATTTTCGATCAGACGCGACACTGATAGTTAATTGTCAAGTTCAGGGCCTCCTAATGACGATGGAACACTCAAATTGAGTCGAGATTGGATACATCGTCATTCAGCCGACTTGTCTCGAAGGGTCTATCGCTGCCTCTGGCACCTAATTGTCGTTCTCCTGTGAGTCTAGATTTTCAAATCCGACTCAAATCTGATAGTTAATTGTAACGTTCAGGGCCTCTTAATGACAATGGAATACTCAAATTGCGTCGAGATTCAATACATCGTCCTTCAGCCGACTTGTCTACAAGGGGATATTGCTACCTCGGACACTATATGGTCCTTCCCTGTGAGTCTAGAGATTCGAATCAGACGCGTAACTGGTAGTTAATTGTGAAGTTCAGGGCCTCCTAATGACGATGGAACACTCAAATTGAGTCGAGATTCAATACATCGTCATTCAGCCGACTTGTCTCCAAGGATCTATCGCTGCCTCGGGCACCTTATGGTCGTTCTCCTGTGAGTCTAGATTTTCGAATCCGACGCATAACTTATAGTTAATTGTAACGTTTAGCGCCTCCTATTGACGATGGAACACTCAAATTGCGTCGAGATTCAATACATCGTCCTTCAGCCGACTTGTCTCCAAGGGTCTATTGCTGCCTCGGGCAACCTATGGTCGTTCTACTGTAAATCTAGATTTTCGAATCGGACGCGAAACTGATAGTTAATTGTAACGTTTAGCGCCTCCTAAGGACGAAGGAACACTCAAATTGCGTCGAGATTCAATACATCGTAATCCAGGCGACTTGTCTACAAGGGGATATTGCTGCCTCGAGCCCTATATGGTCCTTCCCTGTGAGTCTAGATTTTCGAATCAGACGCTAAATTGATAGTTAATGGTAAAGTTCAGGGCCTCCTAATGACGATGGAACGCTCAAATTGAGTCGAGATTCAATACATCGTCATTAAGCCGACATGCTTCAAGGTTCTATCGCTGCCTCGGGCACCTTATGGTCGTTCTCCTGTGAGTCTCGTTCTTCAAATCCGTCTCAAATCTGATAGTTAATTGTAACGTTTAGGGTCTCCTAATGACGATGGAACACTCAAATTGCGTCGAGATTCAATACATCGTCCTCCAGCCGACTTGTCTCCAAGGGGATATTGCTGCCTCGGGCACCATAGGGTCCGTCTCCTGTGGGTCTAGATTTTCGAATCCGACGCGAAACTGAAAGTTATTTGTAACGTTCAGGGCATCCTAATGACGATGGAACACTTAAATTGCGTCGAGATTTAATACATTGTCCTTCAGCCGACTTGTCTCCAAGGGTCTATTGCTGCCTCGGGCACCTAATGGTCGTTCTCCTGTGAGTCTAGATTTTCGAATCCGACGCATAACTTGTAGTTAATTGTAACGTTTAGCGCCTCCTAATAACGATGGAACAGTCAAATTGCGTCGAGATTCAATACGTCCTCCTCCAGGCGACTTGTCTACAAGGGGATATTGCTGCCTCGGGCACTATGTGGTCTTTCCCTGTGAGTCTAGATATTCGAATCAGACGCGAATCTGATAGTTAATTGTAATGTTCAGGGCTTCGTAATGACAATGGAACACTCAAATTGTGTCGAGATTCAATACATCGTCATTCAGCGGACTTGTCGCCTAGGGTCTATCGCTGCCTCGGGCACCTTATGGTCGTTCTCCTGTGAGTCTAGATTTTCGAATCCGACGCAAAACTGATAGTTAATTGTAATTTTCAGGGCCTCCTAATGACGATGGAACACTCAAATTGAGTCATTCAGCCGACTCGTCTCCAAGGGTCTATCGCTCCCACGGGCACCTTATGGTCGTTCTCCTGTGAGTCTATATTACAAAATCCGACGCAAATCTGATAGTTAATTGCAACGTTCAGTGCCTCCTAATGACGATGGAACACTCACATTGCGTCGAGATTCAATACATCCTCCTCCAGCCGACTTGACTCCAAGGGCATATTGCTTCCACGGGCACCATATAATCCGTCTCCTGTGAGTCTAGATTTTCGAATCCGACGCGAAACTGATAGTTAATTGTAACGTTCAGGGACTCCTAATGACGAACATTCAAATTGCGATGAGATTCAATACATCGTCCTCCAGCCGACTTGTCTCCAAGGGTTTTTGCTGCCTCGGGCACCTTATGGTCGTTCTCCTGTAAGTCTAGATTATCGAAACCGACGCAAAACTCATAGTTAATTGTAACGATCAGGGCCTCCTAATGACGATGGAACACTCAAATTGCGTCGAGATTCAATACATCGTCCTCCAGCCGACTTGTCTCCAAGGGGATATTGCTGCCTCGGGCACTATATGGTCCTTCCCAGAGAGTCTAGATTTTCGAATCAGACCCGAAACTGATAGTTAATTGCAAAGTTCAGGGCTTTCTAATGACGATGGAACACTCAAATTGAGTCGAGATTCAATACATCGCCATTCAGCCGACTTGTCTCCAAGGGTCTATTCCTGCCTCGGGCACCTTATGGTCGTTCTCCTGTGAGTCTAGATTTTCGAATCCGACGCAAAACTGATAGTTAATTGTAACTTTCAGGGCCTCCTAATGACGATGGAACACTCAAATTGGGTCATTCAGCCGACTTGTCTCCGAGGGTCTATCGCTGCCTCGGGCACCTTATGGTCGTTCTCCTGTGAGTCTATATTATCAATTCCGACGCAAATCTGATAGTTAATTGCAACGTTCAGGGCCTCCTAATGACGATGGAACACTCACATTGCGTCGAGATTCAATACATCCTCCTCCAGCCGACTTGACTCCAAGGGCATATTGCTTTCACGGGCACCATATGGTCCATCTCCTGTGAGTCTAGATTTTCGAATCCGACGCGAAACTGATAGTTAATTGTAACGTTCAGGGTCTCCTAATGACGAACATTCAAATTGCGTCGAGATTCAATACATCGTCTCCCAGCCGACTTGTCTCCAAGGGTTTTTGCTGCCTCAGGCACCTTATGGTCTTTCTCCAGTGAGTCTAGATTATCGAATCCGACGCAAAACTCATAGTTAATTGTAGCGATCAAGGCCTCCTAATGACGATGGAACACTCAAATTGCGTCGAGATTCAATACATCGTCCTCCAGCCGACTTGTCTCCAAGGGGATATTGCTGCCTCGGGCACCATAGGGTCCGTCTCCTGTGGGTCTAGATTTTCGAATCCGACGCGAAACTGATAGTAATTTGTAACGTTCAGGGCCTCCCAATGACGATGGAACACTTAAATTGCGTCGAGATTCAATACATCGTCCTTCAGCAGACTTGTCTCCAAGGGTCTATTGCTGCCTCGGGCACCTAATGGTCGTTCTCCTGTGAGTCTAGATTTTCGAATCCGACGCATAACTTATAGTTAATTGTAACGTTTAGCGCCTCCTAATGACGATGGAACACTCAAATTGCGTCGAGATCCAATACATCCTCCTCCAGGCGACTTGTCTACAAGGGGCTATTGCTGCCTCGGGGACTATAGGGTCCTTCCCTGTGAGTCTAGATATTCGAGTCAGACGCGAAACTGATAGTTAATTGTAAAGTTCAGGGCCTCCAAATGACGATGGAACACTCAAATTGTGTCGAGATTCAATACATCGTCATTCAGCCGACTTGTCGCCAAGGGTCTATCGCTGCCTCGGGCACCTTATGGTCGTTCTCCTGTGAGTCTAGATTTTCGAATCCGACGCAAAACTGATAGTTAATTGTAACTTTCAGGGCCTCCTAATGACGATGGAACACTCAAATTGAGTCATTCAGCCGACTTGTCTCCAAGGGTCTATCGCTGCCTCAGGCACCTTATGGTCGTTCTCCTGTGAGTCTATATTACCAAATCCAACGCAAATCTGATAGTTAATTGCAACGTTCAGGGCCTCCTAATGACGATGGAACACTCACATTGCGTCGAGATTCAATACATCCTCCTCCAGCCGACTTGATTCCAAAGGCATATTGCTTCCACGGGCACCATATGGTCCGTCTCCTGTGAGTCTAGATTTTCGAATCCGACGCGAAACTGATAGTTAGTTGTAACGTTCAGGGTCTCCTAATGACGAACATTCAAATTGCGTCGAGATTCAATACATCGTCCTCCAGCCGACTTGTCTCCAAGGGTTTTTGCTGCCTCGGGCACCTTATGGTCGTTCTCCTGTGAGTCTAGATTATCGCATCGGACGCAAAACTCATAGTTAATTGTACCGATCAGGGCCTCCTAATGACGATGGAACACTCAAATTGCGTCGAGATTCAATACATCGTCCTCCAGCCGACTTGTCTCCAAGGGGATATTGCTGCCTCGGGCACCATAGGGTCCGTCTCCTGTGGGTCTAGATTTTCGAATCCGACGCGAAACTGATAGTTATTTGTAACGTTCAGGGCCTCTTAATGACGATGGAACACTTAAATTGCGTCGAGATTCAATACATCGTCCTCCAGCCGACTTGTCTCCAAGGGCATATTGCTTCCACGGGCACCATATGGTCCGTCTCCTGTGAGTCTAGATTTTCGAATCCGACGCATAACTAATAGTTAATTGTAACGTTCAGGGTCTCATAATGACGAACATTCAAATTGGGTCGAGATTCAATACATCGTCATCCAGCCGACTTGTCTCCAAGGGTTTTTGCTGCCTCGGGCACCGTATGGTCGTTCTTCTGTGAGTTTCTACTATCGAATCCGAAGCAAAACTGATAGTTAATTGCAATGATCAGGTCCTCCTAATGACTATGGAATACTCAAATTGCGTCGAGATTCAATACATCGTCCTACAGCCGACTTGTCTCCAAGGGGATATTGCTACCTCGGGAACCATGTGGTCCGTCTCCTGTGAGTCTAGATTTTCGAATCCAACGCGAGACTGATAGTTAATTGTAACGTTCAGGGCCTCCTAATGACGATGGAACACTCAAATTGCGTCGATATTCAATACATCGTCCTTCAGCCGACTTGTCTCCAAGGGTCTATTGCTGCCTCGGGCACCTTATGGTCGTTCTCTTGTGAGTCTAGATTTTCGAATCCGACGCGAGACTGATAGTTAATTGCAACGTTCAGGGCCTCCTAATGACGATGGAACACTCACATTGCGTCGAGATTCAATACATCCTCCTCCACCCGACTTGACTCCAAAGGCATATTGCTTCCACGGGCACCATATGGTCCGTCTCCTGTGAGTCTAGATTTTCGAATCCGACGCGAAACTGATAGTTAATTGTAACGTTCAGGGTCTCCTAATGACGAACATTCAAATTGCGTCGAGATTCACTACATCGTCCTCCAGCCGACTTGTCTCCAAGGGTTTTTGCTGCGTCGGGCACCTTATGGTCGTTCTCCTGTGAGTCTAGATTATCGCATCCGACGCAAAACTCATAGTTAATTGTAACGATCAGGGCCTCCTAATGACGATGGAACACTCAAATTGCGTCGAGATTCAATACACCGTCCTCCAGCCGACTTGTCTCCAAGGGGATATTGCTGCCTCGGGCACCATAGGGTTCGTCTCCTGTGGGTCTAGATTTTCGAATCCGACGCGAAACTGATAGTTATTTGTAACGTTCAGGGCCTCCTAATGACGATGGAACACTTAAATTGCGTCGAGATTCAATACATCGTCCTTCAGCCGACTTGTCTCCAAGGGTCCATTGCTGCCTCGGGCACCTAATGGTCGTTCTCCTGTGAGTCTAGGTTTTCGAATCCGACACATAACATATAGTTAATTGTAACGTTTAGCGCCGCCTAATGACGATGGAACACTCAAATTGCGTCGAGATTCAATACATCGTCCTCCAGCCGACTTGTCTCCAAGGGCATATTGCTTCCACGGGCACCATATGGTCCGCCTCCTGTGAGTCTAGATTTTCGAATCCGACGCATAACTAATAGTTAATTGTAACGTTCAGGGTCTCATAATGACGAACATTCAAATTGGGTCGAGATTCAATACATCGTCATCCAGCCGACTTGTCTCCAAGGGTTTTTGCTGCCTCGTGCACCGTATGGTCGTTCTTCTGTGAGTCTCTACTATCGAATCCGAAGCAAAACTGATAGTTAATTGCAATGATCAGGGCCTCCTAATGACTATGGAATACTCAAATTGCGTCGAGATTCAATACATCGTCCTACAGCCGACTTGTCTCCAAGGGGATATTGCTACCTCGGGAACCATGTGGTCCGTCTCCTGTGAGCCTAGATTTTCGAATCCGACGCGAAACTGATAGTTAATTGTAACGTTTAGCTCCTCCTAATGACGATGGAACACTCAAATTGAGTCGAGATTCAACACATCGTCATTCAGCCGACTTGTCTCCAAGGGTCTTTCGCTGCCTCGGGCACCTTATGGTCGTTCTCCTGTGAGTCTAAATTTTCAAATCCGACTCAAATCTGATAGTTAATTGTAACATTCAGGGCCTCCTAATGACGATGAAACACTCAAATTGCGTCGAGATTCAATACATCGTCCTCCAGCCGACTTTTCACCAAGGGGATATTGCTGCCTCGGGAACCATATGGTCCGTCTCCTGTGAGTCTAGATATTCGAATCCGACGCGAGACTGATAGTTAATTATAACGTTCAGGGCCTCCTAATGACGATGGAACACTCAAATTGCGTCGAGATTCAATACATCCACATTCAGCCGACTTGTCGCCAAGGGTCTATCGCTGCCTCGGTCACCTTATGGTCGTTCTCCTGTGAATCTAGATTTTCAAATCCGACGCAAATCTGATATTTAATTGTAACGTTCAGGGCCTCCCTAATGACGATGGAACACTCACATTGCGTCGAGGTTAAATACATCGTCCTCCAGCCGACTTGTCTCAAAGGGCATATTGCTTCCGCGGGCACCATATGATCCGTCTCCTGTGAGTCTAGATTTTCGAATCCGACGCGAAACTCATAGTTAATTGCAACGATCAGGGCCTCCGAATGATGATGGAACACTCAAATTGCGTCGAGATTCAATACATCGTCCTTCAGCCGACTTGTCTCCAAGTGTCTATTGCTGCCTTGGCAACTTATGGTCGTTCTCCTGTGAATCTAGATTGTCGAATCCGACGCAAAAGTGATAGTTAGTTGTAACGTTCAGGGCCTCCTAATGACGATGGAACACTCGAATTGCGTGGAGATTCAATACATCGTCCTCCAGCCGACTTGTCTCCAAGGGGATATTGCTGCCGCGGGCACCATAGGGTCCGTCTCCTGTGAGTCTAGATTTTCGAATCCGACGCATAACTGATAGATAATTCTAAAGTTTAGCGCCTCCTAATGACGATGGAACACTTAATTGTGTCGAGATTCAATACATCGTCCTCCAGGCGACTTGTCTACAAGGGGATATTGCTGCCTCGGGCACTATATGGTTCTTCCCTGTGAGTCTAGAAATTTCGAATGAGACGCGAAACTGATAGTTAATTGTAACGTTTAGCGCCTCCTAATGACGATGGAACACTTAATTGCGTCGAGATTCAATACATCGCCATTCAGCCGACTTGTCTCCAGAGGCATATTGCTTCCACCTGCACCATATGGTTCGTCTCCTGTGAGTCTAGATTTTCGAATCCGACGCGAAACTGATAGTTAATTGTAACGTTCAGGGTCTCCTAATGACGAACATTCAAATTGCGTCGAGATTCAATACATCGTCCTCCAGCCGACTTGTCTCCAATGGTATTTGCTGCCTCGGGCACCATATGGTCGTTCTCCTGTGAGTCTAGATTATCGAATCCGACGCGAAACTGATAGTTAATTGTAACGATCAGGGCCTCCTAATGACGATGGAACACTCAAATTGCGTCAGGATTCGATACATCGTCCTCCAGCCGACTTGTCTCCAAGGGGATATTGCTGCCTCGGGAACCATATGGTCCGTCTCCTGTGAGTCTAGATTTTCGAATCCGACGCGAGACTGATAGTTGATTGTAACGTTCAGGGCCTCCTAATGACGATGGAACACTCAAATTGCGTCGAGATTTAATACATCGTCCTTCAGCCGACTTGTCTCCAAGTGTCTATTGCTGCCTTGGCAACTTATGGTCGTTCTCCTGTGAGTCTAGATTGTCGAATCCGACGCAAAAGTGATAGTTAGTTGTAACGTTCAGGGCCTCCTAATGACGATGGAACACTCAAATTGCGTGGAGATTCAATACATCGTCCTCCAGCCGACTTGTCTCCAAGGGGATATTGCTGCCGCGGGCACGATAGGGTCCGTCTCCTGTGAGTCTAGATTTTCGAATCCGACGCGAAACTGACAGTTAATTGCAACGTTCAGGGTCTCCTAATGACGATGGAACACTTAAATTGCATGGAGATTCAATACATCGTCCTCCAGACGACTTGTCTCCAAGGGGATATTGCTGATTCGATCACCATAGGCTCCTTCTCCTTTGAGTCTAGATATTCGAATCCAACGCGAAACTGATTTTTAATTGTAACGTTCAGGGCCTCCTAATGACGATGGAACACTAAAATCACGTCGATATTCAATACATCGTCCTTCAGCCGACTTGTCTCCAACGGTCTATTGCTGCGTAGGGCAACTTATGGTCGTTCTCCTGTGAGTCTAGATTGTCGAATCCGACGCAAAACTGATAGTTGATTGCAACGTTCAGGGCCTCCTAATGACGATGGAACACTTAAATTGCGTGGAGATTCAATACATCGTCCTCCAGCCGACTTGTCTACAAGGGGATATTGCTGACTCGGGCACCATAGGGTCCTTCTCCTGTGAGTCTAGATTTTCGAATCCGTCGCGAAACTGATAGTTAATTGTAACTTTCAGGGCCTCCTAATGACGATGGAATACTCAAATTGAGTCGAGATTCAATACATCGTCCTTCAGCCGACTTGTCTCCAAGGGTCTATCGCTGCCTCGGGCACCTTATGGTCGTTCTCCTGTGAGTATAGATTTTCAAATCCTACGCAAATCTGATAGTTAATTGTAACGTTCAGGGCTTCCTAATGACGATGGAACACTCAAATTGCGTCTAGATTCAGTACATCTTCCTCGAGCCGACTTGTCTGCAGGGGTCTATTGGTGCCTCGGGCAGTTTATGATCGTTATCCTGTAAGTCTAGATGGTCGAATCCGACGCAAAACTGATAGTTACTTGTATCGTTCAGGGCCTCCTAATGACGATGGAACACTCAACTTTCGTCGAGATTCAATACATCGTCCTCCAGAGGACTTGTCTCCATGGGGATATTGCTGCCTCGGGCACCTTATGGTCGATCTCCTGTGAGATTAGATTTTCGAATCCGACGCATAACTGATAGTTAATTGTAACGTTTAGGGCCTCCTAATGACGATGGAACACTTAATTGCGTCGAGAATCAATACATCGTCCTCCAGGCGACTTGTCTACTAGGGGATATTGCTGCCTCGGGCACTATATGGTTCTTCCCTGTGAGTCTAGAAAATTCGAATCAGACGCGAAACTGATAGTTAATTGTAACGTTTGGCGCCTCCTAATGACGATGGAACACCCAAATTGCGTCGAGATTCAATATATCGTCCTGCAGGCAACTTGTCTACAAGGGGATATTGCTGCCTCGGGCACTATATGGTCCTTCCCTGTGAGTCTAGATTTTCGAATCAGACGCGAAACTGATAGTTAATTGTAAAGTTCAGGGCCTCCTAATGACGATGGAATACTCAAATTGAGTCGAGATTCAATACATCGTCCTTCAGCCGACTTGTCTCCAAGGGTCTATCGCTGCCTCGGGCACCTTATGGTCGTTCTCCTGTGAGTCTAGATTTTCAAATCCGACGCAAATCTGATAGTTAATTGCAACGTTCAGGGCCTCCTAATGACGATGGAACACTCAAATTGCGTCGAGATTCAATACATCTTCCTCGAGCCGACTTGTCTGCAAGGGTCTATTGGTGCCTCGGGTAGTTTATGATCGTTCTCCTGTAAGTCTAGATGGTCGAATCCGACGCAAAACTGATAGTTACTTGTAACGTTCAGGGCCTCCTAAGGACGATGGAACACTCAAATTGCGTCGAGATTCAATACATCGTCCTCCAGCCGACTTGTTTCCATGGGGATATTGCTGCCTCGGGCACCTTATGGTCGTTCTCCTGTGAGAATAGATTTTCGAATCCGACGCATAACTGATAGTTAATTGTAACGTTCAGGGCCTCCTAATGACGATGGAACACTCAAATTGCGTCGAGATTCAATATATCGTCCTTCAGCCGATTCGTCTCCAAGAGTCTATTGCTGCCTCGGGCAACTTATGGTCGTTCTACTGTGAGTCTAGACTTTCGAATCCGACGCATAACTGATAGTTAATTGTAACGTTTAGCGCCTCCTAATGACGATGGAACACTCAAACTGCGTCGAGATTCAATACATCGTCCTCCAGGCGACTTGTCTACAAGGGGATTTTGCTGCCTCGGGCACTATGTGATCCTTCCCTGTGAGTCTAGATTTTCAAATCAGACGCGAAACTGATAGTTAATTGTAAAGTTCAGGGCCTCCTAATGACGATGGAATACTCAAATTGAGTCGAGATTCAATACATCGTCCATCAGCCGACTTTTCTCCAAGGGTCAATCGCTGCCTTGGGCACCTTATGGTCGTTCTACTGTGAGTCTAGATTTTCAAATGCGACGCAAATCTGATAGCTAATTGTAACGTTCAGGGCCTCCTAATGACGATGGAACACTCAAATTGCGTCTAGATTCAATACATCATCCTCAAGCCGACATGTCTCCAAGAGTCTATTGCTGCCTCGGGCAACTTATGGTCGTTCTACTGTGAGTCTAGATTTTCGAATCCGACGCGAGACTGATAGTTAATTGTAACGTTCAGGGTCTCCTAATGACGATGGAACACTTAAATTGCATGGAGATTCAATACATCGTCCTCCAGCCGACTTGTCTCCAAGGGGATATTGCTGCCTCGGGCACCATTGGGTCCTTCTCCTGTGAGTCTAGATTTTCGAATCCGACGCGAAACTGATAGTTAATTGTAACGTTTAGGGCCTCCTAATGACGATGGAACACTAAAATTGCGTCGATATTCAATACATCGTCCTTCAGCCGACTTGTCTCGAAGGGCTATTGCTGCCTAGGGCAACTTATGGTCGTTCTCCTGTGCGTCTAGATTGTCGAATCCGACGCAAAACTGATAGCTGATTGTAACGTTCAGGGCCTCCTAATGACGATGGAACACTTAAATTGCGTGGAGATTCAATACATCGTCCTCCAGCCGACTTGTCTCCAATTGAATATTGCTACCTCGGGCACCATAGGGTCCTTCTCCTGTGAGTCTAGATTTTCGAGTCCGACGCGAAACTGATACTTAATTGTAACGTTCAGGGCCTCCTAATGGCGATGGAACACTTAAATTGCGTCGAGATTCAATACATCGTCCTTCAGCCGACTTGTCTCCAAGGGTCTATTGTTGCTTCGGGCACCTTATAGTCATTCCTCTGTGAGTCTAAATTTTCGAATCAGACGCATAAATGATAGTTAATTGTAACGTTTGGCGCCTCCTAATGACGATGGAACACTCAAATTGCGTCGAGATTCAATATATCGTCCTGCAGGCAACTTGTCTACAAGGGGATATTGCTTCCTCGGGCACTATATGGTCCTTCCCTGTGAGGCTAGATTTTCCAATCAGACGCGAAACTGATAGTTAATTGTAAAGTTCAGGGCCTCCTAATGACGATGGAATACTCAAATTGAGTCGAGATTCAATACATCGTCCTTCAGCCGACTTGTCTCCAAGGGTCTATCGCTGCCTCGGGCACCTTATGGTCGTTCTAACTGTGAGTCTAGATTTTCAAATCCGACGCAAATCTGATAGTTAATTGTAACGTTCAGGGCCTCCTAATGACGATGGAACACTCAAATTGCGTCTAGATTCAATACATCGTCCTCGAGCCGACTTGTCTGCAAGGGTCTATTGGTGCCTCGGGCAGTTTATGATCGTTCTCCTGTAAGTCTAGATGGTCGAATCCCACGCAAAACTGATAGTTACTTGTAACGTTCAGGGCCTCCTAATGACGATGGAACACTCAACTTGCGTCGAGATTCAATACATCGTCCTCCAGCCGACTTGTCTCCATGGGGATGTTGCTGCCTCGGGCACCTTATGGTCTTTCTCCTGTGAGATTAGATTTTCGAATCCGACGCATAACTGATAGTTAATTGTAACGTTCAGGGTCTCCTAATGACGAACATTCAAATTGCGTCGAGATTCTATACATCGTCCTCCAGCCGACTTCTCTCCAAGGGTTTTGCTGCCTCGGGCACCTTATGGTCCGTCTCCTGTGACTAGATTCTCGAATCCGACGCGAAACTGATCGTTAATTGTAACGATCAGGACCTCCTAATGACGATGGAACACTCAAATTGCGTCGAGATGCAATACATCGCCCTTCAGCCGACTTGTCTCAAAAAGTCTATTGCTGCTTCGGGCACCTTATGGTCCGTCTCCTGTGAGTATAGATTTTCGAATCCAACGCATAACTGATAGTTAATTGTAACGTTTAGCGCCTCCTAATGACGATGGAACACTTAATTGCGTCGAGATTCAATACATCGTCCTCCAGGCGACTTGTCTACAAGGGGATGTTGCTGCCTCGGGCACTATATGGTTCTTTCCTGTGAGTGTAGAAAATGCGAAACAGTTGCGAAAGTGATAGTTAATTGTAACGTTTAGCGACTCCTAATGACGATGGAACACTTAATTGCGTCGAGATTCAATACATCGTCAATCAGCCGACTTGTCTCCAGGGGCATATTGCTTCCACCTGCACCATATGGTACGTCTCCTGTGAGTCTAGATTATCAAATCCGACGCGAAACTGATAGTTAATTGTAACGTTCAGGGTCTCCTAATGACGAACATTCAAATTGCGTCGAAATTCAATACATCGTCCTCCAGCCGACTTGTCTCCAAGGGTTTTTGCTGCCTCGGGCACCTTATGGTCGTTCTCCTGTGAGTCTAGATTATCGAATCCGACTCAAAACTGATAGTTAATTGTAACGATCATGGCCTCCTCAAGACGATGGAACACTCAAATTGCGTCGGGATTCGATACATCGTCCTCCAGCCGACTTGTCTCCAAGGGGTTATTGCTGCCTCGGGAACCATATGGTCCGTCTCCTGTGAGTCTAGATTTTCGAATCCGACGCGAGACTGATAGTTAATTATAACGTTCAGGGCCTACTAATGACGATGGAACACTCAAATTGCGTCGAGATTCAATACATCGTCCTTCAGCCGACTTGTCTCCAAGTGTCTATTGCTGCCTTGGCAACTTATTATCGTTCTCCTGTGAGTCTAGATTGTCGAATCCGACGCAAAAGTGATAGTTAGTTGTAACGTTCTGGGCCTCCTAATGACGATGGAACACTCGAATTGCGTGGAGATTCAATACATAGTCCTCCAGCCGACTTGTCTCCAAGGGGATATTGCTGCCTCGGGCACCATTGGGTCCTTCTCCTGTGAGTCTAGATTTTCGAATCCGACGCGAAACTGATAGTTAATTGTAACGTTTAGGTCCTCCTAATGACGATGGAACACTAAAATTGCGTCGATATTCAATACATCGTCCTTCAGCCGACTTGTCTCGAAGGGCTATTGCTGCCTAAGGCAACTTATGGTCGTTCTCCTGTGAGTCTAGATTGTCGAATCCGACGCAAAACTGATAGCTGATTGTAACGTTCAGGGCCTCCTAATGACGATGGAACACTTAAAGTGCGTGGAGATTCAATACATCGTCCTCCAGCCGACTTGTCTCCAAGGGAATATTGCTACCTCGGGCACCATAGGTTCCTTCTCCTGTGAGTCTAGATTTTCGAGTCCGACGCGAAACTGATACTTAATTGTAACGTTCAGGGCCTCCTAATGGCGATGGAACACTTAAATTGCGTCGAGATTCAATACATCGTCCTTCAGCCGACTTGTCTCCAAGGGTCTATTGTTGCTTCGGGCACCTTATAGTCATTCCACTGTGAGTCTAAATTTTCGAATCAGACGCATAAATGATAGTTAATTGTAACGTTTGGCGCCTCCTAATGACGATGGAACACTCAAATTGCGTCGAGATTCAATATATCGTCCTGCAGGCAACTTGTCTACAAGGGGATATTGCTGCCTCGGGCACTATATGGTCCTTCCCTGTGAGTCTAGATTTTCCAATCAGACGCGAAACTGATAGTTAATTTTAAAGTTCAGGGCCTCCTAATGACGATGGAATACTCAAATTGAGTCGAGATTCAATACATCGTCCTTCAGCCGACTTGTCTCCAAGGGTCTATCGCTGCCTCGGGCACCTTATGGTCGTTCTCCTGTGAGTCTAGATTTTCAAATCCGACGCAAATCTGATAGTTAATTGTAACGTTCAGGGCCTCCTAATGACGATGGAACACTCAAATTGCGTCTAGATTCAATACATCGTCCTCGAGCCGACTTGTCTGTAAGGGTCTATTGGTGCCTCGGGCAGTTTATGATCGTTCTCCTGTAAGTCTAGATGGTTGAATCCCACGCAAAACTGATAGTTACTTGTAACGTTCAGGGCCTCCTAATGACGATGGAACACTCAACTTGCGTCGAGATTCAATACATCGTCCTCCAGCCGACTTGTCTCCATGGGGATATTGCTGCCTCGGGCACCTTATGGTCTTTCTCCTGTGAGATTAGATTTTCGTATCCGACGCATAACTGATAGTTAATTGTAACGTTCAGGGTCTCCTAATGACGAACATTCAAATTGCGTCGAGATTCAATACATCGTCCTCCAGCCGACTTCTCTCCAAGGGTTTTGCTGCCTCGGGCACCTTATGGTCCGTCTCCTGTGACTAGATTCTCGAATCCGACGCGAAACTGATCGTTAATTGTAACGATCAGGACCTCCTAATGACGATGGAACACTCAAATTGCGTCGAGATGCAATACATCGCCCTTCAGCCGACTTGTCTCAAAAAGTCTATTGCTGCTTCGGGCACCTTATGGTCCGTCTCCTGTGAGTATAGATTTTCGAATCCAACGCATAACTGATAGTTAATTGTAACGTTTAGCGCCTCCTAATGACGATGGAACACTTAATTGCGTCGAGATTCAATACATCGTCCTCCAGGCGACTTGTCTACAAGGGGATGTTGCTGCCTCGGGCACTATATGGTTCTTTCCTGTGAGTGTAGAAAATTCGAAACAGTTGCGAAAGTGATAGTTAATTGTAACGTTTAGCGACTCCTAATGACGATGGAACACTTATTTGCGTCGAGATTCAATACATCGTCAATCAGCCGACTTGTCTCCAGGGGCATATTGCTTCCACCTGCACCATATGGTACGTCTCCTGTGAGTCTAGATTTTCAAATCCGACGCGAAACTGATAGTTAATTGTAACGTTCAGGGTCTCCTAATGACGAACATTCAAATTGCGTCGAAATTCAATACATCGTCCTCCAGCCGACTTGTCTCCAAGGGTTTTTGCTGCCTCGGGCACCTTATGGTCGTTCTCCTGTGAGTATAGATTTTCAAATCCTACGCAAATCTGATAGTTAATTGTAACGTTCAGGGCTTCCTAATGACGATGGAACACTCAAATTGCGTCTAGATTCAGTACATCTTCCTCGAGCCGACTTGTCTGCAGGGGTCTATTGGTGCCTCGGGCAGTTTATGATCGTTATCCTGTAAGTCTAGATGGTCGAATCCGACGCAAAACTGATAGTTACTTGTATCGTTCAGGGCCTCCTAATGACGATGGAACACTCAAATTTCGTCGAGATTCAATACATCGTCCTCCAGCCGACTTGTCTCCATGGGGATATTGCTGCCTCGGGCACCTTATGGTCGATCTCCTGTGAGATTAGATTTTCGAATCCGACGCATAACTGATAGTTAATTGCAACGTTCAGGGTCTCCTAATGACGAACATTCAAATTGCGTCGAGATTCAATACATCGTCCTCCAGCCGACCTGTCTCCAAGGATTTTTGCTGCCTCGGGCACCTTATGGTCCGTCTCCTGTGGGTCTAGATTTTCGAATCCAACGCATAACTGATAGTTAACTGTAACGTTTAGCGCCTCCTAATGACGATGGAACACTTAATTGCGTCGAGAATCAATACATCGTCCTCCAGGCGACTTGTCTACTAGGGGATATTGCTGACTCGGGCACTATATGGTTCTTCCCTGTGAGTCTAGAAAATTCGAATCAGACGCGAAACTGACAGTTAATTGTAACGTTTAGCGCCTCCTAATGACGATGGAACACTTAATTTCGTCGAGATTCAATACATCGCCACTCAGCCGACTTGTCTCCAGGGGAATATTGATTCCACCTGCACCATATGGTTCGTCTCCGGTGAGTCTAGATTTTCGAATCCGACGCGAAACTGATAGTTAATTGTAACGATCAGGGTCTCCTAATGACGAACATTCAAATTGCGTCGAACTTCAATACATCGTCCTCCAGGCGACTTGTCTCCAAGGGTTTTTGCTGCCTCGGGCACCTTATGGTCGTTCTCCTGTGAGTCTAGATTATCGAATCCGACGCAAAACTTATAGTTAATTGTTACGTTCAGGGCCTCCTAATGACGATGGAACACTCAAATTGCGTCGATATTCAATACATCGTCCTTCAGCCGACTTGTCTCCAGGGGTCTATCGCTGCCTCGGGCACCTTATGGTCGTTCTCCTGTGAGTCTAGATTTTCAAATCCGACGCAAATCTGATAGTTAATTGTAACGTTCAGGGCCTCCTAATGACGATGGAACACTCAAATTGCGTCTAGATTCAATACATCGTCCTCGAGCCGACTTGTCTGTAAGGGTCTATTGGTGCCTCGGGCAGTTTATGATCGTTCTCCTGTAAGTCTAGATGGTTGAATCCCACGCAAAACTGATAGTTACTTGTAACGTTCAGGGCCTCCTAAGGACGATGGAACACTCAAATTGCGTCGAGATTCAATACATCGTCCTTCAGCCGACTTGTCTCCAAGTGTCTATTGCTGCCTTGGCAACTTATGGTCGTTCTCCTGTGAATCTAGATTGTCGAATCCGACGCAAAAGTGATAGTTAGTTGTAACGTTCAGGGCCTCCTAATGACGATGGAACACTCGAATTGCGTGGAGATTCAATACATCGTCCTCCAGCCGACTTGTCTCCAAGGGGATATTGCTGCCGCGGGCACCATAGGGTCCGTCTCCTGTGAGTCTAGATTTTCGAATCCGACGCATAACTGATAGATAATTCTAAAGTTTAGCGCCTCCTAATGACGATGGAACACTTAATTGTGTCGAGATTCAATACATCGTCCTCCAGGCGACTTGTCTACAAGGGGATATTGCTGCCTCGGGCACTATATGGTTCTTCCCTGTGAGTCTAGAAATTTCGAATGAGACGCGAAACTGATAGTTAATTGTAACGTTTAGCGCCTCCTAATGACGATGGAACACTTAATTGCGTCGAGATTCAATACATCGCCATTCAGCCGACTTGTCTCCAGAGGCATATTGCTTCCACCTGCACCATATGGTTCGTCTCCTGTGAGTCTAGATTTTCGAATCCGACGCGAAACTGATAGTTAATTGTAACGTTCAGGGTCTCCTAATGACGAACATTCAAATTGCGTCGAGATTCAATACATCGTCCTCCAGCCGACTTGTCTCCAATGGTATTTGCTGCCTCGGGCACCATATGGTCGTTCTCCTGTGAGTCTAGATTATCGAATCCGACGCGAAACTGATAGTTAATTGTAACGATCAGGGCCTCCTAATGACGATGGAACACTCAAATTGCGTCAGGATTCGATACATCGTCCTCCAGCCGACTTGTCTCCAAGGGGATATTGCTGCCTCGGGAACCATATGGTCCGTCTCCTGTGAGTCTAGATTTTCGAATCCGACGCGAGACTGATAGTTGATTGTAACGTTCAGGGCCTCCTAATGACGATGGAACACTCAAATTGCGTCGAGATTTAATACATCGTCCTTCAGCCGACTTGTCTCCAAGTGTCTATTGCTGCCTTGGCAACTTATGGTCGTTCTCCTGTGAGTCTAGATTGTCGAATCCGACGCAAAAGTGATAGTTAGTTGTAACGTTCAGGGCCTCCTAATGACGATGGAACACTCAAATTGCGTGGAGATTCAATACATCGTCCTCCAGCCGACTTGTCTCCAAGGGGATATTGCTGCCGCGGGCACGATAGGGTCCGTCTCCTGTGAGTCTAGATTTTCGAATCCGACGCGAAACTGACAGTTAATTGTAACGTTCAGGGTCTCCTAATGACGATGGAACACTTAAATTGCATGGAGATTCAATACATCGTCCTCCAGACGACTTGTCTCCAAGGGGATATTGCTGATTCGATCACCATAGGCTCCTTCTCCTTTGAGTCTAGATATTCGAATCCAACGCGAAACTGATAGTTAATTGTAACGTTCAGGGCCTCCTAATGACGATGGAACACTAAAATCACGTCGATATTCAATACATCGTCCTTCAGCCGACTTGTCTCCAACGGTCTATTGCTGCGTAGGGCAACTTATGGTCGTTCTCCTGTGAGTCTAGATTGTCGAATCCGACGCAAAACTGATAGTTGATTGCAACGTTCAGGGCCTCCTAATGACGATGGAACACTTAAATTGCGTGGAGATTCAATACATCGTCCTCCAGCCGACTTGTCTACAAGGGGATATTGCTGACTCGGGCACCATAGGGTCCTTCTCCTGTGAGTCTAGATTTTCGAATCCGTCGCGAAACTGATAGTTAATTGTAACTTTCAGGGCCTCCTAATGACGATGGAATACTCAAATTGAGTCGAGATTCAATACATCGTCCTTCAGCCGACTTGTCTCCAAGGGTCTATCGCTGCCTCGGGCACCTTATGGTCGTTCTCCTGTGAGTATAGATTTTCAAATCCTACGCAAATCTGATAGTTAATTGTAACGTTCAGGGCTTCCTAATGACGATGGAACACTCAAATTGCGTCTAGATTCAGTACATCTTCCTCGAGCCGACTTGTCTGCAGGGGTCTATTGGTGCCTCGGGCAGTTTATGATCGTTATCCTGTAAGTCTAGATGGTCGAATCCGACGCAAAACTGATAGTTACTTGTATCGTTCAGGGCCTCCTAATGACGATGGAACACTCAACTTTCGTCGAGATTCAATACATCGTCCTCCAGAGGACTTGTCTCCATGGGGATATTGCTGCCTCGGGCACCTTATGGTCGATCTCCTGTGAGATTAGATTTTCGAATCCGACGCATAACTGATAGTTAATTGTAACGTTTAGCGCCTCCTAATGACGATGGAACACTTAATTGCGTCGAGAATCAATACATCGTCCTCCAGGCGACTTGTCTACTAGGGGATATTGCTGCCTCGGGCACTATATGGTTCTTCCCTGTGAGTCTAGAAAATTCGAATCAGACGCGAAACTGATAGTTAATTGTAACGTTTGGCGCCTCCTAATGACGATGGAACACCCAAATTGCGTCGAGATTCAATATATCGTCCTGCAGGCAACTTGTCTACAAGGGGATATTGCTGCCTCGGGCACTATATGGTCCTTCCCTGTGAGTCTAGATTTTCGAATCAGACGCGAAACTGATAGTTAATTGTAAAGTTCAGGGCCTCCTAATGACGATGGAATACTCAAATTGAGTCGAGATTCAATACATCGTCCTTCAGCCGACTTGTCTCCAAGGGTCTATCGCTGCCTCGGGCACCTTATGGTCGTTCTCCTGTGAGTCTAGATTTTCAAATCCGACGCAAATCTGATAGTTAATTGCAACGTTCAGGGCCTCCTAATGACGATGGAACACTCAAATTGCGTCGAGATTCAATACATCTTCCTCGAGCCGACTTGTCTGCAAGGGTCTATTGGTGCCTCGGGTAGTTTATGATCGTTCTCCTGTAAGTCTAGATGGTCGAATCCGACGCAAAACTGATAGTTACTTGTAACGTTCAGGGCCTCCTAAGGACGATGGAACACTCAAATTGCGTCGAGATTCAATACATCGTCCTCCAGCCGACTTGTTTCCATGGGGATATTGCTGCCTCGGGCACCTTATGGTCGTTCTCCTGTGAGAATAGATTTTCGAATCCGACGCATAACTGATAGTTAATTGTAACGTTCAGGGCCTCCTAATGACGATGGAACACTCAAATTGCGTCGAGATTCAATATATCGTCCTTCAGCCGATTCGTCTCCAAGAGTCTATTGCTGCCTCGGGCAACTTATGGTCGTTCTACTGTGAGTCTAGACTTTCGAATCCGACGCATAACTGATAGTTAATTGTAACGTTTAGCGCCTCCTAATGACGATGGAACACTCAAACTGCGTCGAGATTCAATACATCGTCCTCCAGGCGACTTGTCTACAAGGGGATTTTGCTGCCTCGGGCACTATGTGATCCTTCCCTGTGAGTCTAGATTTTCAAATCAGACGCGAAACTGATAGTTAATTGTAAAGTTCAGGGCCTCCTAATGACGATGGAATACTCAAATTGAGTCGAGATTCAATACATCGTCCATCAGCCGACTTTTCTCCAAGGGTCAATCGCTGCCTTGGGCACCTTATGGTCGTTCTACTGTGAGTCTAGATTTTCAAATGCGACGCAAATCTGATAGCTAATTGTAACGTTCAGGGCCTCCTAATGACGATGGAACACTCAAATTGCGTCTAGATTTAATACATCATCCTCAAGCCGACATGTCTCCAAGAGTCTATTGCTGCCTCGGGCAACTTATGGTCGTTCTACTGTGAGTCTAGATTTTCGAATCCGACGCGAGACTGATAGTTAATTGTAACGTTCAGGGTCTCCTAATGACGATGGAACACTTAAATTGCATGGAGATTCAATACATCGTCCTCCAGCCGACTTGTCTCCAAGGGGATATTGCTGCCTCGGGCACCATTGGGTCCTTCTCCTGTGAGTCTAGATTTTCGAATCCGACGCGAAACTGATAGTTAATTGTAACGTTTAGGGCCTCCTAATGACGATGGAACACTAAAATTGCGTCGATATTCAATACATCGTCCTTCAGCCGACTTGTCTCGAAGGGCTATTGCTGCCTAGGGCAACTTATGGTCGTTCTCCTGTGCGTCTAGATTGTCGAATCCGACGCAAAACTGATAGCTGATTGTAACGTTCAGGGCCTCCTAATGACGATGGAACACTTAAATTGCGTGGAGATTCAATACATCGTCCTCCAGCCGACTTGTCTCCAAGGGAATATTGCTACCTCGGGCACCATAGGGTCCTTCTCCTGTGAGTCTAGATTTTCGAGTCCGACGCGAAACTGATACTTAATTGTAACGTTCAGGGCCTCCTAATGGCGATGGAACACTTAAATTGCGTCGAGATTCAATACATCGTCCTTCAGCCGACTTGTCTCCAAGGGTCTATTGTTGCTTCGGGCACCTTATAGTCATTCCTCTGTGAGTCTAAATTTTCGAATCAGACGCATAAATGATAGTTAATTGTAACGTTTGGCGCCTCCTAATGACGATGGAACACTCAAATTGCGTCGAGATTCAATATATCGTCCTGCAGGCAACTTGTCTACAAGGGGATATTGCTTCCTCGGGCACTATATGGTCCTTCCCTGTGAGGCTAGATTTTCCAATCAGACGCGAAACTGATAGTTAATTGTAAAGTTCAGGGCCTCCTAATGACGATGGAATACTCAAATTGAGTCGAGATTCAATACATCGTCCTTCAGCCGACTTGTCTCCAAGGGTCTATCGCTGCCTCGGGCACCTTATGGTCGTTCTCCTGTGAGTCTAGATTTTCAAATCCGACGCAAATCTGATAGTTAATTGTAACGTTCAGGGCCTCCTAATGACGATGGAACACTCAAATTGCGTCTAGATTCAATACATCGTCCTCGAGCCGACTTGTCTGCAAGGGTCTATTGGTGCCTCGGGCAGTTTATGATCGTTCTCCTGTAAGTCTAGATGGTCGAATCCCACGCAAAACTGATAGTTACTTGTAACGTTCAGGGCCTCCTAATGACGATGGAACACTCAACTTGCGTCGAGATTCAATACATCGTCCTCCAGCCGACTTGTCTCCAAGGGTGTATTGCTGCCTCGGGCAGCTTATGGTCGTTCTCCTGTGAGTCTAGACTTTCGGATCCAACGCATAACTGATAGTTAATTGTAACGTTCAGGGTCTCCTAATGACGAACATTCAAATTGCGTCGAGATTCTATACATCGTCCTCCAGCCGACTTCTCTCCAAGGGTTTTGCTGCCTCGGGCACCTTATGGTCCGTCTCCTGTGACTAGATTCTCGAATCCGACGCGAAACTGATCGTTAATTGTAACGATCAGGACCTCCTAATGACGATGGAACACTCAAATTGCGTCGAGATGCAATACATCGCCCTTCAGCCGACTTGTCTCAAAAAGTCTATTGCTGCTTCGGGCACCTTATGGTCCGTCTCCTGTGAGTATAGATTTTCGAATCCAACGCATAACTGATAGTTAATTGTAACGTTTAGCGCCTCCTAATGACGATGGAACACTTAATTGCGTCGAGATTCAATACATCGTCCTCCAGGCGACTTGTCTACAAGGGGATGTTGCTGCCTCGGGCACTATATGGTTCTTTCCTGTGAGTGTAGAAAATGCGAAACAGTTGCGAAAGTGATAGTTAATTGTAACGTTTAGCGACTCCTAATGACGATGGAACACTTAATTGCGTCGAGATTCAATACATCGTCAATCAGCCGACTTGTCTCCAGGGGCATATTGCTTCCACCTGCACCATATGGTACGTCTCCTGTGAGTCTAGATTATCAAATCCGACGCGAAACTGATAGTTAATTGTAACGTTCAGGGTCTCCTAATGACGAACATTCAAATTGCGTCGAAATTCAATACATCGTCCTCCAGCCGACTTGTCTCCAAGGGTTTTTGCTGCCTCGGGCACCTTATGGTCGTTCTCCTGTGAGTCTAGATTATCGAATCCGACTCAAAACTGATAGTTAATTGTAACGATCATGGCCTCCTCAAGACGATGGAACACTCAAATTGCGTCGGGATTCGATACATCGTCCTCCAGCCGACTTGTCTCCAAGGGGTTATTGCTGCCTCGGGAACCATATGGTCCGTCTCCTGTGAGTCTAGATTTTCGAATCCGACGCGAGACTGATAGTTAATTATAACGTTCAGGGCCTACTAATGACGATGGAACACTCAAATTGCGTCGAGATTCAATACATCGTCCTTCAGCCGACTTGTCTCCAAGTGTCTATTGCTGCCTTGGCAACTTATTATCGTTCTCCTGTGAGTCTAGATTGTCGAATCCGACGCAAAAGTGATAGTTAGTTGTAACGTTCTGGGCCTCCTAATGACGATGGAACACTCGAATTGCGTGGAGATTCAATACATCGTCCTCCAGCCGACTTGTCTCCAAGGGGATATTGCTGCCTCGGGCACCATTGGGTCCTTCTCCTGTGAGTCTAGATTTTCGAATCCGACGCGAAACTGATAGTTAATTGTAACGTTTAGGTCCTCCTAATGACGATGGAACACTAAAATTGCGTCGATATTCAATACATCGTCCTTCAGCCGACTTGTCTCGAAGGGCTATTGCTGCCTAAGGCAACTTATGGTCGTTCTCCTGTGAGTCTAGATTGTCGAATCCGACGCAAAACTGATAGCTGATTGTAACGTTCAGGGCCTCCTAATGACGATGGAACACTTAAAGTGCGTGGAGATTCAATACATCGTCCTCCAGCCGACTTGTCTCCAAGGGAATATTGCTACCTCGGGCACCATAGGTTCCTTCTCCTGTGAGTCTAGATTTTCGAGTCCGACGCGAAACTGATACTTAATTGTAACGTTCAGGGCCTCCTAATGGCGATGGAACACTTAAATTGCGTCGAGATTCAATACATCGTCCTTCAGCCGACTTGTCTCCAAGGGTCTATTGTTGCTTCGGGCACCTTATAGTCATTCCACTGTGAGTCTAAATTTTCGAATCAGACGCATAAATGATACTTAATTGTAACGTTTGGCGCCTCCTAATGACGATGGAACACTCAAATTGCGTCGAGATTCAATATATCGTCCTGCAGGCAACTTGTCTACAAGGGGATATTGCTGCCTCGGGCACTATATGGTCCTTCCCTGTGAGTCTAGATTTTCCAATCAGACGCGAAACTGATAGTTAATTGTAAAGTTCAGGGCCTCCTAATGACGATGGAATACTCAAATTGAGTCGAGATTCAATACATCGTCCTTCAGCCGACTTGTCTCCAAGGGTCTATCGCTGCCTCGGGCACCTTATGGTCGTTCTCCTGTGAGTCTAGATTTTCAAATCCGACGCAAATCTGATAGTTAATTGTAACGTTCAGGGCCTCCTAATGACGATGGAACACTCAAATTGCGTCTAGATTCAATACATCGTCCTCGAGCCGACTTGTCTGCAAGGGTCTATTGGTGCCTCGGGCAGTTTATGATCGTTCTCCTGTAAGTCTAGATGGTTGAATCCCACGCAAAACTGATAGTTACTTGTAACGTTCAGGGCCTCCTAATGACGATGGAACACTCAACTTGCGTCGAGATTCAATACATCGTCCTCCAGCCGACTTGTCTCCATGGGGATATTGCTGCCTCGGGCACCTTATGGTCTTTCTCCTGTGAGATTAGATTTTCGAATCCGACGCATAACTGATAGTTAATTGTAACGTTCAGGGTCTCCTAATGACGAACATTCAAATTGCGTCGAGATTCAATACATCGTCCTCCAGCCGACTTCTCTCCAAGGGTTTTGCTGCCTCGGGCATCTTATGGTCCGTCTCCTGTGACTAGATTCTCGAATCCGACGCGAAACTGATCGTTAATTGTAACGATCAGGACCTCCTAATGACGATGGAACACTCAAATTGTGTCGAGATGCAATACATCGCCCTTCAGCCGACTTGTCTCAAAAAGTCTATTGCTGCTTCGGGCACCTTATGGTCCGTCTCCTGTGAGTATAGATTTTCGAAACCAACGCATAACTGATAGTTAATTGTAACGTTTAGCGCCTCCTAATGACGATGGAACACTTAATTGCGTCGAGATTCAATACATCGTCCTCCAGGCGACTTGTCTACAAGGGGATGTTGCTGCCTCGGGCACTATATGGTTCTTTCCTGTGAGTGTAGAAAATTCGAAACAGTTGCGAAAGTGATAGTTAATTGTAACGTTTAGCGACTCCTAATGACGATGGAACACTTAATTGCGTCGAGATTCAATACATCGTCAATCAGCCGACTTGTCTCCAGGGGCATATTGCTTCCACCTGCACCATATGGTACGTCTCCTGTGAGTCTAGATTTTCAAATCCGACGCGAAACTGATAGTTAATTGTAACGTTCAGGGTCTCCTAATGACGAACATTCAAATTGCGTCGAAATTCAATACATCGTCCTCCAGCCGACTTGTCTCCAAGGGTTTTTGCTGCCTCGGGCACCTTATGGTCGTTCTCCTGTGAGTATAGATTTTCAAATCCTACGCAAATCTGATAGTTAATTGTAACGTTCAGGGCTTCCTAATGACGATGGAACACTCAAATTGCGTCTAGATTCAGTACATCTTCCTCGAGCCGACTTGTCTGCAGGGGTCTATTGGTGCCTCGGGCAGTTTATGATCGTTATCCTGTAAGACTAGATGGTCGAATCCGACGCAAAACTGATAGTTACTTGTATCGTTCAGGGCCTCCTAATGACGATGGAACACTCAAATTTCGTCGAGATTCAATACATCGTCCTCCAGCCGACTTGTCTCCATGGGGATATTGCTGCCTCGGGCACCTTATGGTCGATCTCCAGTGAGATTAGATTTTCGAATCCGACGCATAACTGATAGTTAATTGCAACGTTCAGGGTCTCCTAATGACGAACATTCAAATTGCGTCGAGATTCAATACATCGTCCTCCAGCCGACCTGTCTCCAAGGATTTTTGCTGCCTCGGGCACCTTATGGTCCGTCTCCTGTGGGTCTAGATTTTCGAATCCAACGCATAACTGATAGTTAACTGTAACGTTTAGCGCCTCCTAATGACGATGGAACACTTAATTGCGTCGAGAATCAATACATCGTCCTCCAGGCGACTTGTCTACTAGGGGATATTGCTGACTCGGGCACTATATGGTTCTTCCCTGTGAGTCTAGAAAATTCGAATCAGACGCGAAACTGACAGTTAATTGTAACGTTTAGCGCCTCCTAATGACGATGGAACACTTAATTTCGTCGAGATTCAATACATCGCCACTCAGCCGACTTGTCTCCAGGGGAATATTGATTCCACCTGCACCATATGGTTCGTCTCCGGTGAGTCTAGATTTTCGAATCCGACGCGAAACTGATAGTTAATTGTAACGATCAGGGTCTCCTAATGACGAACATTCAAATTGCGTCGAACTTCAATACATCGTCCTCCAGGCGACTTGTCTCCAAGGGTTTTTGCTGCCTCGGGCACATTATGGTCGTTCTCCTGTGAGTCTAGATTATCGAATCCGACGCAAAACTTATAGTTAATTGTTACGTTCAGGGCCTCCTAATGACGATGGAACACTCAAATTGCGTCGATATTCAATACATCGTCCTTCAGCCGACTTGTCTCCAGGGGTCTATTGCTGCCTAGGGCAACTTATGGTCGTTCTCCTGTGAGTCTAGATTGTCGAATCCGACGCAAAACTGATAGTTAATTGTAACGTTCAGGGCCTCCTAATGACGATGGAACTCTCAAATTGCGTGGAGATTCAATACATCGTCTTCCAGCCGACTTATCTCCAAGGGGACATTGCTGCCTCGGGCACCATAGGGTCCGTCTCCTGTGAGTCTAGATTTTCGAATCCGACGCGAAACTGATAGTTAATTGTAACGTTTGGCGCCTCCTAATGACGATGGAACACCCAAATTGCGCCGAGATTCAATATATCGTCCTGCAGGCAACTTGTCTACAAGGGGATATTGCTGCCTCGGGCACTATATGGTCCTTCCCTGTGAGTCTAGATTTTCGAATCAGACGCGAAACTGATAGTTAATTGTAAAGTTCAGGGCCTCCTAATGACGATGGAATACTCAAATTGAGTCGAGATTCAATACATCGTCCTTCAGCCGACTTGTCTCCAAGGGTCTATCGCTGCCTCGGGCACCTTATGGTCGTTCTCCTGTGAGTCTAGATCTTCAAATCCGACGCAAATCTGATAGTTAATTGCAACGTTCAGGGCCTCCTAATGACGATGGAACACTCAAATTGCGTCGAGATTCAATACATCTTCCTCGAGCCGACTTGTCTGCAAGGGTCTATTGGTGCCTCGGGTAGTTTATGATCGTTCTCCTGTAAGTCTAGATGGTCGAATCCGACGCAAAACTGATAGTTACTTGTAACGTTCAGGGCCTCCTAAGGACGATGGAACACTCAAATTGCGTCGAGATTCAATACATCGTCCTCCAGCCGACTTGTCTCCATGGGGATATTGCTGCCTCGGGCACCTTATGGTCGTTCTCCTGTGAGAATAGATTTTCGAATCCGACGCATAACTGATAGTTAATTGTAACGTTCAGGGCCTCCTAATGACGATGGAACACTCAAATTGCGTCGAGATTCAATACATCGTCCTTCAGCCGATTCGTCTCCAAGAGTCTATTGCTGCCTCGGGCAACTTATGGTCGTTCTACTGTGAGTCTAGACTTTCGAATCCGACGCATAACTGATAGTTAATTGTAACGTTTAGCGCCTCCTAATGACGATGGAACACTCAAACTGCGTCGAGATTCAATACATCGTCCTCCAGGCGACTTGTCTACAAGGGGATTTTGCTGCCTCGGGCACTATGTTATCCTTCCCTGTGAGTCTAGATTTTCAAATCAGACGCGAAACTGATAGTTAATTGTAAAGTTCAGGGCCTCCTAATGACGATGGAATACTCAAATTGAGTCGAGATTCAATACATCGTCCATCAGCCGACTTTTCTCCAAGGGTCAATCGCTGCCTTGGGCACCTTATGGTCGTTCTACTGTGAGTCTAGATTTTCAAATGCGACGCAAATCTGATAGCTAATTGTAACGTTCAGGGCCTCCTAATGACGATGGAACACTCAAATTGAGTCTAGATTAAATACATCTTCCTGGAGCCGACATGTCTCCAAGAGTCTATTGCTGCCTCGGGCAACTTATGGTCGTTCTACTGTGAGTCTAGATTTTCGAATCCGACGCGAGACTGATAGTTAATTGTAACGTTCAGGGTCTCCTAATGACGATGGAACACTTAAATTGCATGGAGATTCAATACATCGTCCTCCAGCCGACTTGTCTCCAAGGGGATATTGCTGCCTCGGGCACCATTGGGTCCTTCTCCTGTGAGTCTAGATTTTCGAATCCGACGCAAAACTGATAGTTAATTGTAACGTTTAGGGCCTCCTAATGACGATGGAACACTAAAATTGCGTCGATATTCAATACATCGTCCTTCAGCCGACTTGTCTCGAAGGGCTATTGCTGCCTAGGGCAACTTATGGTCGTTCTCCTGTGAGTCTAGATTGTCGAATCCGACGCAAAACTGATAGCTGTTTGTAACGTTCAGGGCCTCCTAATGACGATGGAACACTTAAATTGCGTGGAGATTCAATACATCGTCCTCCAGCCGACTTGTCTCCAAGGGAATATTGCTACCTCGGGCACCATAGGGTCCTTCTCCTGTGAGTCTAGATTTTCGAGTCCGACGCGAAACTGATACTTAATTGTAACGTTCAGGGCCTCCTAATGGCGATGGAACACTTAAATTGCGTCGAGATTCAATACATCGTCCTTTAGCCGACTTGTCTCCCAGGGTCTATTGTTGCTTCGGGCACCTTATAGTCATTCCACTGTGAGTCTAAATTTTCGAATCAGACGCATAAATGATAGTTAATTGTAACGTTTGGCGCCTCCTAATGACGATGGAACACTCAAATTGCGTCGAGATTCAATATATCGTCCTGCAGGCAACTTGTCTACAAGGGGATATTGCTGCCTCGGGCACTATATGGTCCTTCCCTGTGAGTCTAGATTTTCCAATCAGACGCGAAACTGATAGTTAATTGTAAAGTTCAGGGCCTCCTAATGACGATGGAATACTCAAATTGAGTCGAGATTCAATACATCGTCCTTCAGCCGACTTGTCTCCAAGGGTCTATCGCTGCCTCGGGCACCTTGTGGTCGTTCTCCTGTGAGTCTAGATTTTCAAATCCGACGCAAATCTGATAGTTAATTGTAACGTTCAGGGCCTCCTAATGACGATGGAACACTCAAATTGCGTCTAGATTCAATACATCGTCCTCGAGCCGACTTGTCTGCAAGGGTCTATTGGTGCCTCGGGCAGTTTATGATCGTTCTCCTGTAAGTCTAGATGGTCGAATCCCACGCAAAACTGATAGTTACTTGTAACGTTCAGGGCCTCCTAATGACGATGGAACACTCAACTTGCGTCGAGATTCAATACATCGTCCTCCAGCCGACTTGTCTCCATGGGGATATTGCTGCCTCGGGCACCTTATGGTCTTTCTCCTGTGAGATTAGATTTTCGAATCCGTCGCATAACAGATAGTTAATTGTAACGTTCAGGGTCTCCTAATGACGAACATTCAAATTGCGTCGAAATTCAATACATCGTCCTCCAGCCGACTTGTCTCCAAGGGTTTTTGCTGCCTCGGGCACCTTATGGTCGTTCTCCTGTGAGTCTAGATTCTCGAATCCGACGCGAAACTGATCGTTAATTGTAACGATCAGGACCTCCTAATGACGATGGAACACTCAAATTGCGTCGAGATGCAATACATCGCCCTTCAGCCGACTTGTCTCAAAAAGTCTATTGCTGCTTCGGGCACCTTATGGTCCGTCTCCTGTGAGTATAGATTTTCGAATCCAACGCATAACTGATAGTTAATTTTAATGTTTAGCGCCTCCTAATGACGATGGAACACTTAATTGCGTCGAGATTCAACACATCGTCCTCCAGGCGACTTGTCTACAAGGGGATGTTGCTGCCTCGGGCACTATATGGTTCTTTCCTGTGTGTGTAGAAAATTCGAAACAGTTGCGAAAGTGATAGTTAATTGTAACGTTTAGCGACTCCTAATGACGATGGAACACTTAATTGCGTCGAGATTCAATACATCGACAATCAGCCGACTTGTCTCCAGGGGCATATTGCTTCCACCTGCACCATATGGTACGTCTCCTGTGAGTCTAGATTTTCAAATCCGACGCGAAACTGATAGTTAATTGTAACGTTCAGGTTCTCCTAATGACGAACATTCAAATTGCGTCGAAATTCAATACATCGTCCTCCAGCCGACTTGTCTCCAAGGGTCTTTGCTGCCTCGGGCACCTTATGGTCGTTCTCCTGTGAGTCTAGATTATCGAATCCGACGCAAAACTGATAGTTAATTGTAACGATCAGGGCCTCCTCAAGACGATGGAACACTCAAATTGCGTCGGGATTCGATACATCGTCCTCCAGCCGACTTGTCTCCAAGGGGTTATTGCTGCCTCGGGAACCATATGGTCCGTCTCCTGTGAGTCTAGATTTTCGAATCCGACGCGAGACTGATAGTTAATTATAACGTTCAGGGCCTCCTAATGACGATGGAACACTCAAATTGCGTCGAGATTCAATACATCGTCCTTCAGCCGACTTGTCTCCAAGTGTCTATTGCTGCCTTGGCAACTTATGGTCGTTCTCCTGTGAGTCTAGATTGTCGAATCCGACGCAAAAGTGATAGTTAGTTGTAACGTTCAGGGCCTCCTAATGACGATGGAACACTCGAATTGCGTGGAGATTCAATACATCGTCCTCCAGCCGACTTGTCTCCAAGGGGATATTGCTGCCGCGGGCACCATAGGGTCCGTCTCCTGTGAGTCTAGATTTTCGAATCCGACGCATAACTGATAGATAATTCTAAAGTTTAGCGCCTCCTAATGACGATGGAACACTTAATTGTGTCGAGATTCAATACATCGTCCTCCAGGCGACTTGTCTACAAGGGGATATTGCTGCCTCGGGCACTATATGGTTCTTCCCTGTGAGTCTAGAAATTTCGAATGAGACGCGAAACTGATAGTTAATTGTAACGTTTAGCGCCTCCTAATGACGATGGAACACTTACTTGCGTCGAGATTCAATACATCGCCATTCAGCCGACTTGTCTCCAGAGGCATATTGCTTCCACCTGCACCATATGGTTCGTCTCCTGTGAGTCTAGATTTTCGAATCCGACGCGAAACTGATAGTTAATTGTAACGTTCAGGGTCTCCTAATGACGAACATTCAAATTGCGTCGAGATTCAATACATCGTCCTCCAGCCGACTTGTCTCCAATGGTATTTGCTGCCTCGGGCACCATATGGTCGTTCTCCTGTGAGTCTAGATTATCGAATCCGACGCGAAACTGATAGTTAATTGTAACGATCAGGGCCTCCTAATGACGATGGAACACTCAAATTGCGTCAGGATTCGATACATCGTCCTCCAGCCGACTTGTCTCCAAGGGCATATTACTGCCTCGGGAACCATATGGTCCGTCTCCTGTGAGTCTAGATTTTCGAATCCGACGCGAGACTGATAGTTGATTGTAACGTTCAGGGCCTCCTAATGACGATGGAACACTCAAATTGCGTCGAGATTTAATACATCGTCCTTCAGCCGACTTGTCTCCAAGTGTCTATTGCTGCCTTGGCAACTTATGGTCGTTCTCCTGTGAGTCTAGATTGTCGAATCCGACGCAAAAGTGATAGTTAGTTGTAACGTTCAGGGCCTCCTAATGACGACGGAACACTCAAATTGCGTGGAGATTCAATACATCGTCCTCCAGCCGACTTGTCTCCAAGGGGATATTGCTGCCGCGGGCACGATAGGGTCCGTCTCCTGTGAGTCTAGATTTTCGAATCCGACGCGAAACTGACAGTTAATTGTGACGTTCAGGGTCTCCTAATGACGATGGAACACTTAAATTGCATGGAGATTCAATACATCGTCCTCCAGACGACTTGTCTCCAAGGGGATATTGCTGATTCGATCACCATAGGCTCCTTCTCCTTTGAGTCTAGATATTCGAATCCAACGCGAAACTGATAGTTAATTGTAACGTTCAGGGCCTCCTAATGACGATGGAACACTAAAATCACGTCGATATTCAATACATCGTCCTTCAGCCGACTTGTCTCCAACGGTCTATTGCTGCGTAGGGCAACTTATGGTCGTTCTCCTGTGAGTCTAGATTGTCGAATCCGACGCAAAACTGATAGTTGATTGCAACGTTCAGGGCCTCCTAATGACGATGGAACACTTAAATTGCGTGGAGATTCAATACATCTCCCTCCAGCCGACTTGTCTACAAGGGGATATTGCTGCCTCGGGCGCCATAGGGTCCTTCTCCTGTGAGTCTAGATTTTCGAATCCGTCGCGAAACTGATAGTTAATTGTAACTTTCAGGGCCTCCTAATGACGATGGAATACTCAAATTGAGTCGAGATTCAATACATCGTCCTTCAGCCGACTTGTCTCCAAGGGTCTATCGCTGCCTCGGGCACCTTATGGTCGTTCTCCTGTGAGTATAGATTTTCAAATCCTACGCAAATCTGATAGTTAATTGTAACGTTCAGGGCTTCCTAATGACGATGGAACACTCAAATTGCGTCTAGATTCAGTACATCTTCCTCGAGCCGACTTGTCTGCAGGGGTCTATTGGTGCCTCGGGCAGTTTATGATCGTTATCCTGTAAGTCTAGATGGTCGAATCCGACGCAAAACTGATAGTTACTTGTATCGTTCAGGGCCTCCTAATGACGATGGAACACTCAACTTTCGTCGAGATTCAACACATCGTCCTCCAGCCGACTTGTCTCCATGGGGATATTGCTGCCTCGGGCACCTTATGGTAGATCTCCTGTGAGATTAGATTTTCGAATCCGACGCATAACTGATAGTTAATTGTAACGTTTAGCGCCTCCTAATGACGATGGAACACTTAATTGCGTCGAGAATCAATACATCGTCCTCCAGGCGACTTGTCTACTAGGGGATATTGCTGCCTCGGGCACTATATGGTTCTTCCCTGTGAGTCTAGAAAATTCGAATCAGACGCGAAACTGATAGTTAATTGTAACGTTTAGCGCCTCCTAATGACGATGGAACACTTAATTGCGTCGAGATTCAATACATCGCCACTCAGCCGACTTGTCTCCAGGGGAATATTGCTTCCACCTGCACCATATGGTTCGTCTCCGGTGAGTCTAGATTTTCGAATCCGACGCGAAACTGATAGTTAATTGTAACGATCAGGGTCTCCTAATGACGAACATTCAAATTGCGTCGAGATTCAATACATCGTGCTCCAGCCGACTTGTCTCCAAGGGTTTTTGCTGCCTCGGGCACCTTATGGTCGTTCTCCTGTGAGTCTAGATTATCGAATCCGACGCAAAACTTATAGTTAATTGTTACGTTCAGGGCCTCCTAATGACGATGGAACACTCAAATTGCGTCGATATTCAATACATCGTCCTTCACCTGACTTGTCTCCAGGGGTCTATTGCTGCCTAGGGCAACTTATGGTCGTTCTCCTGTGAGTCTAGATTGTCGAATCCGACGGAAAACTGATAGTTAATTGTAACGTTCAGGGCCTCCTAATGACGATGGAACTCTCAAATTGCGTGGAGATTCAATACATCGTCTTCCAGCCGACTTATCTCCAAGGGGACATTGCTGCCTCGGGCACCATAGGGTCCGTCTCCTGTGAGTCTAGATTTTCGAATCCGACGCGAAACTGATAGTTAATTGTAACGTTTGGCGCCTCCTAATGACGATGGAACACCCAAATTGCGTCGAGATTCAATATATCGTCCTGCAGGCAACTTGTCTACAAGGGGATATTGCTGCCTCGGGCACTATATGGTCCTTCCCTGTGAGTCTAGATTTTCGAATCAGACGCGAAACTGATAGTTAATTGTAAAGTTCAGGGCCTCCTAATGACGATGGAATACTCAAATTGAGTCGAGATTCAATACATCGTCCTTCAGCCGACTTGTCTCCAAGGGTCTATCGCTGCCTCGGGCACCTTATGGTCGTTCTCCTGTGAGTCTAGATTTTCAAATCCGACGCAAATCTGATAGTTAATTGCAACGTTCAGGGCCTCCTAATGACGATGGAACACTCAAATTGCGTCGAGATTCAATACATCTTCCTCGAGCCGACTTGTCTGCAAGGGTCTATTGGTGCCTCGGGTAGTTTATGATCGTTCTCCTGTAAGTCTAGATGGTCGAATCCGACGCAAAACTGATAGTTACTTGTAACGTTCAGGGCCTCCTAAGGACGATGGAACACTCAAATTGCGTCGAGATTCAATACATCGTCCTCCAGCCGACTTGTCTCCATGGGGATATTGCTGCCTCGGGCACCTTATGGTCGTTCTCCTGTGAGAATAGATTTTCGAATCCGACGCATAACTGATAGTTAATTGTAACGTTCAGGGCCTCCTAATGACGATGGAACACTCAAATTGCGTCGAGATTCAATACATCGTCCTTCAGCCGATTCGTCTCCAAGAGTCTATTGCTGACTCGGGCAACTTATGGTCGTTCTACTGTAAGTCTAGACTTTCGAATCCGACGCATAACTGATAGTTAATTGTAACGTTTAGCGCCTCCTAATGACGATGGAACACTCAAACTGCGTCGAGATTCAATACATCGTCCTCCAGGCGACTTGTCTACAAGGGGATTTTGCTGCCTCGTGCACTATGTGATCCTTCCCTGTGTGTCTAGATTTTCAAATCAGACGCGAAACTGATAGTTAATTGTAAAGTTCAGGGCCTCCTAATGACGATGGAATACTCAAATTGAGTCGAGATTCAATACATCGTCCATCAGCCGACTTTTCTCCAAGGGTCAATCGCTGCCTTGGGCACCTTATGGTCGTTCTACTGTGAGTCTAGATTTTCAAATGCGACGCAAATCTGATAGCTAATTGTAACGTTCAGGGCCTCCTAATGACGATGGAACACTCAAATTGCGTCTAGATTCAATACATCATCCTCGAGCCGACATGTCTCCAAGAGTCTATTGCTGCCTCGGGCAACTTATGGTCGTTCTACTGTGAGTCTAGATTTTCGAATCCGACGCGAGACTGATAGTTAATTGTAACGTTCAGGGTCTCCTAATGACGATGGAACACTTAAATTGCATGGAGATTCAATACATCGTCCTCCAGCCGACTAGTCTCCAAGGGGATATTGCTGCCTCGGGCACCATTGGGTCCTTCTCCTGTGAGTCTAGATTTTCGAATCCGACGCGAAACTGATAGTTAATTGTAACGTTTAGGGCCTCCTAATGACGATGGAACACTAAAATTGCGTCGATATTTAATACATCGTCCTTCAGCCGACTTGTCTCGAAGGGCTATTGCTGCCTAGGGCAACTTATGGTCGTTCTCCTGTGAGTCTAGATTGTCGAATCCGACGCAAAACTGATAGCTGATTGTAACGTTCAGGGCCTCCTAATGACGATGGAACACTTAAATTGCGTGGAGATTCAATACATCGTCCTCCAGCCGACTTGTCTCCAAGGGAATATTGCTACCTCGGGCACCATAGGGTCCTTCTCCTGTGAGTCTAGATTTTCGAGTCCGACGCGAAACTGATACTTAATTGTAACGTTCAGGGCCTCCTAATGGCGATGGAACACTTAAATTGCGTCGAGATTCAATACATCGTCCTTCAGCCGACTTGTCTCCAAGGGTCTATTGTTGCTTCGGGCACCTTATAGTCATTCCACTGTGAGTCTAAATTTTCGAATCAGACGCATAAATGATAGTTAATTGTAACGTTTGGCGCCTCCTAATGACGATGGAACACTCAAATTGCGTCGAGATTCAATATATCGTCCTGCAGGCAACTTGTCTACAAGGGGATATTGCTTCCTCGGGCACTATATGGTCCTTCCCTGTGAGTCTAGATTTTCCAATCAGACGCGAAACTGATAGTTAATTGTAAAGTTCAGGGCCTCCTAATGACGATGGAATACTCAAATTGAGTCGAGATTCAATACATCGTCCTTCAGCCGACTTGTCTCCAAGGGTCTATCGCTGCCTCGGGCACCATATGGTCGTTCTCCTGTGAGTCTAGATTTTCAAATCCGACGCAAATCTGATAGTTAATTGTAACGTTCAGGGCCTCCTAATGACGATGGAACACTTAAATTGCGTCTAGATTCAATACATCGTCCTCGAGCCGACTTGTCTGCAAGGGTCTATTGGTGCCTCGGGCAGTTTATGATCGTTCTCCTGTAAGTCTAGATGGTCGAATCCCACGCAAAACTGATAGTTACTTGTAACGTTCAGGGCCTCCTAATGACGATGGAACACTCAACTTGCGTCGAGATTCAATACATCGTCCTCCAGCCGACTTGTCTCCATGGGGATATTGCTGCCTCGGGCACCTTATGGTCTTTCTCCTGTGAGATTAGATTTTCGAATCCGACGCATAACTGATAGTTAATTGCAACGTTCAGGGTCTCCTAATGACGAACATTCAAATTGCGTCGAGATTCTATACATCGTCCTCCAGCCGACTTCTCTCCAAGGGTTTTGCTGCCTCGGGCACCTTATGGTCCGTCTCCTGTGACTAGATTCTCGAATCCGACGCGAAACTGATCGTTAATTGTAACGATCAGGACCTCCTAATGACGATGGAACACTCAAATTGCGTCGAGATGCAATACATCGCCCTTCAGCCGACTTGTGTCAAAAAGTCTATTGCTGCTTCGGGCACCTTATGGTCCGTCTCCTGTGAGTATAGATTTTCGAATCCAACGCATAACTGATAGTTAATTGTAACGTTTAGCGCCTCCTAATGACGATGGAACACTTAATTGCGTCGAGATTCAATACATCGTCCTCCAGGCGACTTGTCTACAAGGGGATGTTGCTGCCTCGGGCACTATATGGTTCTTTCCTGTGAGTGTAGAAAATTCGAAACAGTTGCGAAAGTGATAGTTAATTGTAACGTTTAGCGACTCCTAATGACGATGGAACACTTAATTGCGTCGAGATTCAATACATCGTCAATCAGCCGACTTGTCTCCAGGGGCATATTGCTTCCACCTGCACCATATGGTACGTCTCCTGTGAGTCTAGATTATCAAATCCGACGCGAAACTGATAGTTAATTGTAACGTTCAGGGTCTCCTAATGACGATGGAACACTCAACTTGCGTCGAGATTCAATACATCGTCCTCCAGCCGACTTGTCTCCATGGGGATGTTGCTGCCTCGGGCACCTTATGGTCTTTCTCCTGTGAGATTAGATTTTCGAATCCGACGCATAACTGATAGTTAATTGCAACGTTCAGGGTCTCCTAATGACGAACATTCAAATTGCGTCGAGATTCTATACATCGTCTTCCAGCCGACTTCTCTCCAAGGGTTTTGCTGCCTCGGGCACCTTATGGTCCGTCTCCTGTGACTAGATTCTCGAATCCGACGCGAAACTGATCGTTAATTGTAACGATCAGGACCTCCTAATGACGATGGAACACTCAAATTGCGTCGAGATGCAATACATCGCCCTTCAGCCGACTTGTCTCAAAAAGTCTATTGCTGCTTCGGGCACCTTATGGTCCGTCTCCTGTGAGTATAGATTTTCGAATCCAACGCATAACTGATAGTTAATTGTAACGTTTAGCGCCTCCTAATGACGATGGAACACTTAATTGCGTCGAGATTCAATACATCGTCCTCCAGGCGACTTGTCTACAAGGGGATGTTGCTGCCTCGGGCACTATATGGTTCTTTCCTGTGAGTGTAGAAAATTCGAAACAGTTGCGAAAGTGATAGTTAATTGTAACGTTTAGCGACTCCTAATGACGATGGAACACTTAATTGCGTCGAGATTCAATACATCGTCAATCAGCCGACTTGTCTCCAGGGGCATATTGCTTCCACCTGCACCATATGGTACGTCTCCTGTGAGTCTAGATTATCAAATCCGACGCGAAACTGATAGTTAATTGTAACGTTCAGGGTCTCCTAATGACGAACATTCAAATTGCGTCGAAATTCAATACATCGTCCTCCAGCCGACTTGTCTCCAAGGGTTTTTGCTGCCTCGGGCACCTTATGGTCGTTCTCCTGTGAGTCTAGATTATCGAATCCGACGCAAAACTGATAGTTAATTGTAACGATCATGGCCTCCTCAAGACGATGGAACACTCAAATTGCGTCGGGATTCGATACATCGTCCTCCAGCCGACTTGTCTCCAAGGGGTTATTGCTGCCTCGGGAACCATATGGTCCGTCTCCTGTGAGTCTAGATTTTCGAATCCGACGCGAGACTGATAGTTAATTATAACGTTCAGGGCCTCCTAATGACGATGGAACACTCAAATTGCGTCGAGATTCAATACATCGTCCTTCAGCCGACTTGTCTCCAAGTGTCTATAGCTGCCTTGGCAACTTATGGTCGTTCTCCTGTGAGTCTAGATTGTCGAATCCGACGCAAAAGTGATAGTTAGTTGTAACGTTCTGGGCCTCCTAATGACGATGGAACACTCGAATTGCGTGGAGATTCAATACATCGTCCTCCAGCCGACTTGTCTCCAAGGGGATATTGCTGCCTCGGGCACCATTGGGTCCTTCTCCTGTGAGTCTAGATTTTCGAATCCGTCGCGAAACTGATAGTTAATTGTAACGTTTAGGTCCTCCTAATGACGATGGAACACTAAAATTGCGTCGATATTCAATACATCGTCCTTCAGCCGACTTGTCTCGAAGGGCTATTGCTGCCTAAGGCAACTTATGGTCGTTCTCCTGTGAGTCTAGATTGTCGAATCCGACGCAAAACTGATAGCTGATTGTAACGTTCAGGGCCTCCTAATGACGATGGAACACTTAAAGTGCGTGGAGATTCAATACATCGTCCTCCAGCCGACTTGTCTCCAAGGGATATTGCTACCTCGGGCACCATAGGGTCCTTCTCCTGTGAGTCTAGATTTTCGAGTCCGACGCGAAACTGATACTTAATTGTAACGTCCAGGGCCTCCTAATGGCGATGGAACACTTAAATTGCGTCGAGATTCAATACATCGTTCTTCAGCCGACTTGTCTCCAAGGGTCTATTGTTGCTTCGGGCACCTTATAGTCATTCCACTGTGAGTCTAAATTTTCGAATCAGACGCATAAATGATAGTTAATTGTAACGTTTGGCGCCTCCTAATGACGATGGAACACTCAAATTGCGTCGAGATTCAATATATCGTCCTGCAGGCAACTTGTCTACAAGGGGATATTGCTGCCTCGGGCACTATATGGTCCTTCCCTGTGAGTCTAGATTTTCCAATCAGACGCGAAACTGATAGTTAATTGTAAAGTTCAGGGCCTCCTAATGACGATGGAATACTCAAATTGAGTCGAGATTCAATACATCGTCCTTCAGCCGACTTGTCTCCAAGGGTCTATCGCTGCCTCGGGCACCTTATGGTCGTTCTCCTGTGAGTCTAGATTTTCAAATCCGACGCAAATCTGATAGTTAATTGTAATGTTCAGGGCCTCCTAATGACGATGGAACACTCAAATTGCGTCTAGATTCAATACATCGTCCTCGAGCCGACTTGTCTGCAAGGGTCTATTGGTGCCTCGGGCAGTTTATGATCGTTCTCCTGTAAGTCTAGATGGTCTAATCCCACGCAAAACTGATAGTTACTTGTAACGTTCAGGGCCTCCTAATGACGATGGAACACTCAACTTGCGTCGAGATTCAATACATCGTCCTCCAGCCGACTTCTCTCCAAGGGTTTTGCTGCCTCGGGCACCTTATGGACCGTCTCCTGTGACTAGATTCTCGAATCCGACGCGAAACTGATCGTTAATTGTAACGATCAGGACCTCCTAATGACGATGGAACACTCAAATTGCGTCGAGATGCAATACATCGCCCTTCAGCCGACTTGTCTCAAAAAGTCTATTGCTGCTTCGGGCACCTTATGGTCCGTCTCCTGTGAGTATAGATTTTCGAATCCAACGCATAACTGATAGTTAATTGTAACGATCAGGGCCTCCTCAAGACGATGGAACACTCAAATAGCGTCGGGATACGATACATCGTCCTCCAGCCGACTTGTCTCCAAGGGGTTATTGCTGCCTCGGGAACCATATGGTCCGTCTCCTGTGAGTCTAGATTTTCGAATCCGACGCGAGACTGATAGTTAATTATAACGTTCAGGGCCTCCTAATGACGATGGAACACTCAAATTGCGTCGAGATTCAATACATCGTCCTTCAGCCTACTTGTCTCCAAGTGTCTATTGCTGCCTTGGCAACTTATGGTCGTTCTCCTGTGAGTCTAGATTGTCGAATCCGACGCAAAAGTGATAGTTAGTTGTAACGTTCAGGGCCTCCTAATGACGATGGAACACTCGAATTGCGTGGAGATTCAATACATCGTCCTCCAGCCGACTTGTCTCCAAGGGGATATTGCTGCCGCGGGCACCATAGGGTCCGTCTCCTGTGAGTCTAGATTTTCGAATCCGACGCATAACTGATAGATAATTCTAAAGTTTAGCGCCTCCTAATGACGATGGAACACTTAATTGTGTCGAGATTCAATACATCGTCCTCCAGGCGACTTGTCTACAAGGGGATATTGCTGCCTCGGGCACTATATGGTTCTTCCCTGTGAGTCTAGAAATTTCGAATCAGACGCGAAACTGATAGTTAATTGTAACGTTTAGCGCCTCCTAATGACGATGGAACACTTAATTGCGTCGAGATTCAATACAACGCCATTCAGCCGACTTGTCTCCAGAGGCATATTGCTTCCACCTGCACCATATGGTTCGTCTCCGGTGAGTCTAGATTTTCGAATCCGACGCGAAACTGATAGTTAATTGAAACGTTCAGGGTCTCCTAATGACGAACATTCAAATTGCGTCGAGATTCAATACATCGTCCTCCAGCCGACTTGTCTCCAATGGTATTTGCTGCCTCGGGCACCATATGGTCGTTCTCCTGTGTGTCTAGATTATCGAATCCGACGCGAAACTGATAGTTAATTGTAACGATCAGGGCCTCCTAATGACGATGGAACACTCAAATTGCGTCAGGATTCGATACATCGTCCTCCAGCCGACCTGTCTCCAAGGGGATATTGCTGCCTCGGGAACCATATGGTCCGTCTCCTGTGAGTCTAGATTTTCGAATCCGAAGCGAGACTGATAGTTGATTGTAACGTTCAGGGCCTCCTAATGACGATGGAACACTCAAATTGCGTCGAGATTTAATACATCGTCCTTCAGCCGACTTGTCTCCAAGTGTCTATTGCTGCCTTGGCAACTTATGGTCTTTCTCCTGTGAGTCTAGATTGTCGAATCCGACGCAAAACTGATAGTTGATTGCAACGTTCAGGGCCTCCTAATGACGATGGAACACTTAAATTGCGTGGAGATTCAATACATCGTCCTCCAGCCGACTTGTCTACAAGGGGATATTGCTGCCTCGGGCACCATAGGGTCCTTCTCCTGTGAGTCTAGATTTTCGAATCCGTGGCGAAACTGATAGTTAATTGTAACTTTCAGGGCCTCCTAATGACGATGGAATACTTAAATTGAGTCGAGATTCAATACATCGTCCTTCAGCCGACTTGTCTCCAAGGGTCTATCGCTGCCTCGGGCACCTTATGGTCGTTCTCCTGTGAGTATAGATTTTTAAATCCTACGCAAATCTGATAGTTAATTGTAACGTTCAGGGCTTCCTAATGACGATGGAACACTCAAATTGCGTCTAGATTCAGTACATCTTCCTCGAGCCGACTTGTCTGCAGGGGTCTATTGGTGCCTCGGGCAGTTTATGATCGTTATCCTGTAAGTCTAGATGGTCGAATCCAACGCAAAACTGATAGTTACTTGTATCGTTCAGGGCCTCCTAATGACGATGGAACACTCAACTTTCGTCGAGATTCAATACATCGTCCTCCAGCCGACTTGTCTCCATGGGGATATTGCTGCCTCGGGCACCTTATGGTCGATCTCCTGTGAGATTAGATTTTCGAATCCGACGCATAACTGATAGTTAATTGTAACGTTTAGCGCCTCCTAATGACGATGGAACACTCAAACTGCGTCGAGATTCTATACATCGTCCATCAGGCGACTTGACTACAAGGGGATATTGCTGCCTCGGGCACTATATGGTCCTTCCCTGTGAGTCTAGATATTCGAATCAGACGCGTAACTGATAGTTAATTGCAACGTTCAGGGTCTCCTAATGACGAACATTCAAATTGCGTCGAGATTCAATACATCGTCCTCAAGCCGACCTGTCTCCAAGGATTTTTCCTGCCTCGGGCACCTTATGGTCCGTCTCCTGTGACTAGATTTTCGAATCCGACGCGAAACCTATCGTTAATTGTAACGTTCAGGGCCTCCTAATGACGATGGAACACTCAAATTTCGTCGAGATGCAATACATCGCCCTTCAGCCGACTTGTCTCCAAAGGTCCATTGCTGCCTCGGGCACCTTATGGTCCGTCTCCTGTGAGTCTAGATTTTCGAATCCAACGCATAACTGATAGTTAACTGTAACGTTTAGCGATTCCTAATGACGATGGAACACTTAATTGCGTCGAGATTCAATACATCGTCATTCAGCCGACTTGTCCCCAGGGGCATATTGCTTCCACCTGCACCATATGGTTCGTCTCCTGTGAGTCTAGATTTTCAAATCCGACGCGAAACTGATAGTTAATTGTAACGTTCAGGGCCTCCTAATGACGATGGAACACTCAAATTGCGTCGAGATTCAATACATCGTCCCTCAGCCGACTTGTCTCTAAGGGTCTATTGCTGCCTTGGCAACTTATGGTCGTTCTCCTGTGAGTCTAGATTGTCGAATCCGACGCAAAACTGATAGTTAATTGTAACGTTTAGCGCCTCCTAATGACGATGGAACACTTAATTGCGTCGAGAATCAATACATCGTCCTCCAGGCGACTTGTCTACAAGGGGATATTGCTGCCTCGGGCACTATATGGTTCATCCCTGTGAGTCTAGAAAATTCGAATCTGACGCGAAACTGATAGTTAATTGTAACGTTTAGCTCCTCCTAATGACGATGGAACACTTAATTGCGTCGAGATTCAATACATCGCCACTCAGCCGGCTTGTCTCCAGGGGAATATTGCTTCCACCTGCACCATATGGTTCGTCTCCGGTGAGTCTAGATTTTCGAATCCGACGCGAAACTGATAGTTAATTGTAACGATCAGGGTCTCCTAATGACGAACATTCAAATTGCGTCGAGATTCAATACATCGTCTTCCAGCCGACTTGTCTCCAAGGGTTTTTGCTGCCTCGGGCACCTTATGGTCGTTCTCCTGTGAGTCTAGATTATCGAATCCGACGCAAAACTTATAGTTAATTGTTACCTTCAGGGCCTCCTAATGACGATGGAACACTCAAATTGCGTCGATATTCAATACATCGTCCTTCAGCCGACTTGTCTCCAGGGGTCTATTGCTGCCTAGGGCAACTTATGGTCGTTCTCCTGTGAGTCTAGATTGTCGAATCCGACGCAAAACTGATAGTTAATTGTAACGTTCAGGGCCTCCTAATGACGATGGAACTCTCAAATTGCGTGGAGATTCAATACATCGTCTTCCAGCCGACTTATCTCCAAGGGGACATTGCTGCCTCGGGCACCATAGGGTCCGTCTCCTGTGAGTCTAGATTTTCGAATCCGACGCGAAACTGATAGTTAATTGTAACGTTTGGCGCCTCCTAATGACGATGGAACACCCAAATTGCGTCGAGATTCAATATATCGTCCTGCAGGCAACTTGTCTACAAGGGGATATTGCTGCCTCGGGCACTATATCGTCCATCCCTGTGAGTCTAGATTTTCGAATCAGACGCGAAACTGATAGTTAATTGTAAAGTTCAGGGCCTCCTAATGACGATGGAATACTCAAATTGAGTCGAGATTCAATACATCGTCCTTCAGCCGACTTGTCTCCAAGGGTCTATCGCTGCCTCGGGCACCTTATGGTCGTTCTCCTGTGAGTCTAGATTTTCAAATCCGACGCAAATCTGATAGTTAATTGCAACGTTCAGGGCCTCCTAATGACGATGGAACACTCAAATTGCGTCGAGATTCAATACATCTTCCTCGAGCCGACTTGTCTGCAAGGGTCTATTGGTGCCTCGGGTAGTTTATGATCGTTCTCCTGTAAGTCTAGATGGTCGAATCCGACGCAAAACTGATAGTTACTTGTAACGTTCAGGGCCTCCTAAGGACGATGGAACACTCAAATTGCGTCGAGATTCAATACATCGTCCTCCAGCCGACTTGTCTCCATGGGGATATTGCTGCCTCGGGCACCTTATGGTCGTTCTCCTGTGAGAATAGATTTTCGAATCCGACGCATAACTGATAGTTAATTGTAACGTTCAGGGCCTCCTAATGACGATGGAACACTCAAATTGCGTCGAGATTCAATACATCGTCCTTCAGCCGATTCGTCTCCAAGAGTCTATTGCTGCCTCGGGCAACTTATGGTCGTTCTACTGTGAGTCTAGACTTTCGAATCCGACGCATAACTGATAGTTAATTGTAACGTTTAGCGCCTCCTAATGACGATGGAACACTCAAACTGCGTCGAGATTCAATACATCGTCCTCCAGGCGACTTGTCTACAAGGGGATTTTGCTGCCTCGGGCACTATGTGATCCTTCCCTGTGAGTCTAGATTTTCAAATCAGACGCGAAACTGATAGTTAATTGTAAAGTTCAGGGCCTCCTAATGACGATGGAATACTCAAATTGAGTCGAGATTCAATACATCGTCCATCAGCCGACTTTTCTCCAAGGGTCAATCGCTGCCTTGGGCACCTTATGGTCGTTCTACTGCGAGTCTAGATTTTCAAATGCGACGCAAATCTGATCGCTAATTGTAACGTTCAGGGCCTCCTAATGACGATGGAACACTCAAATTGCGTCTAGATTCAATACATCTTCCTCGAGCCGACATGTCTCCAAGAGTCTATTGCTGCCTCGGGCAACTTATGGTCGTTCTACTGTGAGTCTAGATTTTCGAATCCGACGCATAACTGATAGTTAATTGTAACGTTCAGGGCCTCCTAATGACGATGGAACACTCAAATTGCGTCTAGATTCAATACATCTTCCTCGAGCCGACATGTCTCCAAGAGTCTATTGCTGCCTCGGGCAACTTATGGTCGTTCTACTGTGAGTCTAGATTTTCGAATCCGACGCATAACTGATAGTTAATTGTAACGTTCAGGGCCTCCTAATGGCGATGGAACACTCAAATTGTGTCGAGATGCAATACATCGACCTCCAGCCGACTTGTCTCCGAGGGGATATTGCTGCCTCGGGCACCATAGGGTCCGTCTCCTGTGAGTCTAGATTTTCGAATCCGACGCAAAACTGATAGTTAATTGTAACGTTCAGGGCCTCCTAATGACGATGGATCACTCAAATTGCGTGGAGATTCAATACATCGTCCTCCAGCCGACTTGTCTCCAAGAGTCTATTGCTGCCTCGGGCAACTTATGGTCGTTCTACTGTGAGTCTAGATTTTCGAATCCGACGCATAACTTATAGTTAATTGTAACGTTTAGCGCCTCCTAATGACGATGGAACACTCAGACTGCGTCGAGATTCAATACATCGTCCTCCAGGCGACTTGTCTACAAGGGGATATTGCTGCCTCGGGCACTATGTGGTCCATCCCTGTGAGTCTAGATTTTCGAATCAGAGGCGAAACTGATAGTTAATTGTAAAGTTCAGGGCCTCCTAATGACGATGGAACACTCAAATTGCGTCGAGATTCAATACATCGGCTACCAGCCGACTTGTCTCCAAGGGTCTATTGCTGCCTCGGGCACCTTGTGGTCGTTCTCCTGTGAGTCTAGATTTTCAAATCCGACGCAAATCTGAAAGTTAATTGTAACGTTCAGGGCCTCCTAATGACGATGGAACACTCAAATTGCGTCTAGATTCAATACATATTCCTCGAGCCGACTTGTCTGCAAGGGTCTATTGGTGCCTCGGGCAGTTTATGATCGTTCTCCTGTAAGTCTAGATGGTCGAATCTGACGCAAAACTGATAGTTACTTGTAACGTTCAGGGCCTCCTAATGACGATGGAACACTCAAATTGCGTCGAGATTTAATACATCGTCCTCCAGCCGACTTGTCTCCATGGGGATATTGCTGCCTAGGGCACCTTATGGTCCGTCTCCTGTGAGTCTAGGTTTTCGAATCCGACGCATAACTGATAGTTAATTGTAACGTTTAGCGCCTCCTAATAACGATGGAACACTTAAATTGCGTCGAGATTCAATACATCGTCCTTCAGCCGACTTGTCTCCAAGGGTCTATTGCTGCCTCGGGCACCTTATGGTCATTCCACTGTGAGTCTAGATTTTCGAATCCGACGCATAACTGATAGTTAATTGTAACGTTTGGCGCCTCCTAATGACGATGGAACACTCAAATTGCGTCGAGATTCAATACATCGTCCTCCAGGCGACTTGTCTACAAGGGGATATTGCGGCCTCGGGCGCTATATGGTCCTTCCCTGTGAGTTAAGATTTTCGAATCAGACGCGAAACTGATAGTTAAATGTAAAGTTCAGGGCCTCCTAATGACGACGGAACACTCAAATTGCGTCGAGATTCAATACATAGTCCTTCAGCCGACTTGTCTCCAAGGGTCTATCGCTGCCCTGGGCACCTTATGGTCGTTCTCCTGTGAGTCTGGATTTTCAAATCCGACGCAAATCTGATAGTTAATTGTAACGTTCAGGGCCTCCTAATGACGATGGAACACTCGAATTGCGTCTAGATTCAATACATCTTCCTCGAGCCGACTTGTCGGCAAGGGTCTATTGTTGCCTCGGGCAATTTATGATCGTTTTCCTGTAAGTCTAGATGGTCGAATCCGACGCATAACTGATAGTTACTTGTAACGTTCAGGGCCTCCTAAGGACGATGGAACACTCAAATTGCGTCGAGATTCAATCCATCGTCCTCCAGCCGACTTGTCTCCATGGGGATATTGCTGCCTCGGGCACCTTGTGGTCGTTGTCCTGTGAGATTCGATTTTCGAATCCGACGCATAACTGATAGGTAATTGTAACGTTCAGGGCCTCCTAATGACGATGGAACACTCAAATTGCGTCGAGATTCAATACATCGTAATTCAGCCGACTTGTCTCCAAGAGTCTATTGCTGCCTCGGGCAACTTTTGGTCGTTCTACTGTGAGTCTAGATTTTCGAATCCGACGCATAATTGATAGTTAATTGTAACGTTTAGCGCCTCCTAATGACGATGGAACACTCAAACTGCGTCGAGATTCAATACATCGTCCTCCAGCCGACTTGTCTCCGAGGGGATATTGCTGCCTCGGGCACCATAGGGTCCGTCTCCTGTGAGTCTAGATTTTCGAATCCGACGCTAAACTGATAGTTAATTGTAACGTTCAGGGCCTCCTAATGGCGATGGAACACTCAAATTGTGTCGAGATGCAATACATCGACCTCCAGCCGACTTGTCTCCGAGGGGATATTGCTGCCTCGGGCACCATAGGGTCCGTCTCCTGTGAGTCTAGATTTTCGAATCCGACGCAAAACTGATAGTTAATTGTAACGTTCAGGGCCTCCTAATGACGATGGATCACTCAAATTGCGTGGAGATTCAATACATCGTCCTCCAGCCGACTTGTCTCCAAGGGGACATTGCTGCCTCGGGCACCATAGGGTCTGTCTCCTGTGAGTCTAGATTTTCAAAGCCGACGCGAAACTGATAGTTAATTGTAACGTTCAGGGCCTCCTAATGACGATGGAACACTCAAACTGCGTGGAGATTCAATACATCGTCCTCCAGCCGACTTGTCTCCAAGAGTCTATTGCTGCCTCGGGCAACTTATGGTCGTTCTACTGTGAGTCTAGATTTTCGAATCCGACGCATAACTTATAGTTAATTGTAACGTTTAGCGCCTCCTAATGACGATGGAACACTCAAACTGCGTCGAGATTCAATACATCGTCCTCCAGGCGACTTGTCTACAAGGGGATATTGCTGCCTCGGGCACTATGTGGTCCATCACTGTGAGTCTGAATTTTCGAATCAGAGGCGAAACTGATAGTTCATTGTAAAGTTCAGGGCCTCCTAATGACGATGGAACACTCAAATTGCGTCGAGTTTCAATACATCGGCTACCAGCCGACTTGTCTCCAAGGGTCTATTGCTGCCTCGGGCACCTTGTGGTCGTTCTCCTGTGAGTCTAGATTTTCAAATCCGACGCAAATCTGAAAGTTAATTGTAACGTTCAGGGCCTCCTAATGACGATGGAACACTCAAATTGCGTCTAGATTCAATACATCTTCCTCTAACCGACTTGTCTGCAAGGGTCCATTGGTGCCTCGGGCAGTTTATGATCGTTCTCCTGTAAGTCTAGATGGTCGAATCTGACGCAAAACTGATAGTTACTTGTAACGTTCAGGGCCTCCTAATGACGATGGAACACTCAAATTGCGTCGAGATTTAATACATCGTCCTCCAGCCGACTTGTCTCCATGGGGATATTGCTGCCTAGGGCACCTTATGGTCCGTCTCCTGTGAGTCTAGGTTTTCGAATCCGACGCATAACTGATAGTTAATTGTAACGTTTAGCGCCTCCTAATAACGATGGAACACTTAAATTGCGTCGAGATTCAATACATCGTCCTTCAGCCGACTTGTCTCCAAGGGTCTATTGCTGCCTCGGGCACTATATGGTCCTTCCCTGTGAGTCTAGATTTTCGAATCAGACGCGAAACTGATAGTTAATTGTTAAGTTCAGGGCCTCCTAATGACGAAGGAACACTCAAATTGCGTCTAGATTCAATACATCTTCCTCGAGCCGACTTGCCTGCAAGGGTCTATTGGTGCCTCGGGCAGTTTATGATCGTTCTCCTGTAAGTCTAGATGGTCGAATCCGACGCATAACTGATAGTTACTTGTAACGTTCAGGGCCTCCTAAGGACGATGGAACACTCAAATTGCGTCGAGATTCAATCCATCGTCCTCCAGCCGACTTGTCTCCATGGGGATATTGCTGCCTCGGGCACCTTATGGTCGTTCTCCTGTGAGATTAGATTTTCGAATCCGACGCATAACTGATAGTTAATTGTAACGTTCAGGGCCTCCTAATGACGATGGAACACTCAAATTGCGTCGAGATTCAATACATCGTCCTTCAGCCGACTTGTCTCCAAGAGTCTATTGCTGCCTCGGGCAACGTTTGGTCGTTCTACTGTGAGTCTAGATTTTCGAATCCGACGCATAACTGATAGTTAATTGTAACGTTTAGCGCCTCCTAATGACGATGGAACACTCAAACTGCGTCGAGATTCAATACATCGTCCTCCAGGCGACTTGTCTACAAGGGGATATTGCTGTCTCGGGCACTATATGGTCCTTCCCTGTGAGTCTAGATTTTCGAATCAGACGCGAAACTGTTAGTTAATTGTTACGTTCAGGGCCTCCTAATGACGAAGGAACACTCAAATTGCGTCGAGATTCAATACGTCGGCTACCAGCCGACTTGTCTCCAAGGGTCTATTGCTGCATCTTGCTCCTTATGGTCGTTCAACTGTGAGTCTAGATTTTCGAATCCGACGCATAAATGATAGTTAATTGTAACGTTTGGCGCCTCCTAATGACGATGGAACACTCAAATTGCGTCGAGATTCAATATATCGTCCTGCAGGCAACTTCTCTACAAGTTGATATTGCTGCCTCGGGCACTATATGGTCCTTCCCTGTGAGTCTAGATTTTCGAATCAGACGCGAAACTGATTGTTAATTGTAAACTTCAGGGCCTCCTAATGACGATGGAATACTAAAATTTAGTCGAGAATCAATACATCGTCCTTCAGCCGACTTGTCTCCAAGGGTCTATCGCTGCCTCGGGCACCTTATGGTCGTTCTCCTGTGAGATTAGATTTTCGAATCCCAAGCATAACTGATAATTAATTGTAACGTTCAGGGCCTCCTAATGACGATGGAATACTAAAACTGAGTCGAGATTCAATACATCGTCCTTCAGCCGACTTGTCTCCAAGGGTCTATCGCTGCCTCGGGCACCTTATGGTCGTTCTCCTGTGAGTCTAGATTTTCAAATCCGACGCAAATCTGATAGTTAACTGTAACGTTCAGGGCCTCCTAATGACGAAGGAACACTCAAATTGCGTCTAGATTCAATACATCTTCCTCGAGCCGACTTGTCTGCAAGGGTCTATAGGTGCCTCGGGCAGTTTATGATCGTTCTCCTGTAAGTCTAGATGGTCGAATCCGACGCATAACTGATAGTTACTTGTAACGTTCAGGGCCTCCTAATGACGATGGAACACTCAAATTGCGTCGAGATTCAATACATCGTAATTCAGCCGACTTGTCTACAAGGGGATATTGCGGCCTCGGGCGCAATATGGTCCTTCCCTGTGAGTCTAGATTTTCGAATCAGACGCGAAACTGATAGTTAAATGTAAAGTTCAGGGCCTCCTAATGACGACGGAACACTCAAATTGCGTCGAGATTCAATACATCGGCTACCAGCCAACTTGTCTCCAAGGGTCTATTGCTGCCTCGGCACCTTATGGTCGTTCTCCTGTGAGTCTAAATTTTCGAATCCGACCCATAAAGGATAGTTAATTGTATTGATTGGCGCCTCCTAATGACGATGGAACAGTCAAACTGCGTCGAGATTCAATATATCGTCCTGCAGGCAACTTGTCTACAAGGGGATATTGCTGCCTCGGGCACCTTATGGTCGTTCTTCTGTGAGATTAGATTTACGAATCCCACGCATAACTGATAATTAATTGTAACGTTCAGGGCCTCCTAACGACGGTGGAATACTAAAATTGAGTCGAGATACAATACATCGTCCTTCAGCCGACTTGTCTCCAAGGGTCTATTGCTGCCTAGGGCACCTTATTGGCCGTCTCCTGTGAGTCTAGATTTTCGAATCCGACGCATAACTGATAGTTAATTGTAACGTTTAGCGCCTCCTAATAACGATGGAACACTTAAATTGCGTCGAGATTCAATACATCGTCCTTCAGCCGACTTGTCTCCAAGGGTCTATTGCTGCCTCGGGAATCTTATGGTCATTCCACTGTGAGTCTAGATTTTCGAATCCGACGCATAACTGATAGTTAATTGTAACGTTTGGCGCCTCCTAATGACGATGGAACACTCAAATTGCGTCGAGATTCAATACATCGTCCTCCAGGCGACTTGTCTACATGGGGATATTGCGGCCTCGGGCGCTATATGGTCCTTCCCTGTGAGTCTAGATTTTCGAATCAGACGCGAAACTGATAGTTAAATGTAAAGTTCAGGGCCTCCTAATGACGACGGAACACTCAAATTGCGTCGAGATTCAATACATCGGCTACCAGCCGACTTGTCTCCAAGGGTCTATTGCTGCCTCGGGCACCTTATGGTCGTTCTCCTGTGAGTCTAAATTTTCGAATCCGACCCATAAATGATAGTTAATTGTAACGTTTGGCACCTCCTAATGACGATGGAACACTCAAATTGCGTCGAGATTCAATATATCGTCCTGCAGGCAACTTGTCTACAAGGTTATATTGCTGCCTCGGGCACTATATGGTCCTTCCCTGTGAGTCTAGATTTTCGAATCAGACGCGAAACTGATAGTTAATTGTCAAGGTCAGGGCCTCCTAATGACGATGGAATACTCAAATTGAGTCGAGATTCAATACATAGTGTTTCAGCCGACTTGTCTCCAAGGGTCTATCGCTGCCCCGGGCACCTTATGGTCGTTCTCCTGTGAGTCTAGATTTTCAAATCCGACGCAAATCTAATAGTTAATTGTAACGTTCAGGGCCTCCTAATGACGATGGAACACTCAAATTGCGTCTAGATTCAATACATCTTCCTCGAGCCGACTTGCCTGCAAGGGTCTATTGGTGCCTCGGGCAGTTTATGATCGTTCTCCTGTAAGTCTAGATGGTCGAATCCGACGCATAACTGATAGTTACTTATAACGTTCAGGGCCTCCTAAGGACGATGGAACACTCAAATTGCGTCGAGATTCAATCCATCGTCCTCCAGCCGACTTGTCTCCATGGGGATATTGCTGCCTCGGGCACCTTATGGTCGTTCTCCTGTGAGATTAGATTTTCGAATCCGACGCATAACTGATAGTTAATTGTAACGTTCAGGGCCTCCTAATGACGATGGAACACTCAAATTGCGTCGAGATTCAATACATCGCCCTTCAGCCGACTTGTCTCCAAGAGTCGATTGCTGCCTCGGGCAACGTTTGGTCGTTTTACTGTGAGTCCAGATTTTCGAATCCGACGCATAACTGATAGTTAATTGTAACGTTTAGCGACTCCTAATGACGATGGAACACTCAAACTGCGTCGAGATTCAATACATCGTCCTCCAGGCGACTTGTCTACAAGGGGATATTGCTGCCTCGGGCACTATATGGTCCTTCCCTGTGAGTCTAGATTTTCGAATCAGACGCGAAACTGATAGTTAATTGTTAAGTTCAGGGCCTCCTAATGACGAAGGAACACTCAAATTGCGTCGAGATCCAATACATCGGCTACCAGCCGACTTGTCTCCAAGGGTCTATTGCTGCCTCTTGCTCCTTATGGTCGTTCTACTGTGAGCCTAGATTTTCGAATCCGACGCATAAATGATAGTTAACTGTAACGTTCAGGGTCTCCTAATGACGAACATTCAAATTGCGTCGAGATTCAATACATCGGCCTCCAGCCGACTTGTCTCCAAGGGTTTTTGCTGCCTCGGGCACCCTTTGGTCCGTCTCCTGTGACTAGATTTTCTAATCCGACGCGAAACTGATCGTTAATTGTAACGTTCAGGGATACCTAATGACGATGGAACACTCAAATTGCGTCGAGATGCAATACATCGCCCTTCAGCCGACTTGTCTCCAAAGGTCTATTGATGCCTCGGGCACCTTATGGTCCGTCTCCTGTGAGTCTAGATTTTCGAATCCGACGCATAACTGATAGTTAATTGTAACGTTTAACGCCTCCTAATAACGATGGAACACTTAAATGCGTCGATATTCAATACATCGTCCTTCAGCCGACTTGTCTCCAAGGGTCTATTGCAGCCTAGGGCAACTTATGGTCGTTCTCCTGTGAGTCTAGATTGTCGAATCCGACGCAAAACTGATAGTTAATAGTAACGTTCAGGGCCTCCTAATGACGATGGAACACCAAAATTGCGTGGAGATTAAATACATCGTCCTCCAGCCGACTTGTCTCCAAGGAGATATTGCTGCCTCGGGCACCATAGGGTCCGTCTCCTGTGAGTCTACATTTTCGAATCCGACGCGAAACTGAAAGTTAATTGCTACGTTCAGGGCCTCCTAATGACGATGGAACACTTAAATTGCGTCGAGATTCAATACATCGTCCTTCAGCCGACTTGTCTCCAAGGGTCTATTGCTGCCTCGGGCACCTTATGGTCATTCCACTGTGAGTCTAGATTTTCGAATCAGACACGAAACTGATAGTTAATTGTAACGTTCAGGGCCTCCTAATGACGATGGAACACTCAAATTGCGTCTAGATTCAATACATCTTCCTCGAACCGACTTGTCTCCAAGGGTCTTTGCTGCCTCGGGCACCCTATGGTCCGTCTCCTGTGACTAGATTTTCTAATCCGACGCGAAACTGATCGTTAATTGTAACGTTCAGGGCCTCCTAATGACGATGGAACACTCAAATTGCGTCGAGATGCAATACATCGCCCTTCAGCCGACTTGCCTCTAAAGGTCTATTGATGCCTAGGGCACCTTATGGTCCGTCTCCTGTGAGTCTAGATTTTCGAATCCGACGCATAACTGATAGTTAATTGTAACGTTTAGCGCCTCCTAATAACGATGGAACACTCAATTGCGTCGATATTCAATACATCGTCCTTCAGCCGACTTGTCTCCAAGGGTCTATTGCTGCCTAGGGCAACTTATGGTCGCTCTCCTGTGAGTCTAGATTGTCGAATCCGGCGCAAAACTGATAGTTAATTGTAACGTTCAGGGCCTCCTAATGACGATGGAACACTCAAATTGCGTGGAGATTCAATACATCGTCCTCCAGCCGACTTGTCTCCAAGGGGATATTGCTGCCTCGGGCACCATAGGATCCGTCTCCTGTGATTCTATATTTTCGAATCCGACGCGAAGCAGAAAGTTAATTGTAACGTTCAGGACCTCCTAATGACGATGGAACACTCAAATTGCGTCGAGATTCAATACTTCGTCCTCCAGGCGACTTGTCTACAAGGGGATATTGCTGCCTCGGGCACTTTATGGTCCTTCCCTGTGAGTCTAGATTTTCGAATCAGACGCGAAACTGATAGTTAATTGTAAAGTTCAGGGCCTCCTAATGACGATGGAACACTCAAATTGCGTCGAGATTCAATACATCGGCTACCAGCCGACTTGTCTCCAAGGGTCTATTGCTGCCTCGGGCACCTTTTGGTCGTTCTCCTGTGAGTCTAAATTTTCGAATCCGACCCATAAATGATAGTTAATTGTAACGTTTGGCGCCTCCTAATGGCGATGGAACACTCAAATTGCGTCGAGATTCAATATATCGTCCTGCAGGCAACTTGTCTACAAGGGGATATTGCTGCCTCGGGCACTATATGGTCCTTCCCTGTGAGTCTAGATTTTCGAATCAGACGCGAAACTGATAGTTAATTGTAGTGTTCAGGGCCTCCTAATGACGATGGAATACTCAAATTGAGTCGAGATTCAATACATAGTCCTTCAGCCGACTTGTCTCCAATTGTCTATCGCTGCCACGGGCACCTTATGGTCTTTCTCCTGTGAGTCTAGATTTTCAAATCCGACGCAAATCTGATAGTTAATTGTAACGTTCAGGGCCTCCTAATGACGATGGAACACTCAAATTGCGTCTAGATTCAATACATCTTCCTCGAGCCGACTTGTCTGCAAGGGTCTATTGGTGCCTCGGGCAGTATATGATCGTTCTCCTGTAAGTCTAGATGGTCGAATCCGACGCATAACTGGTAGTTACTTGTAACGTTCATGGCCTCCTAAGGACGATGGAACACTCAAATTGCGTCGAGATTCAATCCATCGTCCTCCAGGCGACTTGTCTACATGGGGATATTGCTGCCTCGGGCACTATATGGTCCTTCCCTGTGAGTCTAGATTTTCGAATCAGACGCGAAACTGATAGTTAATTGTAAAGTTCAGGGCCTCCTAATGACGATGGAATACTAACATTGAGTCGAGATTCAATACATCGTCCTTCAGCCGACTTGTCTCCAAGGGTCTATCGCTGCCTCGGGCACCTTATGGTCGTTCTTCTGTGAGATTAGATTTACGAATCCCACGCATAACTGATAATTAATTGTAACGTTCAGGGCCTCCTAATGACGGTGGAATACTAAAATTGAGTCGAGATACAATACATCGTCCTTCAGCCGACTTGTCTCCAAGGGTCTATTGCTGCCTAGGGCACCTTATTGGCCGTCTCCTGTGAGTCTAGATTTTCGAATCCGACGCATAACTGATAGTTAATTGTAACGTTTAGCGCCTCCTAATAACGATGGAACACTTAAATTGCGTCGAGATTCAATACATCGTCCTTCAGCCGACTTGTCTCCAAGGGTCTATTGCTGCCTCGGGAATCTTATGGTCATTCCACTGTGAGTCTAGATTTTCGAATCCGACGCATAACTGATAGTTAATTGTAACGTTTGGCGCCTCCTAATGACGATGGAACACTCAAATTGCGTCGAGATTCAATACATCGTCCTCCAGGCGACTTGTCTACATGGGGATATTGCGGCCTCGGGCGCTATATGGTCCTTCCCTGTGAGTCTAGATTTTCGAATCAGACGCGAAACTGATAGTTAAATGTAAAGTTCAGGGCCTCCTAATGACGACGGAACACTCAAATTGCGTCGAGATTCAATACATCGGCTACCAGCCGACTTGTCTCCAAGGGTCTATTGCTGCCTCGGGCACCTTATGGTCGTTCTCCTGTGAGTCTAAATTTTCGAATCCGACCCATAAATGATAGTTAATTGTAACGTTTGGCACCTCCTAATGACGATGGAACACTCAAATTGCGTCGAGATTCAATATATCGTCCTGCAGGCAACTTGTCTACAAGGTTATATTGCTGCCTCGGGCACTATATCGTCCTTCCCTGTGAGTCTAGATTTTCGAATCAGACGCGAAACTGATAGTTAATTGTCAAGGTCAGGGCCTCCTAATGACGATGGAATACTCAAATTGAGTCGAGATTCAATACATAGTGTTTCAGCCGACTTGTCTCCAAGGGTCTATCGCTGCCCCGGGCACCTTATGGTCGTTCTCCTGTGAGTCTAGATTTTCAAATCCGACGCAAATCTAATAGTTAATTGTAACGTTCAGGGCCTCCTAATGACGATGGAACACTCAAATTGCGTCTAGATTCAATACATCTTCCTCGAGCCGACTTGCCTGCAAGGGTCTATTGGTGCCTCGGGCAGTTTATGATCGTTCTCCTGTAAGTCTAGATGGTCGAATCCGACGCATAACTGATAGTTACTTATAACGTTCAGGGCCTCCTAAGGACGATGGAACACTCAAATTGCGTCGAGATTCAATCCATCGTCCTCCAGCCGACTTGTCTCCATGGGGATATTGCTGCCTCGGGCACCTTATGGTCGTTCTCCTGTGAGATTAGATTTTCGAATCCGACGCATAACTGATAGTTAATTGTAACGTTCAGGGCCTCCTAATGACGATGGAACACTCAAATTGCGTCGAGATTCAATACATCGCCCTTCAGCCGACTTGTCTCCAAGAGTCGATTGCTGCCTCGGGCAACGTTTGGTCGTTTTACTGTGAGTCCAGATTTTCGAATCCGACGCATAACTGATAGTTAATTGTAACGTTTAGCGACTCCTAATGACGATGGAACACTCAAACTGCGTCGAGATTCAATACATCGTCCTCCAGGCGACTTGTCTACAAGGGGATATTGCTGCCTCGGGCACTATATGGTCCTTCCCTGTGAGTCTAGATTTTCGAATCAGACGCGAAACTGATAGTTAATTGTTAAGTTCAGGGCCTCCTAATGACGAAGGAACACTCAAATTGCGTCGAGATCCAATACATCGGCTACCAGCCGACTTGTCTCCAAGGGTCTATTGCTGCCTCTTGCTCCTTATGGTCGTTCTACTGTGAGTCTAGATTTTCGAATCCGACGCATAAATGATAGTTAACTGTAACGTTCAGGGTCTCCTAATGACGAACATTCAAATTGCGTCGAGATTCAATACATCGGCCTCCAGCCGACTTGTCTCCAAGGGTTTTTGCTGCCTCGGGCACCCTTTGGTCCGTCTCCTGTGACTAGATTTTCTAATCCGACGCGAAACTGATCGTTAATTGTAACGTTCAGGGATACCTAATGACGATGGAACACTCAAATTGCGTCGAGATGCAATACATCGCCCTTCAGCCGACTTGTCTCCAAAGGTCTATTGATGCCTCGGGCACCTTATGGTCCGTCTCCTGTGAGTCTAGATTTTCGAATCCGACGCATAACTGATAGTTAATTGTAACGTTTAACGCCTCCTAATAACGATGGAACACTTAAATGCGTCGATATTCAATACATCGTCCTTCAGCCGACTTGTCTCCAAGGGTCTATTGCAGCCTAGGGCAACTTATGGTCGTTCTCCTGTGAGTCTAGATTGTCGAATCCGACGCAAAACTGATAGTTAATAGTAACGTTCAGGGCCTCCTAATGACGATGGAACACCAAAATTGCGTGGAGATTAAATACATCGTCCTCCAGCCGACTTGTCTCCAAGGAGATATTGCTGCCTCGGGCACCATAGGGTCCGTCTCCTGTGAGTCTACATTTTCGAATCCGACGCGAAACTGAAAGTTAATTGCTACGTTCAGGGCCTCCTAATGACGATGGAACACTTAAATTGCGTCGAGATTCAATACATCGTCCTTCAGCCGACTTGTCTCCAAGGGTCTATTGCTGCCTCGGGCACCTTATGGTCATTCCACTGTGAGTCTAGATTTTCGAATCAGACACGAAACTGATAGTTAATTGTAACGTTCAGGGCCTCCTAATGACGATGGAACACTCAAATTGCGTCTAGATTCAATACATCTTCCTCGAACCGACTTGTCTCCAAGGGTCTTTGCTGCCTCGGGCACCCTATGGTCCGTCTCCTGTGACTAGATTTTCTAATCCGACGCGAAACTGATCGTTAATTGTAACGTTCAGGGCCTCCTAATGACGATGGAACACTCAAATTGCGTCGAGATGCAATACATCGCCCTTCAGCCGACTTGCCTCTAAAGGTCTATTGATGCCTAGGGCACCTTATGGTCCGTCTACTGTGAGTCTAGATTTTCGAATCCGACGCATAACTGATAGTTAATTGTAACGTTTAGCGCCTCCTAATAACGATGGAACACTCAATTGCGTCGATATTCAATACATCGTCCTTCAGCCGACTTGTCTCCAAGGGTCTATTGCTGCCTAGGGCAACTTATGGTCGCTCTCCTGTGAGTCTAGATTGTCGAATCCGGCGCAAAACTGATAGTTAATTGTAACGTTCAGGGCCTCCTAATGACGATGGAACACTCAAATTGCGTGGAGATTCAATACATCGTCCTCCAGCCGACTTGTCTCCAAGGGGATATTGCTGCCTCGGGCACCATAGGATCCGTCTCCTGTGATTCTATATTTTCGAATCCGACGCGAAGCTGAAAGTTAATTGTAACGTTCAGGACCTCCTAATGACGATGGAACACTCAAATTGCGTCGAGATTCAATACTTCGTCCTCCAGGCGACTTGTCTACAAGGGGATATTGCTGCCTCGGGCACTTTATGGTCCTTCCCTGTGAGTCTAGATTTTCGAATCAGACGCGAAACTGATAGTTAATTGTAAAGTTCAGGGCCTCCTAATGACGATGGAACACTCAAATTGCGTCGAGATTCAATACATCGGCTACCAGCCGACTTGTCTCCAAGGGTCTATTGCTGCCTCGGGCACCTTTTGGTCGTTCTCCTGTGAGTCTAAATTTTCGAATCCGACCCATAAATGATAGTTAATTGTAACGTTTGGCGCCTCCTAATGGCGATGGAACACTCAAATTGCGTCGAGATTCAATATATCGTCCTGCAGGCAACTTGTCTACAAGGGGATATTGCTGCCTCGGGCACTATATGGTCCTTCCCTGTGAGTCTAGATTTTCGAATCAGACGCGAAACTGATAGTTAATTGTAGTGTTCAGGGCCTCCTAATGACGATGGAATACTCAAATTGAGTCGAGATTCAATACATAGTCCTTCAGCCGACTTGTCTCCAATTGTCTATCGCTGCCACGGGCACCTTATGGTCTTTCTCCTGTGAGTCTAGATTTTCAAATCCGACGCAAATCTGATAGTTAATTGTAACGTTCAGGGCCTCCTAATGACGATGGAACACTCAAATTGCGTCTAGATTCAATACATCTTCCTCGAGCCGACTTGTCTGCAAGGGTCTATTGGTGCCTCGGGCAGTATATGATCGTTCTCCTGTAAGTCTAGATGGTCGAATCCGACGCAAAACTGATAGTTACTTGTAACGTTCAGGGCCTCCTAAGGTCGATGGAACACTCAAATTGCGTCGAGATTCAATACATCGTCCTCCAGCCGACTTGTCTCCATGGGGATATTGCTGCCTCGGGCACCTTATGGTCGCTCTCCTGTGAGATTAGATTTTCGAACCCGACGCATAACTGATAGTTAATTGTAACGTTCAGGGCCTCCTAATGACGATGGAACACTCAAACTGCGTCGAGATTCAATACATCGTCCTCCAGGCGACTTGTCTACAAGGGGATATTGCTGCCTCGTTCACTATATGGTCCTTCCCTGTGAGTCTAGATTTTCGAATCAGACGCGAAACTGATAGTTAATTGTTAAGTTCAGGGCCTCCTAATGACGATGGAACACTCAAATTGCGTCGAGATTCAATACATCGGCTACCAGCCGACTTGTCTCCAAGGGTCTATTGCTGCCTCTTGCTCCTTATGGACGTTCTACTGTGAGTCTAGATTTTCGAATCCGACGCATAAATGATCGTTAATTGTAACGTTTGGCGCCCCCTAATGACGATGTAACACTCAAATTGCGTCGAGATTCAATATATCGTCCTGCAGGCAACTTGTCTACAAGGGGATATTGCTGCCTCGGGCACTATATGGTCCTTCCCTGTGAGTCTAGATTTTCGAATCAGACGCGAAACTGATAGTTAATTGTAAAGTTCGGGGCCTCCTAATGACGATGGAATACTAAAATTGAGTCGAGATTCAATACATCGTCCTTCAGCCGACTTGTCTCCAAGGGTCTATCGCTGCCTCGGGCGCCTTATGGTCGTTCTCCTGTGAGTCTAGATTTTCAAATCCGACGCAAATCTGATAGTTAACTGTAACGTTCAGGGCCTCCTAATGACGATGGAACACTCAAATTGCGTCTAGATTCAATACATCTTCCTCGAGCCGACTTGTCTGCAAGGGTCTATTGGTGCCTCGGGCAGTTTATGATCGTTCTCCTGTAAGTCTAGATGGTCGAATCCGACGCAAAACCGATAGTTACTTGTAACGTTCAGGGCCTCCTAATGACGATGGAACACTCAACTTGCGTCGAGATTCAATACATCGTCCTCCAGCCGACTTGTATCCATGGGGATATTGCTGCCTCGGGCACCTTATGGTCGTTCTCCTGTGAGATTAGATTTTCGAATCCGACGCATAACTGATAGTTAATTGTAACGTTCAGGGCCTCCTAATGACGATGGAACACTCAAATTGCGTCGAGATTCAATACATCGTCCTTCAGCCGACTTGTCTCCAAGAGTCTATTGCCTCCCTCGGGCAACTTATGGTCGTTCTACTGTGAGTCAAGATTTTCGAATCCGACGCATAACTGATAGTTAATTGTAACGTTTAGCGCCTCCTAATGACGATGGAACACTCAAACTGCATCGAGATTCAATACATCGTCCTCCAGCCGACTTGTCTCCAAGGGGATATTGCTGCCTCGGGCACCATAGGGTCCGTCTCCTGTGAGTCTATATTTTCGAGTCCGACGCGAAACTGATAGTTCATTGTAACGTTCAGGGCCTCTTAATGACGATGGAACACTTAAATTGCGTCGAGATTCAATACATCGTCCTTCAGCCGACTTGTCTCTAAGGGTCTATTGCTGCCTCGGGCACCTTATGGTCATTCCACTGTGAGTCTAGATTTTTGAATCCGGCGCATAACTGATAGTTAATTGTAACGTTTGGCGCCTCCTAATGACGATGGAACACTCAAATTGTGTCGAGATTCAATACATCGTCCTACAGGCGACTTGCCTACAAGGGGATATTACTGCCTCGGGCACTATATGGTCCTTCCCTGTGAGTCTAGATTTTCGAATCAGACGCGAAACTGATAGTTAATTGTAAGGTTCAGGGCCTCCTAATGACGATGGAACACTCAAATTGCGTCGAGATTCAATACATCGTCCTCCAGCCGACTTGGCTCCATGGAGATATTGCTGCCTCGGGCACCTTATGGTCGTTCTCCTGTGAGATTAGATTTTCGAATCCGACGCATAACTGATAGTTAATTGTAACGTTCAGGTCCTCCAAATGACGATGGCACACTCAAATTGCGTCGAGATTCAATACATCGTCCTTCAGCCGACTTGTCTCCAAGAGTCTATTGCTGCCTCGGGCGACTTTTGGTAGTTCTACTGTGAGTCTAGATTTTCGAATCCGGCGAATAACTGATAGTTAATTGTAACGTTTAGCGACTCCTAATGACGATGGAACACTCAAACTGCGTCGAGATTCAATACATCGTCCTACAGGCGACTTGCCTACAAGGGGATATTACTGCCTCGGGCACTATATGGTCCTTCCCTGTGAGTCTAGATTTTCGAATCAGACGCGAAACTGATAGTTAATTGTAAGGTTCAGGGCCTCCTAATGACGATGGAATACTAAATTTGAGTCGAGATTCATAACATCGACCATCAGCCGACTTATCTCCAAGGGTCTATCGCTGCCTCGGGCACCTTATGGTCGTTCTCCTGTGAGTCTAGATCTTCAAATCCGACGCAAATCTGATAGTTAACTGTAACGTTCAGGGCCTCCTAATGACGATGGAACACTCAGATTGCGTCTAGATTCAATACATCTTCCTCGAGCCGACTTGTCAGCAAGGGTCTATTGGTGCCTCGTTCAGTTTATGATCGTTCTCCTGTAAGTCTAGATGGTCGAATCCGACCCAAAACTGATAGTTACATGTAACGTTCAGGGCCTCCTAATGACGATGGAACACTCAAATTGCGTCGAGATTCAATACATCGCCCTTCAGCCGACTTGTCTCCAAGAGTCGATTGCTGCCTCGGGCAACGTTTGGTCGTTTTACTGTGAGTCCAGATTTTCGAATCCGACGCATAACTGATAGTTAATTGTAACGTTTAGCGACTCCTAATGACGATGGAACACTCAAACTGCGTCGAGATTCAATACATCGTCCGCCAGGCGACTTGTCTACAAGGGGATATTGCTGCCTCGGGCACTATATGGTCCTTCCCTGTGAGTCTACATTTTCGAATCAGACGCGAAACTGATAGTTAATTGTTAAGTTCAGGGCCTCCTAATGACGAAGGAACACTCAAATTGCGTCGAGATCCAATACATCGGCTACCAGCCGACTTGTCTCCAAGGGTCTATTGCTGCCTCTTGCTCCTTATGGTCGTTCTACTGTGAGTCTAGATTTTCGAATCCGACGCATAAATGATAGTTAATTGTAACGTTCAGGGCCTCCTAATGACGATGGAACACTCAAATTGCGTCGAGATTCAATATATCGTCCTGCAGGCAACTTGTCTGCAAGGGGATATTGCTGCCTCGGGCACTAAATGGTCCTTCCCTGTGAGTCTAGATTTTCAAATCAGACGCGAAACTGATAGTTCATTGTAAAGTTCAGGGCCTCCTAATGACGATGGAATACTAAAATTAAGTCGAGATTCAATACATCGGCCTTCAGCCGACTTGTCTCCAAGGGTCAATCGCTGCCTCGGGCACCTTATGATCGTTCTCCTGTGAGATTAGATTTTCGAATCCCACGCATAACTGATAATTAATTGTAACGTTCAGGGCCTCCTAATGACGATGGAATACTAAAATTGAGTCGAGATTCAATACATCGTCCTTCAGCCGACTTGTCTCCAAGGGTCTATCGCTGCCTCGGGCACCTTATGGTCGTTCTCCTGTGAGTCTAGATTTTCAAATCCGACGCAAATCTGATAGTTAACTGTAACGTTCAGAGCCTCCTAATGACGAAGGAACACTCAAATTGCGTCTAGATTCAATACATCTTCCTCGAGCCGACTTGTCTGCAAGGTTCTATTGGTGCCTCGGGCAGTTTATGATCGTTCTCCTAGATGGTCGAATCCGATGCAAAACTGATAGTTACTTGTAACGTTCAGGGCCTCCTAATGACGATGGAACACTCAAACTGCGTCGAGATTCAATACATCGTCTATCAGGCGACTTGTCTACAAGGGGATATTGCTGCCTCGGGCACTATATGGTCCTTCCCTGTGAGTCTAGATATTCGAATCAGACGCGTAACTGATAGTTAATTGTAACGTTTGGCGCCTCCTAATGACGATGGAATACTAAGATTGAGTCGAGATTCAATACATCGTCCTTCAGCCGACTTGTCTCCAAGGGTCTATCGCTGCCTCGGGCACCTTATGGTCGTTCTCCTGTGAGTCTAGATTTTCAAATCCGACGCAAATCTGATAGTTAACTGTAACGTTCAGGGCCTCCTAATGACGATGGAACACTCAAATTGCGTCTAGATACAATACATCTTCCTCGAGCCGACTTGTCTGCAAGGGTCTATTGGTGCCTCGGGCAGTTTATGATCGTTCTCCTGTATGTCTAGATGGTCGAATCCGACGCAAACCTGATAGTTACTTGTAACGTTCAGGGCCTCCTAATGACGATGGAACACTCAAATTGCGTCGAGATTCAATACATCGTCCTCCAGCCGAATTGTCTCAATGGGGATATTGCTGCCTCGGGCACCTTATGGTCGTTCTCCTGTGAGATTAGATTTTCGAATCCCACGCATAACTGATAGTTAATTGTAACGTTCAGGGCCTCCTAATGACGATGGAATACTAAAATTGAGTCGAGATTCAATACATCGTATATCAGCCGACTGGTCTCCAAGGGTCTATCGCTGCCTCGCGCACCTTTTGGTCGTTCTCCTGTGAGTCTAGATTTTCAAATCCGACGCAAATCTGATAGTTAACTGTAACGTTCAGGGCCTCCTAATGACGATGGAACACTCAAATTGCGTCTAGATTCAATACATCTTCCTCGAGCCGACTTGTCTGCAAGGGTCTATTGGTGCCTCGGGCAGTTTATGATCGTTCTCCTGTAAGTCTAGATGGTCGAATCCGACGCAAAACTGATAGTTACTTGTAACGTTCAGGGCCTCCTAATGACGATGGAACACTCAAATTGCGTCTAGATTCAATACATCTTCCTCGAGCCGACTTGTCCGCAAGGGTCTATTGGTGCCTCGGTCAGTTTATGATCGTTCTCCTGTATGTCTAGATGGTCGAATCCGACGCAAAACTGATAGTTACTTGTAACGTTCAGGGCCTCCTAATGACGATGGAACACTCAATTTGCGTCGAGATTCAATACATCGTCCTCCAGCCGACTTGTCTCCATGGGGATATTGCTGCCTCGGGCACCTTATGGTCGTTCTCCTGTGAGATTAGATTTTCGAATCCCACGCATAACTGATAGTTAATTGTAACGTTCAGGGCCTCCTAATGACGATGGAATACTAAAATTGAGACGAGAATCCATACATCGTATTTCAGCCGACTTGTCTCCAAGGGTCTATCGCTGCCTCGGGCACCTTATGGTCGTTCTCCTGTGAGTCTAGATTTTCAAATCCGACGCAAATCTGATAGTTTACTGTAACGTTCAGGGCCTCCTAATGACGATGGAACACTCAAATTGCGTCTAGATTCAATACATCTTCCTCGAACCGACTTGTCTGCAAGGGTCTATTGGTGCCTCGGGCAGTTTATGATCGTTCTCCTGTAAGTCTAGATGGTCGAATCCGACGCAAAACTGATAGTTACTTGTAACGTTCAGGGCCTCCTAATGACGATGGAACACTCAAACTGCGTCGAGATTCAATACATCGTCCATCAGGCGACTTGTCTACAAGGGGATATTGCTGCCTAGGGCACTATATGGTCCTACCCTGTGAGTCTAGATATTCGAATCAGACGCGTAACTGATAGTTAATTGTAACGTTCAGGGTCTCCTAATGACGAACATTCAAATTGCGTCGAGATTCAATACATCGGCCTCCAGCCGACTTGTCTCCAAGGGTTTTTGCTGCCTCGGGCACCCTTTGGTCCGTCTCCTGTGACTAGATTTTCTAATCCGACGCGAAACTGATCGTTAATTGTAACGTTCAGGGATACCTAATGACGATGGAACACTCAAATTGCGTCGAGATGCAATACATCGCCCTTCAGCCGACTTGTCTCCAAAGGTCTATTGATGCCTCGGGCACCTTATGGTCCGTCTCCTGTGAGTCTAGATTTTCGAATCCGACGCATAACTGATAGTTAATTGTAACGTTTAGCGCCTCCTAATAACGATGGAACACTTAAATGCGTCGATATTCAATACATCGTCCTTCAGCCGACTTGTCTCCAAGGGTCTATTGCAGCCTAGGGCAACTTATGGTCGTTCTCCTGTGAGTCTAGATTGTCGAATCCGACGCAAAACTGATAGTTAATAGTAACGTTCAGGGCCTCCTAATGACGATGGAACACCAAAATTGCGTGGAGATTAAATACATCGTCCTCCAGCCGACTTGTCTCCAAGGAGATATTGCTGCCTCGGGCACCATAGGGTCCGTCTCCTGTGAGTCTACATTTTCGAATCCGACGCGAAACTGAAAGTTAATTGCTACGTTCAGGGCCTCCTAATGACGATGGAACACTTAAATTGCGTCGAGATTCAATACATCGTCCTTCAGCCGACTTGTCTCCAAGGGTCTATTGGTGCCTCGGGCACCTTATGGTCATTCCACTGTGAGTCTAGATTTTCGAATCAGACACGAAACTGATAGTTAATTGTAACGTTCAGGGCCTCCTAATGACGATGGAACACTCAAATTGCGTCTAGATTCAATACATCTTCCTCGAACCGACTTGTCTCCAAGGGTCTTTGCTGCCTCGGGCACCCTATGGTCCGTCTCCTGTGACTAGATTTTCTAATCCGACGCGAAACTGATCGTTAATTGTAACGTTCAGGGCCTCCTAATGACGATGGAACACTCAAATTGCGTCGAGATGCAATACATCGCCCTTCAGCCGACTTGCCTCTAAAGGTCTATTGATGCCTAGGGCACCTTATGGTCCGTCTCCTGTGAGTCTAGATTTTCGAATCCGACGCATAACTGATAGTTAATTGTAACGTTTAGCGCCTCCTAATAACGATGGAACATTCAATTGCGTCGATATTCAATACATCGTCCTTCAGCCGACTTGACTCCAAGGGTCTATTGCTGCCTAGGGCAACTTATGGTCGCTCTCCTGTGAGTCTAGATTGTCGAATCCGGCGCAAAACTGATAGTTAATTGTAACGTTCAGGGCCTCCTAATGACGATGGAACACTCAAATTGCGTGGAGATTCAATACATCGTCCTCCAGCCGACTTGTCTCCAAGGGGATATTGCTGCCTCGGGCACCATAGGATCCGTCTCCTGTGATTCTATATTTTCGAATCCGACGCGAAACTGAAAGTTAATTGTAACGTTCAGGGCCTCCTAATGACGATGGAACACTCAAATTGCGTCGAGATTCAATACATCGGCTACCAGCCGACTTGTCTCCAAGGGTCTATTGCTGCCTCGGGCACCTTTTGGTCGTTCTCCTGTGAGTCTAAATTTTCGAATCCGACCCATAAATGATAGTTAATTGTAACGTTTGGCGCCTCCTAATGGCGATGGAACACTCAAATTGCGTCGAGATTCAATATATCGTCCTGCAGGCAACTTGTCTACAAGGGGATATTGCTGCCTCGGGCACTATATGGTCCTTCCCTGTGAGTCTAGATTTTCGAATCAGACGCGAAACTGATAGTTAATTGTAATGTTCAGGGCCTCCTAATGACGATGGAATACTCAAATTGAGTCGAGATTCAATACATAGTCCTTCAGCCGACTTGTCTCCAATTGTCTATCGCTGCCACGGGCACCTTATGGTCTTTCTCCTGTGAGTCTAGATTTTCAAATCCGACGCAAATCTGATAGTTAATTGTAACGTTCAGGGCCTCCTAATGACGATGGAACACTCAAATTGCGTCTAGATTCAATACATCTTCCTCGAGCCGACTTGTCTGCAAGGGTCTATTGGTGCCTCGGGCAGTATATGATCGTTCTCCTGTAAGTCTAGATGGTCGAATCCGACGCAAAACTGATAGTTACTTGTAACGTTCAGGGCCTCCTAAGGACGATGGAACACTCAAATTGCGTCGAGATTCAATACATCGTCCTCCAGCCGACTTGTCTCCATGGGGATATTGCTGCCTCGGGCACCTTATGGTCGCTCTCCTGTGAGATTAGATTTTCGAATCCGACGCATAACTGATAGTTAATTGTAACGTTCAGGGCCTCCTAATGACGATGGAACACTCAAACTGCGTCGAGATTCAATACATCGTCCTCCAGGCGACTTGTCTACAAGGGGATATTGCTGCCTCGTTCACTATATGGTCCTTCCCTGTGAGTCTAGATTTTCGAATCAGACGCGAAACTGATAGTTAATTGTTAAGTTCAGGGCCTCCTAATGACGATGGAACACTCAAATTGCGTCGAGATTCAATACATCGGCTACCAGCCGACTTGTCTCCAAGGGTCTATTGCTGCCTCTTGCTCCTTATGGACGTTCTACTGTGAGTCTAGATTTTCGAATCCGACGCATAAATGATAGTTAATTGTAACGTTTGGCGCCCCCTAATGACGATGTAACACCCAAATTGCGTCGAGATTCAATATATCGTCCTGCAGGCAACTTGTCTACAAGGGGATATTGCTGCCTCGGGCACTATATGGTCCTTCCCTGTGAGTCTAGATTTTCGAATCAGACGCGAAACTGATAGTTAATTGTAAAGTTCGGGGCCTCCTAATGACGATGGAATACTAAAATTGAGTCGAGATTCAATACATCGTCCTTCAGCCGACTTGTCTCCAAGGGTCTATCGCTGCCTCGGGCGCCTTATGGTCGTTCTCCTGTGAGTCTAGATTTTCAAATCCGACGCAAATCTGATAGTTAACTGTAACGTTCAGGGCCTCCTAATGACGATGGAACACTCAAATTGCGTCTAGATTCAATACATCTTCCTCGAGCCGACTTGTCTGCAAGGGTCTATTGGTGCCTCGGGCAGTTTATGATCGTTCTCCTGTAAGTCTAGATGGTCGAATCCGACGCAAAACCGATAGTTACTTGTAACGTTCAGGGCCTCCTAATGACGATGGAACACTCAACTTGCGTCGAGATTCAATACATCGTCCTCCAGCCGACTTGTATCAATGGGGATATTGCTGCCTCGGGCACCTTATGGTCGTTCTCCTGTGAGATTAGATTTTCGAATCCGACGCATAACTGATAGTTAATTGTAACGTTCAGGGCCTCCTAATGACGATGGAACACTCAATTTGCGTCGAGATTCAATACATCGTCCTTCAGCCGACTTGTCTCCAAGAGTCTATTGCCTCCCTCGGGCAACTTATGGTCGTTCTACTGTGAGTCAAGATTTTCGAATCCGACGCATAACTGATAGTTAATTGTAACGTTTAGCGCCTCCTAATGACGATGGAACACTCAAACTGCATCGAGATTCAATACATCGTCCTACAGCCGACTTGTCTCCAAGGGGATATTGCTGCCTCGCGCACCATAGGGTCCGTCTCCTGTGAGTCTATATTTTCGAGTCCGACGCGAAACTGATAGTTCATTGTAACGTTCAGGGCCTCTTAATGACGATGGAACACTTAAATTGCGTCGAGATTCAATACATCGTCCTTCAGCCGACTTGTCTCTAAGGGTCTATTGCTGCCTCGGGCACCTTATGGTCATTCCACTGTGAGTCTAGATTTTTGAATCCGGCGCATAACTGATAGTTAATTGTAACGTTTGGCGCCTCCTAATGACGATGGAACACTCAAATTGTGTCGAGATTCAATACATCGTCCTACAGGCGACTTGCCTACAAGGGGATATTACTGCCTCGGGCACTATATGGTCCTTCCCTGTGAGTCTAGATTTTCGAATCAGACGCGAAACTGATAGTTAATTGTTAAGTTCAGGGCCTCCTAATGACGATGGAACACTCAAATTGCGTCGAGATTCAATACATCGGCTACCAGCCGACTTGTCTCCAAGGGTCTATTGCTGCCTCTTGCTCCTTATGGTCGTTCTACTGTGAGTCTAGATTTTCGTTTCCGACGCATAAATGATATTTAATTGTAACGTTTGGCGCCTCCTAACGATGATGTAACACTGAAATTGCGTCGAGATTCAATATATCGTTCTGCAGGCAACTTGTCTACAAGGGGATATTGCTGCCTCGGGCACTATATGATCCTTCCCTGTGAGTCTAGATTTTCGAATCAGACGCGAAACTGATAGTTAATTGTAAAGTTCAGGGCCTCCTAATGACGATGGAATACTAAATTTGAGTCGAGATTCATAACATCGACCATCAGCCGACTTATCTCCAAGGGTCTATCGCTGCCTCGGGCACCTTATGGTCGTTCTCCTGTGAGTCTAGATCTTCAAATCCGACGCAAATCTGATAGTTAACTGTAACGTTCAGGGCCTCCTAATGACGATGGAACACTCAGATTGCGTCTAGATTCAATACATCTTCCTCGAGCCGACTTGTCTGCAAGGGTCTATTGGTGAGTCGGGCAGTTTATGATCGTTCTCCTGTAAGTCTAGATGGTCGAATCCGACCCAAAACTGATAGTTACATGTAACGTTCAGGGCCTCCTAATGACGATGGAACACTCAAATTGCATCGAGATTCAATACTTCGTCCTCCAGCCGACTTGTCTCCGTGGGGATATTGCTGCCTCGGGCACCTTATGGTCGTTCCCCTGTGAGATTAGATTTTCGAATCCGACGCATAACTGATAGTTAATTGTAACGTTCAGGGACTCCTATTGACGATGGAACACTCAAATGGCGTCGAGATTCAATCCATCGTCCTTCAGCCGACTTGTCTCCAAGAGTCTATTGCTGGTTCGGGCAAATAATGATCGTTCTACTGTGAGTCTAGATTTTCGAATCCGACGCGAAACTGATAGTTAATTGTAACGTTCAGGGTCTCCTAATGACGAACATTCAAATTGCGTCGAGATTCAATACATCGTCCTCCAGCCGACTTGTCTCCAAGGATTTTACTGCCTCGGGCACCTTATGGTCGTTCTCCTGTGAGTCTAGATTATCGAATACGACGCGAAACTGAAAGTTAATTGTAACGTTCAGGGCCTCCTAATGACGATGGAACACTCAAATTGCGTCGAGATTCAATACAACGTCCTTCAGCCGACTTGTCTCCAAGGGTCTATTGCTGCCTTGGCAACTTATGATCGTTCTCCTGTGAGTCTAGATTGTCGAATCCGACGCAAAACTAATTGTTAATTGTAACGTTCAGGGCCTCCTAATGACAATTGAACACTCAAATTGCGTCTAGATTCTCGTCCTCCTGCCGACTTGTCTCCAAGGGTCTATTGCTGCCTCGGGCACCTTATGGTCCGTCTCCTATGAGTCTAGATTTTCGAATCCGAAGCGAAACTGATAGTTAATTGTAACGTTCAGGACCTCCTACTGACGATTGAACACTCAAATTGCGTCGAGATTCAATACATCGCCCTTCAGCCGACTTGTCTCCAAAGTTCTATTGCTGCCTCGGGCACCTTATGGTCCGTCTCCTGTGAGTCTAGATTTTCGAATCCGACGCATAACTGATAGTTATTTGTAACGTTTAGCGCCTCCTAATGACGATGGAACACTTAATTGCGTCGAGATTTAATACATCGTCCTCCAGGCGACTTGTCTCCAAGGGGATATTGCTGCCTCGGGCACCATAGGATCCGTCTCCTGTGATTCTATATTTTCGAATCCGACGCGAAACTGAAAGTTAATTGTAACGTTCAGGGCCTCCTAATGACGATGGAACACTCAAATTGCGTCGAGATTCAATACTTCGTCCTCCAGGCGACTTGTCTACAAGGGGATATTGCTGCCTCGGGCACTTTATGGTCCTTCCCTGTGAGTCTAGATTTTCGAATCAGACGCGAAACTGATAGTTAATTGTAAAGTTCAGGGCCTCCTAATGACGATGGAACACTCAAATTGCGTCGAGATTCAATACATCGGCTACCAGCCGACTTGTCTCCAAGGGTCTATTGCTGCCTCGGGCACCTTTTGGTCGTTCTCCTGTGAGTCTAAATTTTCGAATCCGACCCACAAATGATAGTTAATTGTAACGTTTGGCGCCTCCTAATGGCGATGGAACACTCAAATTGCGTCGAGATTCAATATATCGTCCTGCAGGCAACTTGTCTACAAGGGGATATTGCTGCCTCGGGCACTATATGGTCCTTCCCTGTGAGTCTAGATTTTCGAATCAGACGCGAAACTGATAGTTAATTGTAATGTTCAGGGCCTCCTAATGACGATGGAATACTCAAATTGAGTCGAGATTCAATACATAGTCCTCCAACCGACTTGTCTCCAATTGTCTATAGCTGCCACGGGCACCTTATGGTCTTTCTCCTGTGAGTCTAGATTTTCAAATCCGACGCAAATCTGATAGTTAATTGTAACGTTCAGGGCCTCCTAATGACGATGGAACACTCAAATTGCGTCTAGATTCAATACATCTTCCTCGAGCCGACTTGTCTGCAAGGGTCTATTGGTGCCTCGGGCAGTATATGATCGTTCTCCTGTAAGTCTAGATGGTCGAATCCGACGCAAAACTGATAGTTACTTGTAACGTTCAGGGCCTCCTAAGGACGATGGAACACTCAAATTGCGTCGAGATTCAATACATCGTCCTCCAGCCGACTTGTCTCCATGGGGATATTGCTGCCTCGGGCACCTTATGGTCGCTCTCCTGTGAGATTAGATTTTCGAATCCGACGCATAACTGATAGTTAATTGTAACGTTCAGGGCCTCCTAATGACGATGGAACACTCAAATTGCGTCGAGATTCAATACATCGGCTACCAGCCGACTTGTCTCCAAGGGTCTATTGCTGCCTCTTGCTCCTTATGGACGTTCTACTGTGAGTCTAGATTTTCGAATCCGACGCATAAATGATAGTTAATTGTAACGTTTGGCGCCCCCTAATGACGATGTAACACTCAAATTGCGTCGAGATTCAATATATCGTCCTGCAGGCAACTTGTCTACAAGGGGATATTGCTGCCTCGGGCACTATATGGTCCTTCCCTGTGAGTCTAGATTTTCGAATCAGACGCGAAACTGATAGTTAATTGTAAAGTTCGGGGCCTCCTAATGACGATGGAATACTAAAATTGAGTCGAGATTCAATACATCGTCCTTCAGCCGACTTGTCTCCAAGGGTCTATCGCTGCCTCGGGCGCCTTATGGTCGTTCTCCTGTGAGTCTAGATTTTCAAATCCGACGCAAATCTGATAGTTAACTGTAACGTTCAGGGCCTCCTAATGACGATTGAACACTCAAATTGCGTCGAGATTCAATACATCGCCCTTCAGCCGACTTGTCTCCAAAGTTCTATTGCTGCCTCGGGCACCTTATGGTCCGTCTCCTGTGAGTCTAGATTTTCGAATCCGACGCATAACTGATAGTTATTTGTAACGTTTAGCGCCTCCTAATGACGATGGAACACTTAATTGCGTCGAGATTTAGTACATCGTCCTCCAGGCGACTTGTCTCCAAGGGGATATTGCTGCCTCGGGCACCATAGGATCCGTCTCCTGTGATTCTATATTTTCGAATCCGACGCGAAACTGAAAGTTAATTGTAACGTTCAGGGCCTCCTAATGACGATGGAACACTCAAATTGCGTCGAGATTCAATACTTCGTCCTCCAGGCGACTTCTCTACAAGGGGATATTGCTGCCTCGGGCACTTTATGCTCCTTCCCTGTGAGTCTAGATTTTCGAATCAGCCGCGAAACTGATAGTTAATTGTAAAGTTCAGGGCCTCCTAATGACGATGGAACACTCAAATTGCGTCGTGATTCAATACATCGGCTACCAGCCGACTTGTCTCCAAGGGTCTATTGCTGCCTCGGGCACCTTTTGGTCGTTCTCCTGTGAGTCTAAATTTTCGAATCCGACCCATAAATGATAGTTAATTGTAACGTTTGGCGCCTCCTAATGGCGATGGAACACTCAAATTGCGTCGAGATTCAATATATCGTCCTGCAGGCAACTTGTCTACAAGGGGATATTGCTGCCTCGGGCACTATATGGTCCTTCCCTGTGAGTCTAGATTTTCGAATCAGACGCGAAACTGATAGTTAATTGTAATGTTCAGGGCCTCCTAATGACGATGGAATACTCAAATTGAGTCGAGATTCAATACATAGTCCTTCAGCCGACTTGTCTCCAATTGTGTATCGCTGCCACGGGCACCTTATGGTCTTTCTCCTGTGAGTCTAGATTTTCAAATCCGACGCAAATCTGATAGTTAATTGTAACGTTCAGGGCCTCCTAATGACGATGGAACACTCAAATTGCGTCTAGATTCAATACATCTTCCTCGAGCCGACTTGTCTGCAAGGGTCTATTGGTGCCTCGGGCAGTATATGATGGTTCTCCTGTAAGTCTAGATGGTCGAATCCGACGCAAAACTGATAGTTACTTGTAACGTTCAGGGCCTCCTAAGGACGATGGAACACTCAAATTGCGTCGAGATTCAATACATCGTCCTCCAGCCGACTTGTCTCCATGGGGATATTGCTGCCTCGGGCACCTTATGGTCGCTCTCCTGTGAGATTAGATTTTCGAATCCGACGCATAACTGATAGTTAATTGTAACGTTCAGGGCCTCCTAATGACGATGGAACACTCAAACTGCGTCGAGATTCAATACATCGTCCTCCAGGCGACTTGTCTACAAGGGGATATTGCTGCCTCGTTCACTATATGGTCCTTCCCTGTGAGTCTAGATTTTCGAATCAGACGCGAAACTGATAGTTAATTGTTAAGTTCAGGGCCTCCTAATGACGATGGAACACTCAAATTGCGTCGAGATTCAATACATCGGCTACCAGCCGACTTGTCTCCAAGGGTCTATTGCTGCCTCTTGCTCCTTATGGACGTTCTACTGTGAGTCTAGATTTTCGAATCCGACGCATAAATGATAGTTAATTGTAACGTTTGGCGCCCCCTAATGACGATGTAACACTCAAATTGCGTCGAGATTCAATATATCGTCCTGCAGGCAACTTGTCTACAAGGGGATATTGCTGCCTCGGGCACTATATGGTCCTTCCCTGTGAGTCTAGATTTTCGAATCAGACGCGAAACTGATAGTTAATTGTAAAGTTCGGGGCCTCCTAATGACGATGGAATACTAAAATTGAGTCGAGATTCAATACATCGTCCTTCAGCCGACTTGTCTCCAAGGGTCTATCGCTGCCTCGGGCGCCTTATGGTCGTTCTCCTGTGAGTCTAGATTTTCAAATCCGACGCAAATCTGATAGTTAACTGTAACGTTCAGGGCCTCCTAATGACGATGGAACACTCAAATTGCGTCGAGATTCAATACATCGTCCTTCAGCCGACTTGTCTAGAAGAGTCTATTGCCTCCCTCAGGCAACTTATGGTCGTTCTACTGTGAGTCAAGATTTTCGAATCCGACGCACAACTGATAGTTAATTGTAACGTTTAGCGCCTCCTAATGACGATGGAACACTCAAACTGCATCGAGATTCAATACATCGTCCTCCAGCCGACTTGTCTCCAAGGGGATATTGCTGCCTCGGGCACCATAGGGTCCGTCTCCTGTGAGTCTATATTTTCGAGTCCGTCGCGAAACTGATAGTTAATTGTAACGTTCAGGGTCTCTTAATGACGATGGAACACTTAAATTGCGTCGAGATTCAATACATCGTCCTTCAGCCGACTTGTCTCTAAGGGTCTATTGCTGTCTCGGGCACCTTATGGTCATTCCACTGTGAGTCTAGATTTTTGAATCCGGCGCATAACTGATAGTTAATTGTAACGTTTGGCGCCTCCTAATGACGATGGAACACTCAAATTGCGTCGAGATTCAATACATCGTCCTACAGGCGACTTGCCTACAAGGGGATAATACTGCCTCGGGCACTATATGGTCCTTCCCTGTGAGTCTAGATTTTCGAATCAGACGCGAAACTGATAGCTAATTGTAAGGTTCAGGGCCTCCTAATGACGATGGAACACTCAAATTGCGTCGAGATTCAATACATCGTCCTCCAGCCGACTTCTGCTCCATGGGGATATTGCTGCCTCGGGCACCTTATGGTCGTTCTCCTGCGAGATTAGATTTTCGAATCCGACGCATAACTGATAGTTAATTGTAACGTTCAGGTCCTCCAAATGACGATGGCACACTCAAATTGCGTCGAGATTCAATACATCGTCCTTCAGCCGACTTGTCTCCAAGAGTCTATTGCTGCCTCGGGCGACTTTTGGTAGTTCTACTGTGAGTCTAGATTTTCGAATCCGACGAATAACTGATAGTTAATTGTAACGTTTAGCGCCTCCTAATGACGATGGAACACTCAAACTGCGTCGAGATTCAATACATCGTCCTCCAGGCGACTTGTCTACAAGGGGATATTGCTGCCTCGGGCACTATGTGGTCCTTCCCTGTGAGTCTAGATTTTCGAATCAGACGCGAAACTGATAGTTAATTGTTAAGTTCAGGGCCTCCTAATGACGATGGAACACTCAAATTGCGTCGAGATTCAATACATCGGCTACCAGCCGACTTGTCTCCAAGGGTCTATTGCTGCCTATTGCTCCTTATGGTCGTTCTACTGTGAGTCTAGATTTTCGTTTCCGACGCATAAATGATATTTAATTGTAACGTTTGGCGCCTCCTAACGACGATGTAACACTGAAATTGCGTCGAGATTCAATATATCGTCCTGCAGGCAACTTGTCTACAAGGGGATATTGCTGCCTCGGGCACTATATGATCCTTCCCTGTGAGTCTAGATTTTCGAATCAGACGCGAAACTGATAGTTAATTGTAAAGTTCAGGGCCTCCTAATGACGATGGAATACTAAATTTGAGTCGAGATTCATAACATCGACCATCAGCCGACTTATCTCCAAGGGTCTATCGCTGCCTCGGGCACCTTATGGTCGTTCTCCTGTGAGTCTAGATTTTCAAATCCGACGCAAATCTGATAGTTAACTGTAACGTTCAGGGCCTCCTAATGACGATGGAACACTCAGATTGCGTCTAGATTCAATACATCTTCCTCGAGCCGACTTGTCTGCAAGGGTCTATTGGTGCCTCGGGCAGTTTATGATCGTTCTCCTGTAAGTCTAGATGGTCGAATCCGACCCAAAACTGATAGTTACTTGTAACGTTCAGGGCCTCCTAATGACGATGGAACACTCAAATTGCGTCGAGATTCAATACTTCGTCCTCCAGCCGACTTGTCTCCGTGGGGATATTGCTGCCTCGGGCACCTTATGGTCGTTCCCCTGTGAGATTAGATTTTCGAATCCGACGCATGACTGATAGTTAATTGTAACGTTCAGGGACTCCTAATGACGATGGAACACTCAAATGGCGTCGAGATTCAATCCATCGTCCTTCAGCCGACTTGTCTCCAAGAGTCTATTGCTGGTTCGGGCAAATAATGATCGTTCTACTGTGAGTCTAGATTTTCGAATCCGACGCGAAACTGATAGTTAATTGTAACGTTCAGGGTCTCCTAATGACGAACATTCAAATTGCGTCGAGATTCAATACATCGTCCTTCAGCTGACTTGTCTCCAAGGGTCTATTGCTGCCTTGGCAACTTATGATCGTTCGCCTGTGAGTCTAGATTGTCGAATCCGACGCAAAACTGATTGTTAATTGTAACGTTCAGGGCCTCCTAATGACAATTGAACACTCTAATTGCGTCTAGATTCTCGTCCTCCTGCCGACTTGTCTCCAAGGGTCTATTGCTGCGTCGGGAACCTTATGGTCCGTCTCCTATGAGGCTAGATTTTCGAATCCGACGCGAAACTGCTAGTTAATTGTAACGATCAGGGCCTCCTAATGACGATGGAACACTCAAATTGCGTCGGGATTCGATACATCGTCCTCCAGCCGACTTGTCTTCAAGGGGATATTGGTGCCTCGGGAACCATATGGTCCGTCTCCTGTGAGTCTAGATTTTCGAATCCGACGCGAGACTGATAGTTAATTGTAACGTTCAGGGCCTCCTAATGACAATTGAACACTCAAATTGCGTCTAGATTCTCGTCCTCCTGCCGACTTGTCTCCAAGGGTCTATTGCTGCCTCGGGCACCTTATGGTCCGTCTCCTATGAGTCTAGATTTTCGAATCCGAAGCGAAACTGATAGTTAATTGTAACGTTCAGGACCTCCTACTGACGATTGAACACTCAAATTGCGTCGAGATTCAATACATCGCCCTTCAGCCGACTTGTCTCCAAAGTTCTATTGCTGCCTCGGGCACCTTATGGTCCGTCTCCTGTGAGTCTAGATTTTCGAATCCGACGCATAACTGATAGTTATTTGTAACGTTTAGCGCCTCCTAATGACGATGGAACACTTAATTGCGTCGAGATTTAATACATCGTCCTCCAGGCGACTTGTCTACAAGGGGATATTGCTGCCTCGGGCACAATATGGTTCATCCCTCTGAGTCTAGATATTCGAATCAGACGCGAAACTGATAGTTAATTGTAAAGTTCAGGGCCTCCTAATGACGAACATTGAAATTGCGTCGAGATTCAATACATCGTCCTCCAGGCGACTTGTCTACAAGGGGATATTGCTGCCTCGGGAATTACTTGGTTCTTCCCTGTGAGTCTAGATATTCGAATGAGACGCGAAACTGATAGTTAATTGTAAAGTTGAGGGCCTCCTAATGACGATGGAACACTCAAAATTGAGTCGAGATTCAATACATCGTCATTCAGCCGACTTGTCTCCAGGGGCATATTGCTTCCAAATGCACCATATGGTTCGCCTCCTGTGAGTCTAGATTTTCGAATCCGACGCGAAACTGATAGTTAATTGTAACGTTCAGGGTCTCCTAATGACGAACATTGAAATTGCGTCGAGATTCAATACATCGTCCTCCAGCCGACTTGTCTCCAAGGGTTTTTGCTGCCGCCGGCACGTTATGGTCGTCCTCCTGTGAGTCTAGATAATCGAATCCGACGCAAAACTGATAGGTAATTGTAACGATCAGGGCCTCCTAATGACGATGGAACACTCAAATTGCGTCGAGATTCGACACATCGTCCTCCAGCCGACTTGTATCCAAGGGGATATTGCTCTCTCAGGAACCATATGGTCCGTCTCCTGTGAGTCTAAATTTTCGAATCGGACGCGAGACTGATAGTTAATTGTAGCGTTCAGGGCCTCCTAATGACGATGGAATACTCAAATTGCGTGGAGATTCAATACATCGTCCTCCAGCCGACTTGTCTCCAAGGGGATTTTGCTGCCTCGTTCACTATCGGGTCCGTCTCCTGTGAGTCTAGATTTTCGAATCCGACGCGAAACTGATAGTTAATTGTAACGTTCAGGGCCTCCTAGTGACGATGGAACACTTAAATTGCGTCGAGATTCAATACATCGTCCTTAAGCCGACTTGTCTCCGAGGGTCTATTGCTGCCTCGGGCACCTTATGGTCGTTCTACTGTGAGTCTAGATTTTCGAATCCGACGCAAAACTGATAGTTAATTGTAACGTTCAGTGCCTCCTAATGACGATGTAACGCTAAAATTGCGTCGATATTCAATACATCGTCCTACAGCCGACTTGTCTCCAAGGGTCTATTGCTGCCTCGGGCTCCTTATGGTCGTTCTCCTGTATGTCTAGATTGTCGAATCCGACGCAAAACTGATAGTTAATTGTAACGTTCAGGGCCTCCTACTGACGATGGAACACTCAAATTGCGTCGAGATTCAATACATCGGCTACTAGCCGACTTGTCTCCAAGGGTCTATCGCTGCCTCGGGCACCTTACGGTCGTTCTCCTGTGAGTCTAGATTTTCGAATCCGACGCATAACTGATGGTTAATTGTAACGTTTAGCGCCTCCTAATGACGATGGAACACTCAAATTGCGTCGAGATTCAATACATCGTCCTCCAGGCGACTTGTCTACAAGGGGATATTGCTGCCTCGGGAATTACTTGGTTCTTCCCTGTGAGTCTAGATATTCGAATGAGACGCGAAACTGATAGTTAATTGTAAAGTTGAGGGCCTCCTAATGACGATGGACCACTCAAATTGAGTCGAGATTCAATACATCGTCATTCAGCCGACTTGTCTCCTGGGGCATATTGCTTCCACCTGCACCACATGGTTCGTCTCCTGTGAGTCTAGATTTTCGAATCCGACGCGAAACTGATAGTTAATTGTAACGTTTAGGGCCTCCTAATGACGAAAATTAAAATTGCGTCGAGATTCAATACATCTTCCTCCAGCCGACATGTCTCCAAGGGTGTTTGCTGCCTCGGGCACCTTATGGTCGTTCTCCTGTGAGTCTAGATTATCGAATCCGACGCAAAACTGATTGTTAATTGTAACGATCAGGGCCTCCTAATGACGATGGAACACTCAAATTGCGTCGAGATTCAATACATCGTCCTCCAGCCGACTTGTCTCCAAGGGTATATTGCTGCCTCGGGCACCATAGGGTCCGTCTCCTGTGAGTCTAAATTTTCGAATCCGACGCGAAACTGATAGTTAATTGTAACGTTTAGAGCCTCCTAATGACAATTGAACACTCAAATTGCGTCTAGATTCTCGTCCTCCTGCCGACTTGTCTCCAAGGGTCTATTGCTGCCTCGGGCACCTTATGGTCCGTCTCCTTTGAGTCTAGATTTTCGAATACGACGCGAAACTGATAGTTAATTGCAACGTTCAGGGCCTCCTAATGACGATGGAACTCTCAAATTGCGTCGAGATTCGATACATCGTCCTCCAGCGGACTTGTCTATAAGGGGATGCTGCTGCCTCGGGATCCATATGGTCCGTCTCCTATGAGTCTATATTTTCGAATCCGACGCGAGACTAATACTTAATTGTAACGTTCAGGGCCTCCTAATGACGTTGGAACACTCAAATTGCGTCGAGATTCAATACATCGTCCTCCAGCCGACTTGTCTCCAAGGGGATACTGCTGCCTCGGGCACCATAGGGTCTGTCTCATGTGAGTCTAGATTTTGGAATCCGACGCGAAACTGATAGTTAATTGTAACGTTCAGGACCTCCTAGTGACGTTGGAACACTTAAATTGCGTCGAGATTCAATACATCGTCCTTCAGCCGACTTGTCTCCAAGGGTCTATTGCTGCATCGGGCACCATATGTTCGTTCTACTGTGAGTCTAGATTTTCGAATCCGACGCAAAACTGATAGTTAATTGTAACGTTCAGGGCCTCCTAATGACGATGTAACGCTCAAATTGCGTCGATATTCAATACATCGTCCTACCGCCGACTTGTCTCCAAGGGTCTATTGCTGCCTCGGGCACCTTATGGTCGTTCTCCTGTAAGTCTAGATTGTCGAATCCGACGCAAAACTGATAGTTTATTGTAACGTTCAGGGCCTCCTAATGACGATGGGACACTCAAATTGCGTCGAGATTCAATACATAGGCTACCAGCCGACTTGTCTCCAAGGGTCTATTGCTGCCTCGGGCACCTTATGGTTGTTCTCGTGTGAGTCTAGATTTTCAAATACGACGCAAATCTGATAGTTAATTGCAACGTTCCGGGCCTCCTAATGACGATGGAACACTCAAATTGCGTCGAGATTCCATATATCGTCCTCCAGCCGACTTACCTCCAAGGGTCTATTGGTGCCTCATGCACTTTATGATCGTTCTCCTGTAAGTCTAGTTGGTCGAATCCGACTCAAAACTGATAGTTACTTGTAACGTTCAGGGCCTCCTAATGACAATGGAACACTCATATTGCGTCGAGATTCAATACATCGTCCTCCAGCTGACTTGTCTCAATGGGGATCTTGCTGCCTCGGGCACCTTATGGTCCGTATCCTGTGGGTCTAGATTTTCGAATCCTACGCGAAACTGATAGTTAATTGTAACGTTGAGGGCCTCCTAATGACGATGTAACGCTCAAATTGCGTCGATATTCAATACATCGTCCTACAGCCGACTTGTCTCCAAGAGTCTATTGCTGCCTCGGGCACCTTATGGTCGTTCTCCTGTATGTCTAGATTGTCGAATCCGACGCAAAACTGATAGTTAATTGTAACGTTCAGGGCCTCCTACTGACGATGGAACACTCAAATTGCGTCGAGATTCAATACATCGGCTACTAGCCGCCTTGTCTCCAAGGGTCTATTACTGCCTCGGGCACCTTATGGTCGTTCTCCTATGAGTCTAGATTATCGAATCCGACGCAAATCTGATAGTTAATTGTAACGATCAGGGCCTCCTAATGACGATGGAACACTCAAATTGCGTAGAGTTTCGATACATCGTCCTCCAGCCGACTTGTCTCCAAGGGGATATTGCTGCCTCGGGAACCATATGGTTCGACTCCTGTGAGTCTAGATTTTCGAATCCGACAAGAGACTGATAGTTAATTGTAACGTTCAGGGCCTCCTAATGTCGATGGAACAATCAAATTGCGTAGAGATTCAATACATCGTCCTTCAGCAGACTTGTCTCTAAGGGTCTATTGCTGCCTCGGGCAACTTATGGTCGTTCTCCTCGGAGTCTAGATTGTCGAATCCGACGCAAAACTGATAGTTAATTGTAACGTTCAGGGCCTCCTAATGTCGATGGACCACTCAAATTGCGTGGAGATTCAATACATCGTCCTCCAGCCGACTTGTCTCCAAGGGGATATTGCTGCCTCGAACACCATAGGTTCCGTCTCCTGTGAGTCTAGATTTTCGAATCTGACGCATGACTGATAGTTAATTGTACCGTTTAGCGCCTCCTAATGACGATGGAACACTCAAATTGCTTCGAGATTCAATACATCGTCCTCCAGCCGATTTGTCTCTAAGGGGATATTGCTGCCTCGGTCACTATAGGGTCCGTCACCTGTGAGGCTAGATTTTCGAATCCGACGCGAAACTGATAGTTAATTGTAACGTTCAGGGTCTCCTAATGACGAACATTCAAATTGTGTCGAGATTCAATACATCGTCCTCCAGCCGACTTGTCTCCAAGGGTTTTTGCTGCCTCGGGCACCTTATGGTCATTCTCCTGTGAGTCTAGATTATCGAATTCGACGCAAAACTGATAGTTAATTGTAACGATCAGGGCCTCCTAATGACGATGGAACACTCAAATTGCGTCGAGATTCGATACATCGTCCTCCAGCCGACTTGTCTCCAAGGGGATATTGCTGCCTCGGGAACCACATGGTCCGTCTCCTGTGATTCTAGATTTTCGAATCCGACGCGAGACTGATAGTTAATTGTAACGTTCAGGGCATCCTAATGACGATGGAACACTCAAATTGCGTCGAGATTCAATACATCGTCCTTCAGCCGTCTTGTCTCCAAGGGTCTATTGCTGCCTTGGCAACTTATGGTCGTTCTCCTGTGAGTCTAGATTGTCGAATCCGACGCAAAACTGATAGTTAATTGTAACGTTCAGAGCCTCCTAATGATGATGGAACACTCTAATTGCGTGGAGATTCAATACATTGGCCTCCAGCCGACTTGCCTCCAAGGGGATATTGCTGCCTCGGGCACCATAGGGCACGTCTCCTGTGAGTCTAGATTTTCGAATCCGACGCATAGCTGATAGTTAATTGTAACGTTCAGGGCCTCCTAGTGACGTTGGAACACTTAAATTGCGTCGAGATTCAATACATCGTCCTTCAGCCGACTTGTCTCCAAGGGTCTATTGCTGCCTCGGGCACCATATGTTCGTTCTACTGTGAGTCTAGATTTTCGAATCCGACGCAAAACTGATAGTTAATTGTAACGTTTAGCGCCTCCTAATGACGATGGAACACTTTAATTGCGTCGAGATTCAATACATCGTCCTCCAGGCGACTTGTCTACAAGGGGATATTGCTGCCTCGGGCACTATATGGTCCTTCCCTGTGAGTCTAGATTTTCGAATCAGGCGCGAAACTGATAGTTAATTGTAAAGTTCATGGACTCCTAATGACGATGGAACACTCAAATTGAGTCGAGATTCAATACATCGTCCTTCAGCCGACTTGTCTCCAAGGGTCTATCGCTGCCTCGGGCACCTTATGGTCGTTCTCCTGTGTGTCTAGATTTTCAAATACGACGCAAATCTGATAGTTAATTGTAACGTTCCGGGCCTTCTAATGACGATGGAACACTCATATTGCGTCGAGATTCAATACATCGTCCTCCAGCTGACTTGTCTCCATGGGGATCTTGCTGCCTCGGGCACTTTATGGTCGTTCTCCTGTGAGTTTTGATTTTCGAATCCGACGCATAACTGATAGTTAGTTGTAACGTTCAGCGCCTCTTAATGACAATTGAACACTCAGATTGCGTCTATATCCTATACATCGTCCCCCTGCCGACTAGTCTCTAAAGGTCTATTGCTGCCTCGGGCACCTTATGGTCCGTCTCCTGTGGGTCTAGATTTTCGAATCCTACGCGAAACTGATAGTTAATTGTAACGTTCAGGGCCTCCTAATGACGATGTAACGCTCAAATTGCGTCGATATTCAATACATCGTCCTACAGCCGACTTGTCTCCAAGGGTCTATTGCTGCCTCGGGCACCTTATGGTCGTTCTCCTGTATGTCTAGATTGTCGAATCCGACGCAAAACTGATAGTTAATTGTAACGTTCAGGGCCTCCTACTGACGATGGAACACTCAAATTGCGTCGAGATTCAATACATCGGCTACTAGCCGACTTGTCTCCAAGGGTCTATTGCTGCCTCGGGCACCTTATGGTCGTTCTCCTATGAGTCTAGATTATCGAATCCGACGCAAATCTGATAGTTAGTTGTAACGATCAGGGCCTCCTAATGACGATGGAACGCTCAAATTGCGTAGAGTTTCGATACATCGTCCTCCAGCCGACTTGTCTCCAAGGGGATATTGCTGCCTCGGGAACCATATGGTTCGTCTCCTGTGAGTCTAGATTTTCGAATCCGACAAGAAACTGATAGTTAATTGTAACGTTCAGGGCCTCCTAATGTCGATGGAACACTCAAATTGCGTCGAGATCAATACATCGTCCTCCAGCTGACTTGTCTCCAAGGGGATATTGCTGCCTCGGGCACCATAGGGTCCGTCTATTGTGAGTCTAGATTTTCGAATCCGACGCATGACTGATAGTTAATTGTACCGTTTAGCGCCTCCTAATGACGATGGAACACTCAAAATGCTTCGAGATTCAATACATCGTCCTCCAGCCGATTTGTCTCCAAGGGGATATTGCTGCCTCGGGCACTATAGGGTCCGTCTCCTGTGAGGCTAGATTTTCGAATCCGGCGCGAAACTGATAGTTAATTGTAACGTTCAGGGTCTCCTAATGACGAATATTCAAATTGTGTCGAGATTCAATACATCGTCCTCCAGCCGACTCGTCTCCAAGGGTTTTTGCTGCCTCGGGCACCTTATGGTCATTCTCCTGTGAGTCTAGATTATCGAATCCGACGCAAAACTGATTGTTAATTGTAACGATCAGGGCCTCCTAATGACGATGGAACACTCAAATTGCGTCGAGATTCGATACATCGTCCTCCAGCCGACTTGTCTCCAATGGGATATTGCTGCCTCGGGCACCTTATGGTCGTTCTCCTGTAAGTCTAGATTGTCGAATCCGACGCAAAACTGATAGTTTATCGTATCGTTCGGGGCCTCCTAATGACGATGGAACACTCAAATTGCGTCGAGATTCAATACATCGGCTACCAGCCGACTTGTCTCAAAGGGTCTATTGCTGCCTCGGGCACCTTATGGTTGTTCTCCTGTGAGTCTAGATTTTCGAATCCGATGCATAACTGATAGTTAATTGTTACGTTTAGCGCCTCCTAATGACGATGGAACACTCTAATTGCGTCGAGATTCAATACATCGTCCTCCAGGCGACTTGTCTACAAGGGGATATTGCTGCCTCGGGCACTATATGGTCCTTCCCTGTGAGTCTAGATTTTCGAATCAGACGCGAAACTGATAGTTAATTGTAAAGTTCATGGCCTCCTAATGACGATGGAACACTCAAATTGAGTCGAGATTCAATACATCGTCCATCAGCCGACTTGTCCCCAACGGTCTATCGCTGCCTCGGGCACCTTATGGTCGTTCTCCTGTGTGTCTAGATTTTCAAATCCGACGCAAATCTGATAGTTAATTGTAACGTTCAGGGCCTCCTAATGACGATGGAACACTCAAATTGCGTCGAGATTCCATACATCGTCCACCAGCCGACTTGTCTCCAAGGGTCTCTTGGTGCCTCATGCACTTTATGATCGTTCTCCTGTAAGTCTAGTTGGTCGAATCCGACTCAAAACTTATAGTTACTTGTAACGTTCAGGGCCTCCTAATGACAATGGAACACTCATATTGCGTCGAGATTCAATACATCGTCCTCCAGCTGACTTGTCTCCATGGGGATTTTGCTGCCTCGGGCACCTTATGGTCGTTCTCCTGTGAGTTTAGATATACGAATCCGACGCATAACTGATAGTTAATTGTAACGTTCAGGGCCTCCTAATGACAATTGAACACTCAAATTGCGTCTATTTTCTATACATCGTCCTCCTGCCGACTAGTCTCTAAGGGTCTATTGCTGCCTCGGGCACCTTATGGTCCGTCTCCTGTGGGTCTAGATTTTCGAATCCTACGCGAGACTGATAGTTAATTGCAACATTTAGTGCCTCCTAATTACGATGGAACACTCTAATTGCGTCGAGATTCAATACATCGTCCTCCAGGCGACTTGTCTACAAGGGAATATTGCTGCCTCGGGCACTATATGGTCCTTCCCTGTGAGTCTAGATTTTCGAATCCGACGCGAAACTGATTGTTAATTGTAACGTTCACTGTGTCCTAATGACGAACATTCAAATTGCGTCGAGATTCAATACATCGTCCTCCAGCCGACTTGTCTCCAAGGCTTTTTGCTGCCTGGGGCACCTTATGGTCGTTCTCCTGTGAGTCTATATTATTGAATACGACGCAAAACTGATAGTTAATTGTAACGATCAGGGCCTCCTAATGACGATGGAACACTCAAGTTGCGTCGAGATTCAAAACATCGGCCACCAGGCGACTTGTTTTATAGGGTCTATTGCTGCCTGTGGCACCTTCTCCTGTGAGTCTACATTTTCGAATCCGACGCAAAACTGATAGTTAATTGTAACTTTCAGGGCAACCTAATGACGATGGGACACTCAAATTGCGTCGAGATTCTATACATCGTCCTTTAGCCGACTTGTCTCCAAGGGTCTATTGCTGCCTTGGCAACTTATGGTCGTTCTCCTGTGAGTCTAGATTGTCGAATCCGACGCAAAACTGATAGTTAATTGTAACGTCCAGAGCCTCCTAATGACGATTGAACACTCAAATATCGTGGAGATTCAATACATCGTCCTCCAGCCGAGTTGTCTCCAAGGGGATATTGCTGCCTCGGGCACCATAGGGTCCGTCTCCTGTGAGTCTAGATTTTCGAATCCGACGCGAAACTCACAGTTAATTGTAGCGTTCAGGGCCTCCTAATGACAATTGAACACTCAAATAGCGTCTAGATTCTCGTCCTCCTGCCGACTTGTCTCGAAGCGTCTATTGCTGCCTCAGGCACCTTATGGTCCGTCTCCTGTGAGTCTAGATTTTCGAATCCGACGCGAAACTGATAGTGAATTGCAACGTTCAGGGCCTCCTAATGACGATGGAACACTCAAATTGCGTCGAGATTCAATACATCGCCCTTCAGGCGACTTGTCGCCAAAGGTCTATTGCTGCCTCGGGCACCTTATTGTCCGTCTCCTGTGAGTCTAGATTTTCGAATCCGACGCATAACTGATAGTTAATTGTAACGTTTAGCGCCTCCTAATGACGTTGGAACACTCAAATTGCGTCGAGATTCAATACATCGTCCTCCAGGCGACTTGTCTACAAGGGGATATTGCTGCCTCGGGCACTATATGGTTCTTCCCTGTGAGTCTAGATATTCGAATCAGACGCGAAACTGATAGTTAATTGTAAAGTTCAGGGTCTCCTAATGACGAACGAACTCTCAAATTGAGTCGAGATTTAATACATCGTCATTCAGCCGACTTGTCTCCAGGGGCATATTGCTTCCACCTGCACCATATGGTTCGTCTCCTGTGAGTCTAGATTTTCGAATCCGACGCGAAACTGATAGTTAATTGTAACGTTCAGGGTCTCCTAATGACGAACATTCAAATTGCATCGAGATACAATACATCGTCCTCCAGCCGACTTGTCTCCAAGAGGATATTGCTGCCTCTTGAACCATATGGTCCGTCTCCTGTGAGTCTAGATTTTCGAATCCGACGCGAGACTGATAGTTAATTGTAACGTTCAGGGCCTCCTAATGACGATGGATCACTCAAATTACGTCGAGATTCAATATATCGTCATTCAGCCGACTTCTCTCCAAGGGTCTATTGCTGCCTCGGGCACCTTATTGTCGTTCTCCTGTGTGTATAGATTGCCGAATCCGACGCAAAACTGATAGTTAATTGTAACGTTCAGGGCCTCCTAATGACGATGGAACACTCAAATTGCGTCGAGAATCAACACATCGTCCTTCAGCCGACTTGTCTCCAAGGGTCTATTGCTGCCTCGGGCACCTTATGGTCGTTCTACTGTGAGAATAGATTGTCGAATCCGACGCGAAACTGATAGTTAATTGTAACGTTCAGGGTCTCCTAATGAGGAACACTCAAATTGCCCTGTGATTCAATACATCGTCCTCCTGTCGACTTGTCTCCAAGGGTTTTTGCTGCCTCGGGCACCTTATGGTCGTTCTCCTGTGAGTCTAGTTTATCGAATCCGACCCAAAACTGATAGTTAATGTAATGATCATTGCCTCCTAGTGACGATGGAACACTCAATTTGCGTCGAGATTCAATACATCGTCCTCCAGCCGACTTGTCTCTTAAGGGGATATTGCTGCCTCGCGCTCCAAATGGTTCAGCTCCTGAGAGTCTAGATTTTTGAATCCGACGCGAAACTGATAGTTAATTGTAACGTCCAGGGCCTCCTAATGACGGTGGAACACTCAAATTGCGTCGAGATTCAATACATCGTCCTCCAGCCGACTTGTCTCCTAGGGTGTATTGGTGCCTCGGGAACTTTATGGTCGTTCTCCTGTAAGTCTAGATTGTCAATTCCGACGCAAAACTGATAGTTACTTGTAACGTTCAGGGCCTCCTAAAGACGATGGAACACTCAAATTGTGTCGTGATTCAATACTTCGTCCGCCAGCCGACTTGTCTTCAAGGGGATATTGATGCCTCGGGCACTATATGGTCCTTCCCTGTGGGTCTAGATTTTAGATTCAGACACGAAACTGATAGTTAATTGTAACGTTCAGGGCCTCCTAATGACGATGGAATACTCAAATTGCGTCGAGATTCGATGCAACGTCCTCTAGCCGACTCTTCTCCAAGGGGATATTGCTGCCTCGGGAACCATATGGCCCGTCTCCTGTGAATCTTGATTTTCGAATCCAACGCGAGACTGATAGTTAATTGTAACGTTCAGGGCCTCCTAATGACGATGGAACACTCTAATTGCGTCGATATTCAATACATCGTCCTTCAGACGACTTTTCTCCAAGGGTCTATTGCTGCCTCATGCAACTTATGTCGTTCTCCTGTGAGTCTAGATTGTCGAATCCGACGCAAAACTGATAGTTAATTCTAACGTTCAGGGCCTCCTAATGACGATGGAACACTCATATTGCGTGGAGATTCAATACATCGTCCTCCAGCCGACTTGCTTCCAAGGGGATATTGCTGCCTCGGGCACCATAGGGTCCGTCTCCTGTGAGTCTAGATTTTTGATACCGTCGCGAAACTGATAGTTAATTGTAACGTTCAGGGCCTCCTAATGACGATGAAACACTTAAATTGCGTCGAGATTCAATACATCGACCTTCAGCCGACTTGTCTCCAAGGGTCTATTGCTGCCTCGGGCACCTTAAGGTCGTTCTACTGTGAGTCTAGATTTTCGAATCCGACGCATAAATGATAGATAATTGTAACGTTTGGCGCCTCCTAATGACGATGGAACACTGAAATTCCGTCGAGATTCAATACATCGTCCTCCAGGCGACTTGTCTACAAGGGGATATCGCTGCCTCGGGCACTGTATGGTCCTTCCCTGTGAGTCTAGATTTTCGAATCAGACGCGAAACTGATAGTTAATTGTAAAGTTCAGGGCCTCCTAATGACGATGGAACACTCAAATTGCGTCGAGATTCAATACATCGGCTACCAGCCGACTTGCCTCCAAGGGCATATTGCTGCCCCGGGCACCATATGGTCCAGCTCCTGTGAGTCTAGAGTTTCGAATCCTACGCAATACTGATGGTTGATTGTAACGTTTAGGGCCTCCTAATGACGATAGAACACTCTAATTGCGTCGAGATTCAATACATCGTCCTGCAGCCGACTTGTCTTCAAGGGCATATTGCTGCCTCGGGCACCATATGGTCCAGCTCCTGTGAGTCTAGAGTTTTGAATCCGACGCGAAACTGATAGTTAATTGTAACGTCCAATGCCTCCTAATGACGATGGAACACTCAAATTGCGTCGAGATTTAATACATCGTCCTTCAGCCGACTTGTCTCCAAGGGTCTATTGCTGCCTCGCGCACCTTATGGTCGTTCTCCTGTGAGTCTAGATTTTCGAATCCTACGCTAAACTGATGGTTGATTGTAACGTTCAGGGCCTCCTAATGACGATAGAACACTCTAATTGCGTCGAGATTCAATACATCGTCCTTCAGCCGACTTGTCTCCAAGGGCATATTGCTTCCACGGGACCATATGGTTCGTCTCCTGTGAGTCTAGATTTTCGAATCCGACGCGAAACTGATAGTTAATTGTAACGTTCAGGGTCTCCTAATGACGAACATTCAAATTGCGTCGAGATTCAATACATCGTTCTCCAGGCGACTTGTCTCCAAGGGGATATTGCTACCTCGGGAACCATATGCTCCGTCTCCTGTGAATCTAGATTTTCGAATCCGACGCGAGACTGATAGTTAATTGTAACGTTCAGGGCCTCCTAATGATGATGGAACACTCAAATTGCGTCGATATTATATACGTCGTCCTTCAGACGACTTGTCTCCAAGGGTCTATTGCTGCCTCGGGCAACTTATGGTCGTTCTCCTGTGACTCTAGATTGTCGATTCCGACGCAAAACTGGTAGTTAATTCTAACGTTCAGTGCCTCCTAATGACGATGGAATACTCAAATTGCGTGGAGATTCAATACATAGTCCTCCAGCCGACTTGTCTCCAAGGGTCTATTGCTGCCTAGGACACATTATGGTCGTTCTACTGTGAGTCTAGATTTTCGAATCCGACGCGTAAATGATAGTTAATTGTAACTTTTGGCGCCTCCTAATGACGATGGAACACTCAAATTGCGTCGAGATTCAATACATCGGCCTCCAGCCGACTAGTCAGCAAGGGTCTATTGGTGCCTCGGGCAGTTTATGATCGTTCTCCTCTAAGTCTAGATGGTCGAATCCGACGCAAAACTGATAGTTAATTGTAACGTTCAGGGCCTCCTAATGACGATGGAACACTCAACTTGCGTCGAGATTCAATACATCGTCCTTCAGCCGACTTGTCTCCAAGGGTCTATTGCTGCTTGGGCCAACTTACGGTCGTTCTACTGTGAGGCTAGATATTCGAATCAGACGCGTAACTGATAGTTAATTGTGAAGTTCGGGGCCTCCTAATAACGATGGAACACTTAAATTGAGTCGAGATTCAATACATCGTCATTCAGTAGACTTGCCTCCAAGGGTTTTTGCTGCCTCGGGCACCTTATGGTCGTCCTCCTGTGAGTCTAGATTATCGAATCCGACGCAAAACTGATAGTTTATTGTAACGATCAGGGCCTCCTAATGACGATGGAACACTCAAATTGCGTCGAGTTTCGATACATCGTCCTCCAGCCGACTTGTTTCCAAGGGGATATTGCTTCCACGGGCACCATATGTTTCATCTCCTGTGAGACTAAATTTTCGAATCCGACGAGAGGCTGATAGTTAATTGTAACGTTCAGGGCCTCCTAATGTCGATGGAACACTCAAATTGCGTCGAGATTCAATACATCGGCTACCAGCCGACTTGTCTCCAAGGGTCTATTGCTGCCTCGGGCACCTTATGGTCGTTCTCCTGTGAGTCTAGATTTTCGAATCCAACGCATAACTGATAGTTAATTGTAACGTTTTGCGCCTCTTAATGACGATGGAACACTCAAATTGCGTCGAGATTCAATACATCGTCCTCCAGGCGACTTGTCTACATGGGGATATTGCTGCCTCGGGCACTATATGGTCCTTACCTGTGCGGCTAGGTTTTCGAATCAGACGCGAAACTGATAGTTACTTGTAACGTTCAGGGTCTCCTAATGAGGAAGGAACACTCAAATTGCGTCGAGATTCAATACATCGTCCTCCAGCCGACTTGTCTCCGTGGGGATATTGCTGCCTCGGGCACCTTATGGTCGTTCCCCTGTGAGTTTAGATTTTCGAATCCGACGCATAACTGATAGTTAATTGTAACGTTCAGGGCCTCCTAATGACAATTGAACACTCAAATTGCGTCTAGAATTTATACATCGTCCTCCTGAAGACTTGTCTCCAAGGGTCAATTGCTGCTTCGGGCACCTTATGGTCCGTCTCCTGTGAGTCTAGATTTTCGAATCCGACGCGAAACTGATAGTTAATTGTAGCGTTAAGGCCTCCTAATGACGATGGAACACTCAAATTGCGTCGAGATTCAATACACCGCCCTTCAGCCGACTTGTCTCCAAAGGTCTATTGCTGCCTCGGGCAACTTATGGTCCGTCGCCTGTGAGTCTAGGTTTTCGAATCCGACGGATAACTGATAGTCAATTGTAACGATCAGGGCCTCCTAATGACGATGGAACACTCAAGTTGCGTCGAGATTCAAAACATCGGCCACCAGGCGACTTGTTTTATAGGGTCTATTGCTGCCTGTGGCACCTTCTCCTGTGAGTCTAGATTTTCGAATCCGACGCAAAACTGATAGTTAATTGTAGCGTTAAGGCCTCATAATGACGATGGAACACTCAAATTGCGTCGAGATTCGATACATCAGCCTCCAGCCGACTTGTCTCCAAGGGGATATTGGTGCCTCAAGAACCATATGGTCCGTCTCCTGTGAGTCTAGATTTTCGAATCCGACGCGAGACTGATAGTTAATTGTAACGTGCAGGGCCTCCTAATGACAATTGAACACTCAAATTGCGTGTAGATTCTCGTCCTCCTGCCGACTCGTCTCCAAGGGTCAATTGCTGCTTCGGGCACCTTATGGTCCGTCTCCTGTGAGTCTAGATTTTCGAATCCGACGCGAAACTGATAGTTAATTGTAACGATCAGGGCCTCCTAATGACGATGGAACACTCAAGTTGCGTCGAGATTCAAAACATCGGCCACCAGGCGACTTGTTTTATAGGGTCTATTGCTGCCTGTGGCACCTTCTCCTGTGAGTCTAGATTTTCGAATCCGACGCAAAACTGATAGTTAATTGTAACTTTCAGGGCAACCTAATGACGATGGGACACTCAAATTGCGTCGAGATTCAATACATCGTCCTTTAGCCGACTTGTCTCCAAGGGTCTATTGCTGCCTTGGCAACTTATGGTCGTTCTCCTGTGAGTCTAGATTGTCGAATCCGACGCAAAACTGATAGTTAATTGTAACGTCCAGAGCCTCCTAATGACGATTGAACACTCAAATATCGTGGAGATTCAATACATCGTCCTCCAGCCGAGTTGTCTCCAAGGGGATATTGCTGCCTCGGGCACCATAGGGTCCGTCTCCTGTGAGTCTAGATTTTCGAATCCGACGCGAAACTCACAGTTAATTGTAACGTTCAGGGCCTCCTAATGACAATTGAACACTCAAATAGCGTCTAGATTCTCGTCCTCCTGCCGACTTGTCTCGAAGCGTCTATTGCTGCCTCAGGCACCTTATGGTCCGTCTCCTGTGAGTCTAGATTTTCGAATCCGACGCGAAACTGATAGTGAATTGCAACGTTCAGGGCCTCCTAATGACGATGGAACACTCAAATTGCGTCGAGATTCAATACATCGCCCTTCAGGCGACTTGTCGCCAAAGGTCTATTGCTGCCTCGGGCACCTTATTGTCCGTCTCCTGTGAGTCTAGATTTTCGAATCCGACGCATAACTGATAGTTAATTGTAACGTTTAGCGCCTCCTAATGACGTTGGAACACTCAAATTGCGTCGAGATTCAATACATCGTCCTCCAGGCGACTTGTCTACAAGGGGATATTGCTGCCTCGGGCACTATATGGTTCTTCCCTGTGAGTCTAGATATTCGAATCAGACGCGAAACTGATAGTTAATTGTAAAGTTCAGGGTCTCCTAATGACGAACGAACTCTCAAATTGAGTCGAGATTTAATACATCGTCATTCAGCCGACTTGTCTCCAGGGGCATATTGCTTCCACCTGCACCATATGGTTCGTCTCCTGTGAGTCTAGATTTTCGAATCCGACGCGAAACTGATAGTTAATTGTAACGTTCAGGGTCTCCTAATGACGAACATTCAAATTGCATCGAGATACAATACATCGTCCTCCAGCCGACTTGTCTCCAAGAGGATATTGCTGCCTCTTGAACCATATGGTCCGTCTCCTGTGAGTCTAGATTTTCGAATCCGACGCGAGACTGATAGTTAATTGTAACGTTCAGGGCCTCCTAATGACGATGGATCACTCAAATTACGTCGAGATTCAATATATCGTCATTCAGCCGACTTCTCTCCAAGGGTCTATTGCTGCCTCGGGCACCTTATTGTCGTTCTCCTGTGTGTATAGATTGCCGAATCCGACGCGAAACTGATAGTTAATTGTAACGTCCAGGGCCTCCTAATGACGGTGGAACACTCAAATTGCGTCGAGATTCAATACATCGTCCTCCAGCCGACTTGTCTCCTAGGGTGTATTGGTGCCTCGGGAACTTTATGGTCGTTCTCCTGTAAGTCTAGATTGTCAATTCCGACGCAAAACTGATAGTTACTTGTAACGTTCAGGGCCTCCTACGATGGAACACTCAAATTGTGTCGTGATTCAATACTTCGTCCGCCAGCCGACTTGTCTTCAAGGGGATATTGATGCCTCGGGCACTATATGGTCCTTCCCTGTGGGTCTAGATTTTAGATTCAGACACGAAACTGATAGTTAATTGTAACGTTCAGGGCCTCCTAATGACGATGGAATACTCAAATTGCGTCGAGATTCGATGCAACGTCCTCTAGCCGACTCTTCTCCAAGGGGATATTGCTGCCTCGGGAACCATATGGCCCGTCTCCTGTGAATCTTGATTTTCGAATCCAACGCGAGACTGATAGTTAATTGTAACGTTCAGGGCCTCCTAATGACGATGGAACACTCTAATTGCGTCGATATTCAATACATCGTCCTTCAGACGACTTTTCTCCAAGGGTCTATTGCTGCCTCGGGCAACTTATGTCGTTCTCCTGTGAGTCTAGATTGTCGAATCCGACGCAAAACTGATAGTTAATTCTAACGTTCAGGGCCTCCTAATGACGATGGAACACTCATATTGCGTGGAGATTCAATACATCGTCCTCCAGCCGACTTGCTTCCAAGGGGATATTGATGCCTCGGGCACCATAGGGTCCGTCTCCTGTGAGTCTAGATTTTTGATACCGTCGCGAAACTGATAGTTAATTGTAACGTTCAGGGCCTCCTAATGACGATGAAACACTTAAATTGCGTCGAGATTCAATACATCGACCTTCAGCCGACTTGTCTCCAAGGGTCTATTGCTGCCTCGGGCACCTTAAGGTCGTTCTACTGTGAGTCTAGATTTTCGAATCCGACGCATAAATGATAGATAATTGTAACGTTTGGCGCCTCCTAATGACGATGGAACACTGAAATTCCGTCGAGATTCAATACATCGTCCTCCAGGCGACTTGTCTACAAGGGGATATCGCTGCCTCGGGCACTGTATGGTCCTTCCCTGTGAGTCTAGATTTTCGAATCAGACGCGAAACTGATAGTTAATTGTAAAGTTCAGGGCCTCCTAATGACGATGGAACACTCAAATTGCGTCGAGATTCAATACATCGGCTACCAGCCGACTTGCCTCCAAGGGCATATTGCTGCCCCGGGCACCATATGGTCCAGCTCCTGTGAGTCTAGATTTTCGAATCCTACGCAATACTGATGGTTGATTGTTACGTTTAGGGCCTCCTAATGACGATAGAACACTCTAATTGCGTCGAGATTCAATACATCGTCCTGCAGCCGACTTGTCTTCAAGGGCATATTGCTGCCTCGGGCACCATATGGTCCAGCTCCTGTGAGTCTAGAGTTTTGAATCCGACGCGAAACTGATAGTTAATTGTAACGTCCAATGCCTCCTAATGACGATGGAACACTCAAATTGCGTCGAGATTTAATACATCGTCCTTCAGCCGACTTGTCTCCAAGGGTCTATTGCTGCCTCGCGCACCTTATGGTCGTTCTCCTGTGAGTCTAGATTTTCGAATCCTACGCTAAACTGATGGTTGATTGTAACGTTCAGGGCCTCCTAATGACGATAGAACACTCTAATTGCGTCGAGATTCAATACATCGTCCTTCAGCCGACTTGTCTCCAAGGGCATATTGCTTCCACGGGACCATATGGTTCGTCTCCTGTGAGTCTAGATTTTCGAATCCGACGCGAAACTGATAGTTAATTGTAACGTTCAGGGTCTCCTAATGACGAACATTCAAATTGCGTCGAGATTCAATACATCGTTCTCCAGGCGACTTGTCTCCAAGGGGATATTGCTACCTCGGGAACCATATGGTCCGTCTCCTGTGAATCTAGATTTTCGAATCCGACGCGAGACTGATAGTTAATTGTAACGTTCAGGGCCTCCTAATGATGATGGAACACTCAAATTGCGTCGATATTATATACATCGTCCTTCAGACGACTTGTCTCCAAGGGTCTATTGCTGCCTCGGGCAACTTATGGTCGTTCTCCTGTGACTCTAGATTGTCGATTCCGACGCAAAACTGGTAGTTAATTCTAACGTTCAGTGCCTCCTAATGACGATGGAATACTCAAATTGCGTGGAGATTCAATACATAGTCCTCCAGCCGACTTGTCTCCAAGGGTCTATTGCTGCCTAGGACACATTATGGTCGTTCTACTGTGAGTCTAGATTTTCGAATCCGACGCGTAAATGATAGTTAATTGTAACTTTTGGCGCCTCCTAATGACGATGGAACACTCAAATTGCGTCGAGATTCAATACATCGGCCTCCAGCCGACTAGTCAGCAAGGGTCTATTGGTGCCTCGGGCAGTTTATGATCGTTCTCCTCTAAGTCTAGATGGTCGAATCCGACGCAAAACTGATAGTTAATTGTAACGTTCAGGGCCTCCTAATGACGATGGAACACTCAACTTGCGTCGAGATTCAATACATCGTCCTTCAGCCGACTTGTCTCCAAGGGTCTATTGCTGCTTGGGCCAACTTACGGTCGTTCTACTGTGAGGCTAGATATTCGAATCAGACGCGTAACTGATAGTTAATTGTGAAGTTCGGGGCCTCCTAATAACGATGGAACACTTAAATTGAGTCGAGATTCAATACATCGTCATTCAGTAGACTTGCCTCCAAGGGTTTTTGCTGCCTCGGGCACCTTATGGTCGTCCTCCTGTGAGTCTAGATTATCGAATCCGACGCAAAACTGATAGTTTATTGTAACGATCAGGGCCTCCTAATGACGATGGAACACTCAAATTGCGTCGAGTTTCGATACATCGTCCTCCAGCCGACTTGTTTCCAAGGGGATATTGCTTCCACGGGCACCATATGTTTCATCTCCTGTGAGACTAGATTTTCGAATCCGACGAGAGGCTGATAGTTAATTGTAACGTTCAGGGCCTCCTAATGTCGATGGAACACTCAAATTGCGTCGAGATTCAATACATCGGCTACCAGCCGACTTGTCTCCAAGGGTCTATTGCTGCCTCGGGCACCTTATGGTCGTTCTCCTGTGAGTCTAGATTTTCGAATCCAACGCATAACTGATAGTTAATTGTAACGTTTTGCGCCTCTTAATGACGATGGAACACTCAAATTGCGTCGAGATTCAATACATCGTCCTCCAGGCGACTTGTCTACATGGGGATATTGCTGCCTCGGGCACTATATGGTCCTTACCTGTGCGGCTAGATTTTCGAATCAGACGCGAAACTGATAGTTACTTGTAACGTTCAGGGTCTCCTAATGAGGAAGGAACACTCAAATTGCGTCGAGATTCAATACATCGTCCTCCAGCCGACTTGTCTCCATGGGGATATTGCTGCCTCGGGCACCTTATGGTCGTTCCCCTGTGAGTTTAGATTTTCGAATCCGACGCATAACTGATAGTTAATTGTAACGTTCAGGGCCTCCTAATGACAATTGAACACTCAAATTGCGTCTAGAATTTATACATCGTCCTCCTGCCGACTTGTCTCCAAGGGTCAATTGCTGCTTCGGGCACCTTATGGTCCGTCTCCTGTGAGTCTAGATTTTCGAATCCGACGCGAAACTGATAGTTAATTGTAGAGTTAAGGCCTCCTAATGACGATGGAACACTCAAATTGCGTCGAGATTCAATACACCGCCCTTCAGCCGACTTGTCTCCAAAGGTCTATTGCTGCCTCGGGCAACTTATGGTCCGTCGTCTGTGAGTCTAGGTTTTCGAATCCGACGGATAACTGATAGTCAATTGTAACGATCAGGGCCTCCTAATGACGATGGAACACTCAAATTGCGTCGAGATTCGATACATCAGACTCCAGCCGACTTGTCTCCAAGGGGATATTGGTGCCTCAAGAACCATATGGTCCGTCTCCTGTGAGTCCAGATTTTCGAATCCGACGCGAGACTGATAGTTAATTGTAACGTGCAGGGCCTCCTAATGACAATTGAACACTCAAATTGCGTGTAGATTCTCGTCCTCCTGCCGACTCGTCTCCAAGGGTCAATTGCTGCTTCGGGCACCTTATGGTCCGTCTCCTGTGAGTCTAGATTTTCGAATCCGACGCGAAACTGATAGTTAATTGTAACGTTGAGGGCCTCCTAATGACGATGGAACACCCAAATTGCGTCGAGATTCAATACATCGTCCTTAAGCCGACTTGTCTCCAAGGGTCTATTGCTGCTCTTGGCAACTTATGGTCGTTCTCCATTGAGTCTAGATTATCGAATCCGACGCAATACTGATAGTTAATTGTAACGTTCAGGGCCTCCTAATGACGATGGAACACTCAAATTGCGTGGAGATTCAATACATCGTCCTCCAGCCGACTTGTCTCCAAGGGGATATTGCTGCCTCGGGCAATATAGGGTCCTTCTCCTGTGAGTCTAGATTTTCGAATCCGACGCGACACTGATAGTTAATTGTAACGTGCAGGGCCTCCTAATGACAATTGAACACTCAAATTGCGTGTAGAATCTCGTCCTCCTGCCGACTTGTCTCCAAGGTTCTATTGCTGCCTCGGGCACCTTATGGTCAGTCTCCTGTGAGTCTAGATTTTCGAATCCGACGCGAAACTGATCGTTAATTGCAACGTTCAGGGCCTCCTAATGACGATGGAACACTCAAGTTGCGTCGAGATTCGATACATCGTCCTCCAGCCGACTTGTCTCCAAGGGGATATTGCTGCCTCGTTATCCATATGGTCCGACTCCTGTGAGTCTAGATTTTCGAATCCGACGCGAGACTGATAGTTAATTGTAACGTTCAGGGCCTCCTAACGACGATGGAACACTCAAATTGCGTCGACATTCAATACACCCTCCTTCAGCCGACTTGTCTCCAAGGGTCTATTGCTGCCTCGGGCAACTTATGGTCGTTCTCCTGTGAGTCTAGATTGTCGAATCCGACGCATAACTGATAGTTAATTGTAACGTTCAGGGCCTCCTAATGACGATGGAACACTCAAATTGCGTGGAGTTTCAATACATCGTCCTCCAGCCGACTTGTCTCCAAGGGGAAATTGCTGCCTCGGGCAACATACGGTCCGTCTCCTGTGAGTTTAGATTTTTGAATCTGACGCGAAACTGATAGTTAATTGTAACATTCAGGGCCTCCTAGTGACGATGGAACACTTAAATTGCGTCGAGATTCAATACATCGTCCTTCAGCCGACTTGTCTCCAATGTCTATTGCTGCCTGGGGCACCTTATGGTCGTTCTACTGTGTGTCTAGATTTTCGAATCCGACGCAAAACTGATAATTAATTGTAACGTTCAGGGCCTCCTAATGACGATGTAACGCTCATATTGCGTCGATATTCAATACATCGTCCTACAGCCGACTTGACTCCCAGGGTCTATTGCTGCGTCGGGCACCTCATGGTCGTTCTACTGTAAGTCTAGATTGTCGAATCCGACGCAAAACTGATAGTTAATTGTAACGTTCAGGGCCTCCTAATGACGATGGAACACTCAAATTGCGTCGAGATTCAATACATCGGCTACCAGCCGACTTGCCTCCAAGGGTCTTTTGCTGCCTCGGGCACCTTATGGTCGTTCTCCTGTGAGTCTAGATTTTCAAATCCGCCGCATAACTGATAGTTAATTGTATCGTTCAGGGCCTCCTAATGACAATTGAACACTCAAATTGCGTCTAGATTCTATACATCGTCCTCCTGCCGACTAGTCTCCAAGGGTCTTTTGCTGCCTCGGGCACCTTATGGTCCCTCTCCTGTGAGTCTAGATTTTCGAATTTTACGCGAAACTGATAGTTGATTGTAACGTTCAGGGCCTCCTAATGACGATGGAACACTCAAATTGCGTCGAGATTCAATACATCGCCCTTCAGCCGACGTGTCTCCAAAGGTCTATTGCTGCCTCGGGCACCTTATGGTCCGTCTCCTGTGAGTCTAGATTTTCGAATCCGACGCATAACTGATAGTTAATTGTAACGTTTAGTGCCTTCTAATGGCGATGGAACGCTCAAATTGCGTCAAGATTTAATACATCGTCCTCCAGGCGACTTGTCTACAAGGGGATATTGCTGCCTTGGGCACTATATGGTCCTTCCCTGTGAGTCTAGATATTCGAATCAGACGCGAAACTGATAGTTAATTGCAAAGTTCAGGGCCTCCTAATGACGATGGAGCACTAAAATTGAGTCGAGATTCAATACATCGTTATTCAGCCGACTTGTCCCCAAGGGTCTATCGCTGCATCGGGCACCTTATGGTCGTTCTGTGAGTCTAGATTTTCAAATCCGACGCAAAACTGATAGTTATTTGTAACGTTCAGGGCCTCTTAATGACTATGGAACACTCAAATTGCGTCGAGATTCAATACATCGTCATTCAGCCGAATTGTCTCCAAGGGTCTATTGCTGCCTCGGGCACCTAATGGTCGTTCTCCTGTGAGCCTAGATTTAAAATCCGACGCAAATCTGATAGTTAATTGTAACGTTCAGGGCCTCCTAATGACGATGGAACACTCAAATTGCGTCGAGATTCAATACATCGCCCTTCAGCCGACTTGTCTCCAAAGGTCTATTGCTGCCACGGGCACCTTATGGTCCGTCTCCTGTGAGTCTAAATTTTCGAATTCGAAGAATAACTGATAGTTAATTGTAATGTTTAGCGCCTCCTAATGACGATGGTTTAATCCAATTGCGTCGAGATTCAATACGTCGTCCTCCAGCCGACTTGTCTCCAAGGGCATATTGCTTCCACGGGCATCAAATGGACCGTCCGCTGTGAGTCTAGATTTTCGAATCCGACGCGAAACTGATAGTTAATTGTGACTTTCAGGGTCTCCTAATGACGAACATTGAAATTGCGTCGGGATTCAATACATCGTCCTCCAGCCGACTTGTCTCCAAGAGCATATTGCTGCCTCGGGAACCATATGGTCCGTCTCCTGTGAGTCTTGATTTTCGAACCCGACGCGAGACTGATAGTTAATTGTAACGCTCAGGGCCTCCTAATGACGATGGAACACTCAAATTGCGTCGAGATTCAATACATCGTCCTTCAGCCGACTTGTCTCCAAGGGTCTATTGCTGCCTCGGGCACCTTATGGTCGTTCTCCTGTGAGTCTAGATTTTCGAATCCGACGCAAAACTGATAGTTAATTGTAACGTTCAGGCCCACGTAATGACGATGGAACACTCAAATTGCGTCGAGATTCAATACATCGTCCTCCAGCCGACTTGTCTCCAAGGGTCTATTGGTGACTCGGGCACTTTATGATAGTTCTCCTGTAAGTCTAGATGGTCGAATATGACGCAAAACTGATAGTTACTTTTAACGTTCAGGGCCTCCTAAAGACGATGGAACACTCAAATTGCGTCGAGATTCAATACATCGTCCTCCAGCCGACTTGTCTCCATGGGGATATTGCTGCCTCGGGCACCTTATGGTCGTTCTCCTGTGAGTTTAGATTTTCGAATCCGACGCAAAGCTGATAGTTAATTGTATCGTTCAGGGCCTCCTAATGACGATGGAACACTCAAATTCCGTCGAGATTCAATACATCGCCCTTCAGCCGACGTGTCTCGAAAGGTCTATTGCTGCCTCGGGCACCTTATGGTCCGTCTCCTGTGAGTCTAGATTTTCGAATCCGACGCATAACTGATAGTTAATTGTAACGTTTAGTGCCTTCTAATGGCGATGGAGCGCCCAAATTGCGTCGAGATTCAATACATCGTCCTCCAGGCGACTTGTCTACAAGGGATATTGCTGCCTTGGGCACTATATGGTCCTTCCCTGTGAGTCTAGTTATTCGAATCAGACGCATAACTGATAGTTAATTGCAAAATTCAGGGCCTCCTAATGACGATGGGGCACTAAAATTGAGTCGAGATTCAATACATCGTTTTTCAGCCGACTTGTCTCCAAGGGTCTATCGCTGCATCGGGCACCTTATGGACGTTCTGTGAGTCTAGATTTTCCAATCTGACGCAAATCTGACGGTTAATAGTAACGTTCAGGGCCTCCTAATGACGATGGAACACTCAAATTGCGTAGAGATTCAATACATCGTCCTTCAGCCGACTAGTCTCCAGGGGTATATTGCTGCCTCGGGCACCTTATGGTCGTCCTCCTGTGAGTCTAGATTGACGAATCCGACGCAAAACTGATAGTTAATTGTAACGTTCAGGGATGCCTAATGACGATGGAACACTCAAATTGCGTCGAGAATCAATACATCGTCATTCAGCCGAATTGTCTCCAAGGGTCTATTGCTGCCTCGGGCACCTAATGGTCGTTCTCCTGTGAGCCCAGATTTAAAATCCGACGCAAATCTGATAGGTAATTGTGACGTTCAGGGCCCCCTAATGACGATGGAACACCCAAATTGCGTCGAGATTCAATACATCGCCCTTCAGCCGACTTGTCTCCAAAGGTCTATTGCTGCCACGGGCACCTTATGGTCCGTCTCCTGTGAGTCTAGATTTTCGAATTCGAAGCATAACTGATAGTTAATTGTAACGTTTAGCGCCTCCTAATGACGATGGATTACTCAAATTGCGTCGAGATTCAATACATCGTCCTCCAGCCGACTTGTCTCCAAGGGCATATTGCTTCCACGGGCACCATATGGACCGTCCGCTGTGAGTCTAGATTTTCGAATCCGACGCGAAACTGATAGTTAATTGTAACTTTCAGGGTCTCCTAATGACGAACATTGAAATTGCGTCGAGATTCAATACATCGTCCTCCAGCCGACTTGTCTCCAAGGGGATATTGCTGCCTCGGGAACCATATTGTCCGTCTCCTGTGAATCTTGATTTTCGAATCCAACGCGAGACTGATAGTTAATTGTAACGTTCAGGGCCTCCTAATGACGATGGAACACTCTAATTGCGTCGATATTCAATACATCGTCCTTCAGACGACTTTTCTCCAAGGGTCTATTGCTGCCTCGGGCAACTTATGTCGTTCTCCTGTGAGTCTAGATTGTCGGATCCGACGCAAAACTGATAGTTAATTCTAACGTTCATTGCCTCCTAATGACGATGGAACACTCATATTGCGTGGAGATTCAATACATCGTCCTCCAGCCGACTTGCTTCCAAGGGGATATTGCTGCCTCGGGCACCATAGGGTCCGTCTCCTGTGAGTCTAGATTTTCGATACCGTCGCGAAACTGATAGTTAATTGTAACGTTCAGGGCCTCCTAATGACGATGAAACACTCAAATTGCGTCGAGATTTAATACATCGTCCTTCAGCCGACTTGTCTCCAAGGATCTATTGCTGCCTCTCGCACCTTATGGTCGTTCTCCTGTGAGTCTAGATTTTCGAATCCTACGCTAAACTGATGGTTGATTGTAACGTTCAGGGCCTCCTAATGACGATAGAACACTCTAATTGCGTCGAGATTCAATACATCGTCCTTCAGCCGACTTGTCTTCATGGGCATATTGCTTCCACGGGACCATATGGTTCGTCTCCTGTGAGTCTAGATTTTCGAATCCGACGCGAAACTGATAGTTAATTGTAACGTTCAGGGTCTCCTAATGACGAACATTCAAATTGGGTCGAGATTCAATACATCGTTTTCCAGGCGACTTGTCTCCAAGGGGATATTGCTGCCTCGGGAACCATATGGTCCGTCTCCTGTGAATCTAGATTTTCGAATCCGACGCGAGACTGATAGTTAATTGTAACGTTCAGGGCCTCCTAATGATGATGGAACACTCAAATTGCGTCGATATAATATACATCGTCCTTCAGACGACTTGTCTCCAAGGGTCTATTGCTGCCTCGGGCAACTTATGGTCGTTCTCCTGTGACTCTAGATTGTCGATTCCGACGCAAAACTGGTAGTTAATTCTAACGTTCAGTGCCTCCTAATGACGATGGAATACTCAAATTGCGTGGAGATTCAATACATAGTCCTCCAGCCGACTTGTCTCCAAGGGTCTATTGCTGCCTAGGACACATTATGGTCGTTCTACTGTGAGTCTAGATTTTCGAATCCGACGCGTAAATGATAGTTAATTGTAACTTTTGGCGCCTCCTAATGACGATGGAACACTCAAATTGCGTCGAGATTCAATACATCGGCCTCCAGCCGACTAGTCTGCAAGGGTCTATTGGTGCCTCGGGCAGTTTATGATCGTTCTCCTCTAAGTCTAGATGGTCGAATCCGACGCAAAACTGATAGTTAATTGTAACGTTCAGGGCCTCCTAATGACGATGGAACACTCAACTTGCGTCGAGATTCAATACATCGTCCTTCAGCCGACTTGTCTCCAAGGGTCTATTGCTGCTTGGGCCAACTTACGGTCGTTCTACTGTGAGGCTAGATATTCGAATCAGACGCGTAACTGATAGTTAATTGTGAAGTTCGGGGCCTCCTAATGACGATGGAACACTTAAATTGAGTCGAGATTCAATACATCGTCATTCAGTCGACTTGCCTCCAAGGGTTTTTGCTGCCTCGGGCACCTTATGGTCGTCCTCCTGTGAGTCTAGATTATCGAATCCGACGCAAAACTGATAGTTTATTGTAACGATCAGGGCCTCCTAATGACGATGGAACACTCAAATTGCGTCGAGTTTCGATACATCGTCCTCCAGCCGACTTGTTTCCAAGGGGATATTGCTTCCACGGGCACCATATGTTTCATCTCCTGTGAGTCTAGATTTTCGAATCCGACGAGAGGTTGATAGTTAATTGTAACGTTCATGGCCTCCTAATGTCGATGGAACACTCAAATTGCGTCGAGATTCAATACATCGGCTACCAGCCGACTTGTCTCCAAGGGTCTATTGCTGCCTCGGGCACCTTATGGTCGTTCTCCTGTGAGTCTAGATTTTCGAATCCAACGCATAACTGATAGTTAATTGTAACGTTTTGCGCCTCTTAATGACGATGGAACACTCAAATTGCGTCGAGATTCAATACATCGTCCTCCAGGCGACTTGTCTACATGGGGATATTGCTGCCTCGGGCACTATATGGTCCTTACCTGTGCGGCTAGATTTTCGAATCAGACGCGAAACTGATAGTTACTTGTAACGTTCAGGGTCTCCTAATGAGGAAGGAACACTCAAATTGCGTCGAGATTCAATACATCGTCCTCCAGCCGACTTGTCTCCATGGGGATATTGCTGCCTCGGGCACCTTATGGTCGTTCCCCTGTGAGTTTAGATTTTCGAATCCGACGCATAACTGATAGTTAATTGTAACGTTCAGGGCCTCCTAATGACAATTGAACACTCAAATTGCGTCTAGAATTTATACATCGTCCTCCTGCCGACTTGTCTCCAAGGGTCAATTGCTGCTTCGGGCACCTTATGGTCCGTCTCCTGTGAGTCTAGATTTTCGAATCCGACGCGAAACTGATAGTTAATTGTAGCGTTAAGGCCTCCTAATGACGATGGAACACTCAAATTGCGTCGAGATTCAATACATCGCCCTTCAGCCGACTTGTCTCCAAAGGTCTATTGCTGCCTCGGGCAACTTATGGTCCGTCGCCTGTGAGTCTAGATTTTCGAATCCGACGGATAACTGATAGTCAATTGTAACGATCAGGGCCTCCTAATGACGATGGAACACTCAAATTGCGTCGAGATTCGATACATCAGCCTCCAGCCGACTTGTCTCCAAGGGGATATTGCTGCCTCAAGAACCATATGGTCCGTCTCCTGTGAGTCTAGATTTTCGAATCCGACGCGAGACTGATAGTTAATTGTAACGTGCAGGGCCTCCTAATGACAATTGAACACTCAAATTGCGTGTAGATTCTCGTCCTCCTGCCGACTCGTCTCCCAGGGTCAATTGCTGCTTCGGGCACCTTATGGTCCGTCTCCTGTGAGTCTAGATTTTCGAATCCGACGCGAAACTGATAGTTAATTGTAACGTTGAGGGCCTCCTAATGACGATGGAACACTCAAATTGCGTCGAGATTCAATACATCGTCCTCCAGCCGACTTGTCTCCATGGGGATATTGCTGCCTCGGGCACCTTATGGTCGTTATCCTGTGAGTTTAGATTTTCGAATCCGACGCAAAGCTGATAGTTAATTGTATCGTTCAGGGCCTCCTAATGACAATTGAACACTCAAATTGCGTCTAGATTCTATACATCGTCCTCCTGCCGAATAGTCTCCAAGGGTCTCTTTCTGCCTCGGGCACCTTATGGTCCCTCTCCTGTGAGTCTAGATTTTCGAATTTTACGCGAAACTGATAGTTAATTGTAACGTTCAGGGCCTCCTAATGACGATGGAACACTCAAATTCCGTCGAGATTCAATACATCGCCCTTCAGCCGACGTGTCTCGAAAGGTCTATTGCTGCCTCGGGCACCTTATGGTCCGTCTCCTGTGAGTCTAGATTTTCGAATCCGACGCATAACTGATAGTTAATTGTAACGCTTAGTGCCTTCTAATGGCGATGGAGCGCCCAAATTGCGTCGAGATTCAATACATCGTCCTCCAGGCGACTTGTCTACAAGGGATATTGCTGCCTTGGGCACTATATGGTCCTTCCCTGTGAGCCTAGTTATTCGAATCAGACGCATAACTGATAGTTAATTGCAAAATTCAGGGCCTCCTAATGACGATGGGGCACTAAAATTGAGTCGAGATTCAATACATCGTTTTTCAGCCGACTTGTCTCCAAGGGTCTATCGCTGCATCGGGCACCTTATGGACGTTCTGTGAGTCTAGATTTTCCAATCCGACGCAAATCTGACGGTTAATGGTAACGTTCAGGGCCTCCTAATGACGATGCAACACTCAAATTGCGTAGAGATTCAATACATCGTCCTTCAGCCGACTAGTCTCCAGGGGTATATTGCTGCCTCGGGCACCTTATGGTCGTCCTCCTGTGAGTCTAGATTGACGAATCCGACGCAAAACTGATAGTTAATTGTAACGTTCAGGGATTCCTAATGACGATGGAACACTCAAATTGCGTCGAGATTCAATACATCGTCATTCAGCCGAATTGTCTCCAAGGGTCTATTGCTGCCTCGGGCACCTAATGGTCATTCTCCTGTGAGCCCAGATTTAAAATCCGACGCAAATCTGATAGGTAATTGTGACGTTCAGGGCCCCCTAATGACGATGGAACACTCAAATTGCGTCGAGATTCAATACATCGCCCTTCAGCCGACTTGTCTCCAAAGGTCTATTGCTGCCACGGGCACCTTATGGTCCGTCTCCTGTGAGTCTAGATTTTCGAATTCGAAGCATAACTGATAGTTAATTGTAACGTTTAGCGCCTCCTAATGACGATGGATTACTCAAATTGCGTCGAGATTCGATACATCGTCCTCCAGCCGACTTGTCTCCAAGGGCATATTGCTTCAACGGGCACCATATGGACCGTCCGCTGTGAGTCTAGATTTTCGAATCCGACGCGAAACTGATAGTTAATTGTAACTTTCAGGGTCTCCTATTGACGAACATTGAAATTGCGTCGAGATTCAATACATCGTCCTCCAGCCGACTTGTCTCCAAGGGGATATTGCTGCCTCGGGAACCATATTGTCCGTCTCCTGTGAATCTTGATTTTCGAATCCAACGCGAGACTGATAGTTAATTGTAACGTTCAGGGCCTCCTAATGACGATGGAACACTCTAATTGCGTCGATATTCAATACATCGTCCTTCAGACGACTTTTCTCCAAGGGTCTATTGCTGCCTCGGGCAACTTATGTCGTTCTCCTGTGAGTCTAGATTGTCGAATCCGACGCAAAACTGATAGTTAATTCTAACGTTCAGGGCCTCCTAATGACGATGGAACACTCATATTGCGTGGAGATTCAATACATCGTCCTCCAGCCGACTTGCTTCCAAGGGGATATTGCTGCCTCGGGCACCATAGGGTCCGTCTCCTGTGAGTCTAGATTTTCGATACCGTCGCGAAACTGATAGTAACGTTCAGGGCCTCCTAATGACGATGAAACACTCAAATTGCGTCGAGATTTAATACATCGTCCTTCAGCCGACTTGTCTCCAAGGGTCTATTGCTGCCTCGCGCACCTTATGGTCGTTCTCCTGTGAGTCTAGATTTTCGAATCCTACGCTAAACTGATGGTTGATTGTAACGTTCAGGGCCTCCTAATGACGATAGAACACTCTAATTGCGTCGAGATTCAATACATCGTCCTTCAGCCGACTTGTCTCCAAGGGCATATTGCTTCCACGGGACCATATGGTTCGTCTCCTGTGAGTCTAGATTTTCGAATCCGACGCGAAACTGATAGTTAATTGTAACGTTCAGGGTCTCCTAATGACGAACATTCAAATTGCGTCGAGATTCAATACATCGTTTTCCAGGCGACTTGTCTCCAAGGGGATATTGCTGCCTCGGGAACCATATGGTCCGTCTCCTGTGAATCTAGATTTTCGAATCCGACGCGAGACTGATAGTTAATTGTAACGTTCAGGGCCTCCTAATGATGATGGAACACTCAAATTGCGTCGATATAATATACATCGTCCTTCAGACGACTTGTCTCCAAGGGTCTATTGCTGCCTCGGGCAACTTATGGTCGTTCTCCTGTGACTCTAGATTGTCGATTCCGACGCAAAACTGGTAGTTAATTCTAACGTTCAGTGCCTCCTAATGACGATGGAATACTCAAATTGCGTGGAGATTCAATACATAGTCCTCCAGCCGACTTGTCTCCAAGGGTCTATTGCTGCCTAGGACACATTATGGTCGTTCTACTGTGAGTCTAGATTTTCGAATCCGACGCGTAAATGATAGTTAATTGTAACTTTTGGCGCCTCCTAATGACGATGGAACACTCAAATTGCGTCGAGATTCAATACATCGGCCTCCAGCCGACTAGTCTGCAAGGGTCTATTGGTGCCTCGGGCAGTTTATGATCGTTCTCCTCTAAGTCTAGATGGTCGAATCCGACGCAAAACTGATAGTTAATTGTAACGTTCAGGGCCTCCTAATGACGATGGAACACTCAACTTGCGTCGAGATTCAATACATCGTCCTTCAGCCGACTTGTCTCCAAGGGTCTATTGCTGCTTGGGCCAACTTACGGTCGTTCTACTGTGAGGCTAGATATTCGAATCAGACGCGTAACTGATAGTTAATTGTGAAGTTCGGGGCCTCCTAATGACGATGGAACACTTAAATTGAGTCGAGATTCAATACATCGTCATTCAGTCGACTTGCCTCCAAGGGTTTTTGCTGCCTCGGGCACCTTATGGTCGTCCTCCTGTGAGTCTAGATTATCGAATCCGACGCAAAACTGATAGTTTATTGTAACGATCAGGGCCTCCTAATGACGATGGAACACTCAAATTGCGTCGAGTTTCGATACATCGTCCTCCAGCCGACTTGTTTCCAAGGGGATATTGCTTCCACGGGTACCATATGTTTCATCTCCTGTGAGTCCAGATTTTCGAATCCGACGAGAGGCTGATAGGTAATTGTAACGTTCAGGGCCTCCTAATGTCGATGGAACACTCAAATTGCGTCGAGATTCAATACATCGGCTACCAGCCGACTTGTCTCCAAGGGTCTATTGCTGCCTCGGGCACCTTATGGTCGTTCTCCTGTGAGTCTAGATTTTCGAATCCAACGCATAACTGATAGTTAATTGTAACGTTTTGCGCCTGTTAATGACGATGGAACACTCAAATTGCGTCGAGATTCAATACATCGTCCTCCAGGCGACTTGTCTACATGGGGATATTGCTGCCTCGGGCACTATATGGTCCTTACCTGTGCGGCTAGATTTTCGAATCAGACGCGAAACTGATAGTTACTTGTAACGTTCAGGGTCTCCTAATGAGGAAGGAACACTCAAATTGCGTCGAGATTCAATACATCGTCCTCCAGCCGACTTGTCTCCATGGGGATATTGCTGCCTCGGGCACCTTATGGTCGTTCCCCTGTGAGTTTAGATTTTCGAATCCGACGCATAACTGATAGTTAATTGTAACGTTCAGGGCCTCCTAATGACAATTGAACACTCAAATTGCGTCTAGAATTTATACATCGTCCTCCTGCCGACTTGTCTCCAAGGGTCAATTGCTGCTTCGGGCACCTTATGGTCCGTCTCCTGTGAGTCTAGATTTTCGAATCCGACGCGAAACTGATAGTTAATTGTAGCGTTAAGGCCTCCTAATGACGATGGAACACTCAAATTGCGTCGAGATTCAATACATCGCCCTTCAGCCGACTTGTCTCCAAAGGTCTATTGCTGCCTCGGGCAACTTATGGTCGTTCTCCTGTGAGTCTAGATTGTCGAATCCGACGCATAACTGATAGTTAATTGTAACGTTCAGGGCCTCCTAATGACGATGGAACACTCAAATTGCGTGGAGTTTCAATACATCGTCCTCCAGCCGACTTGTCTCCAAGGGGAAATTGCTGCCTCGGGCACCATACGGTCCGTCTCCTGTGAGTTTAGATTTTTGAATCTGACGCGAAACTGATAGTTAATTGTAACATTCAGGGCCTCCTAGTGACGATGGAACACTTAAATTGCGTCGAGATTCAATACATCGTCCTTCAGCCGACTTGTCTCCAATGTCTATTGCTGCCTCGGGCACCTTATGGTCGTTCTACTGTGTGTCTAGATTTTCGAATCCGACGCAAAACTGATAATTAAATGTAACGTTCAGGGCCTCCTAATGACGATGTAACGCTCATATTGCGTCGATATTCAATACATCGTCCTACAGCCGACTTGTCTCCCAGGGTCTATTGCTGCGTCGGGCACCTCATGGTCGTTCTACTGTAAGTCTAGATTGTCGAATCCGACGCAAAACTGATAGTTAATTGTAACGTTCAGGGCCTCCTAATGACGATGGAACACTCAAATTGCGTCGAGATTCAATACATCGGCTACCAGCCGACTTGCCTCCAAGGGTCTTTTGCTGCCTCGGGCACCTTATGGTCGTTCTCCTGTGAGTCTAGATTTTCGAATCCGCCGCATAACTGATAGTTAATTGTATCGTTCAGGGCCTCCTAATGACAATTGAACACTCAAATTGCGTCTAGATTCTATACATCGTCCTCCTGCCGACTAGTCTCCAAGGGTCTTTTGCTGCCTCGGGCACCTTATGGTCCCTCTCCTGTGAGTCTAGATTTTCGAATTATACGCGAAACTGATAGTTGATTGTAACGTTCAGGGCCTCCTAATGACGATGGAACACTCAAATTGCGTCGAGATTCAATACATCGCCCTTCAGCCGACGTGTCTCCAAAGGTCTATTGCTGCCTCGGGCACCTTATGGTCCGTCTCCTGTGAGTCTAGATTTTCGAATCCGACGCATAACTGATAGTTAATTGTAACGTTTAGTGCCTTCTAATGGCGATGGAACGCTCAAATTGCGTCAAGATTTAATACATCGTCCTCCAGGCGACTTGTCTACAAGGGGATATTGCTGCCTTGGGCACTATATGGTCCTTCCCTGTGAGTCTAGATATTCGAATCAGACGCGAAACTGATAGTTAATTGCAAAGTTCAGGGCCTCCTAATGACGATGGAGCACTAAAATTGAGTCGAGATTCAATACATCGTTATTCAGCCGACTTGTCCCCAAGGGTCTATCGCCGCATCGGGCACCTTATGGTCGTTCTGTGAGTCTAGATTTTCAAATCCGACGCAAAACTGATAGTTAATTGTAACGTTCAGGGCCTCTTAATGACGATGGAACACTCAAATTGCGTCGAGATTCAATACATCGTCATTCAGCCGAATTGTCTCCAAGGGTCTATTGCTGCCTCGGGCACCTAATGGTCGTTCTCCTGTGAGCCTAGATTTAAAATCCGACGCAAATCTGATAGTTAATTGTAACGTTCAGGGCCTCCTAATGACGATGGAACACTCAAATTGCGTCGAGATTCAATACATCGTCCTTCAGCCGACTTGTCTCCAAGGGTCTATTGCTGCCTCGGGCACCTTATGGTCGTTCTCCTGTGAGTCTAGATTTTCGAATCCGACGCAAAACTGATAGTTAATTGTAACGTTCAGGCCCACGTAATGACGATGGAACACTCAAATTGCGTCGAGATTAAATACATCGTCCTCCAGGCGACTTGTCTACAAGGGATATTGCTGCCTTGGGCACTATATGGTCCTTCCCTGTGAGTCTAGTTATTCGAATCAGACGCATAACTGATAGTTAATTGCAAAATTCCGGGCCTCCTAATGACGATGGAGCACTAAAATTGAGTCGAGATTCAATACATCGTTTTTCAGCCGACTTGTCTCCAAGGGTCTATCGCTGCATCGGGCACCTTATGGACGTTCTGTGAGTCTAGATTTTCCAATCCGACGCAAATCTGACGGTTAATAGTAACGTTCAGGGCATCCTAATAACGATGGAACACTAAAAATGCGTCGCGATTCAATACATCCACCGCCAGCCGACTTGTCTCCAAGAGCATATCGCTGCCTCGGGAACCATATGGTCCGTCTCCTGTGAGTCTAGATCTTGAGATTCCGACGCGAGACTGATAGTTAATTGTAACGTTCAGGGCCTCCTAATGACGATGGAACACTCAAATTGCGTAGAGATTCAATACATCGTCCTTCAGCCGACTAGTCTCCAGGGGTATATTGCTGCCTCGGGCACCTTATGGTCGTCCTCCTGTGAGTCTAGATTGACGAATCCGACGCAAAACTGATAGTTAATTGTAACGTTCAGGGATTCCTAATGACGATGGAACACTCAAATTGCGTCGAGATTCAATACATCGTCATTCAGCCGAATTGTCTCCAAGGGTCTATTGCTGCCTCGGGCACCTAATGGTCGTTCTCCTGTGAGCCCAGATTTAAAATCCGACGCAAATCTGATAGGTAATTGTGACGTTCAGGGCCCCCTAATGACGATGGAACACTCAAATTGCGTCGAGATTCAATACATCGCCCTTCAGCCGACTTGTCTCCAAAGGTCTATTGCTGCCACGGGCACCTTATGGTCCGTCTCCTGTGAGTCTAGATTTTCGAATTCGAAGCATAACTGATAGTTAATTGTAACGTTTAGCGCCTCCTAATGACGATGGATTACTCAAATTGCGTCGAGATTCAATACATCGTCCTTCAGCCGACTTGTCTCCAAGGGCATATTGCTTCCACGGGCACCATATGGTTCGTCTCCTGTGAGTGTAGATTTTCGAATCCGACGCGAAACTGATAGTTAATTGTAACGTTCAGGGTCTCCTAATGACGAACATTCAAATTGCGTCGAGATTCAATACATCGTCCTCCAGGCGACTTGTCTCCAAGGGGATATTGCTGCCTCGGGAACCATATGGTCCGTCTCCTGTGAATCTAGATTTTCGAATCCGACGCGAGACTGATAGTTAATTGTAACGTTCAGGGCCTCCTAATGACGATGGAACACTCAAATTGCGTCGATATTATATACATCGTCCTTCAGACAACTTGTCTCCAAGGGACTATTGCTGCCTCGGGCAACTTATGGTCGTTCTCCTGTGAGTCTAGATTGTCGATTCCGACGCAAAACTGGTAGTTAATTCTAACGTTCAGGGCCTCCTAATGACGATGGAATACTCAAATTGCGTGGAGATTCAATACATAGTCCTCCAGCCGACTTGTCTCCAAGGGTCTATTGCTGCCTCGGGCACCTTATGGTCGTTCTACTGTGAGTCTAGATTTTCGAATCCGACCCGTAAATGATAGTTAATTGTAACTTTTGGCGCCTCCTAATGACGATGGAACACTCAAATTGCGTCGAGATCAATACATCGGCCTCCAGCCGACTTGTCTGCAAGGGTCTATTGGTGCCTCGGGCAGTTTATGATCGTTCTCCTCTAAGTCTAGATGGTCGAATCCGACGCAAAACTGATAGCTAATTGTAACGTTCAGGGCCTCCTAATGACGATGGAACACTCAAATTGCGTCGAGATTCAATACATCGTCCTTCAGCCGACTTGTCTCCAAGGGTCTATTGCTGCCTCGGGCACCTTATGGTCGTTCTACTGTGAGTCTACATTTTCGAATCCGACGCATAACTGATAGTTAATTGTAACGTTTAGCGCCTCCAAATTACGATGGAACACTCAAACTGCGTCGAGATTCAATACATCGGCTACCAGCCGACTTGTCTCCAGGATTCTACTGCTGCCTCGGGCACCTTATGGTTGTTCTCCTGTGAGTCTAGATTTTCGAATCCAACGCATAACTGATAGTTAATTGTAACGTTTTGCGCCTCTTAATGACGATGGAACACTCAAATTGCGTCGAGATTCAATACATCGTCCTCAAGGCGACTTGTCTACATGGGGATATTGCTGCCTCGGGCACTATATGGTCCTTACCTGTGCGGCTAGATTTTCGAATCAGACGCGAAACTGATAGTTACTTGTAACGTTCAGGGTCTCCTAATGACGAAGGAACACTCAATTTGCGTCGAGATTCAATACATCGTCCTCCAGCCGACTCTTCTCCATGGGGATATTGCTGCCTCGGGCACCTTATGGTCGTTCTCCTGTGAGTTTAGATTTTCGAATCCGACGCGTAACTGATAGTTAATTGTAACGTTCAGGGCCTCCTAATGACGATGCAACACTCAAATTGCGTCGAGATTCAATACATCGTCCTCCAGCCGACTTGTCTCCAAGGGTCAATTGGTGACTCGGGCACATTATGATCGTTCTCCTGTAAGTCTAGATGGTCGAATATGACTCAAAACTGATAGTTACTTTTAACGTTCAGGTACTCCTAAAGACGATGGAACACTCAAATTGCGTCGAGATTCAATACATCGTCCTCCAGCCGACTTGTCTCCAAGGGTCAATTGCTGCTTCGGGCACCTCATGGTCCGTCTCCTGTGAGTCTAGATTTTCGAATCCGACGCGAAACTGATAGTTAATTGTAGCGTTAAGGCCTCCTAATGACGATGGAACACTCAAACTGCGTCGAGATTCAATACATCGCCCTTCAGCCGACTTGTCTCCAAAGGTCTATTGCTGCCTCGGGCAACTTATGGTCCGTCGCCTGTGAGTCTAGATTTTCGAATCCGACGGATAACTGATAGTTAATTGTAACGTTTAGCGCCTCCTAATGACAATGGAACACTCAAATTGCGCCGAGATTCAATACATCGTCCTCCAGGCGACTGTCTACAAGGGGATATTGCTGCCTCGGGCACTATACGGTTCTTCCCTGTGAGTCTAGATTATCGAATCCGACGCAAAACTGATAGTCAATTGTAACGATCAGGGCCTCCTAATGACGATGGAACACTCAAATTGCGTCGAGATTCAATACATCGTCCTTAAGCCGACTTGTCTCCAAGGGTCAATTGCTGCCTTGGCAACTTATGGTCGTTCTCAATTGAGTCTAGATTGTCGAATCCGACGCAATACTGATAGTTAATTGTAACGTTCAGGGCCTCCTAATGACGATGCAACACTCAAATTGCGTCGAGATTCAATACATCGTCCTCCAGCCGACTTGTCTCCAAGGGTCAATTGGTGACTCGGGCACATTATGATCGTTCTCCTGTAAGTCTAGATGGTCGAATATGACTCAAAACTGATAGTTACTTTTAACGTTCAGGTACTCCTAAAGACGATGGAACACTCAAATTGCGTCGAGATTCAATACATCGTCCTCCAGCCGACTTGTCTCCATGGGGATATTGCTGCCTCGGGCACCTTATGGTCGTTCTCCTGTGAGCTTAGATTTTCGAATCCGACGCATAACTGATAGTTAATTGTAACGTTTAGTGCCTTCTAATGGCGATGGAACGCTCAAATTGCGTCGAGATTTAATACATCGTCATCCAGGCGACTTGTCTACAAGGGGATATTGCTGCCTTGGGCACTATATGGTCCTTCCCTGTGAGTCTAGATATTCGAATCAGACGCGAAACTGATAGTTAATTGCAAAGTTCAGGGCCTCCTAATGACGATGGAGCACTAAAATTGAGTCGAGGTTCAATACATCGTCATTCAGCCGACTTGTCCCCAAGGTTCTATCGCTGCATCGGGCACCTTATGGTCGTTCTGTGAGTCTAGATTTTCAAATCCGACGCATATCTGACGGTTAATTGTAACGTTCAGGGCATCCTAATGACGATGGAACACTCAAAATGCGTCGCGATTCAATACATCCTCCGCCAGCCGACTTGTCTCCAAGAGCATATTGCTGCCTCCTGAACCATATGGTCCTTCTCCTGTGAGTCTAGATTTTTAGAACCCGACGCGAGACTGATAGCTAATTGTAACGTTCAGGGCCTCCTAATGACGATGGAACACTCAAATTGCGTAGAGATTCAATACATCGTCCTTCAGCCGACTTGTCTCCAGGGGTCTATTGCTGCCTCGGGCACCTTATGGTCGTCCTCCTGTGAGCCTAGATTGCCGAATCCGACGCAAAACTGATAGTTAATTGTAACATTCAGTGCCTCTTAATGACGATGGAACACTCAAATTGCGTCGAGATTCAATACATCGCCCTTCAACCGACTTGTCTCCAAAGGTCTATTGCTGCCACGGGCACCTTATGGTCCGTCTCCTGTGAGTCTAGATTTTCGAATTCGAAGCATAGCTGAGAGTTAATTGTAATGTTTAGCGCCTCCTAATGACGATGGATTAATCAAATTGCGTCGAGATTCAATTTATTTTTATTTATTTATTTATTTATTTATTTATTGTTCCGTGGGACCACATTTAGGAGAAGTCTCCATGGTCATGGAACGAGTCAATACATGAAATTATAACACGATTGTAGAAACAGATAAAATGAAACAAGTCGTTAGTTTAAATAAGGAAAATCAAGAATGTAACACTGGAATTTGCTTAATTTTTTATCTCTTCCAGGAGCTCCTCGACAGAATAGAAGGAGTGAGCCATGAGGAAACTCTTCAGTTTAGACTTAAAAGTGTTTGGGCTACTGCTAAGATTTTTGAGTTCTTGTGGTAGCTTATTGAAAATGGATGCAGCAGAATACTGCACTCCTTTCTGCACAAGAGTCAAGGAAGTGCATTCCACATGCAGATTTGATTTCTGCCTAGTATTAACTGAGTGAAAGCTGCTAACTCTTGGGAATAAGCTAATATTGCTAACAACAAACGACATTAAAGAAAATACATACTGTGAGGGCAATGTCAAAATTCCCAGACTATTGAATAGGGGTCGACAAGAGGTTTTCGAACTTACACCATACATAGCTCGAACAGCCCGTTTTTGAGCCAAAAATACCCTTTTTGAATCAGAAGAATTACCCCAAAAAATACGTCGTCCTCCAGCCGATTTGTCTCCAAGGGCATATTTCTTCCACGGGCACCATATGGACCGTCCGCTGTGAGTCTAGATTTTCGAATACGACGCGAAACTGATAGTTAATTGTAACTTTCAGGGTCTCCTAATGACGAACATTGAAATTGCGTCGAGATTCAATACATCGTCCTCCAGCCGACTTGTCTCAAAGAGCATATTGCTGCCTCGGGAACCATATGGTCCGTCTCCTGTGAGTCTTGAATTTCGAACCCGACGCGAGACTGATAGTTAATTGTAACGCTCAGGGCCTCCTAATGACGATGGAACACTCAAATTGCGTCAAGATTCAATACATCGTCCTTCAGCCGACTTGTATCCAAGGGTCTATTGCTGCCTCGGGCACCTTATGGTCGTTCTCCTGTGAGTATAGATTGTCGAATCCGACGCGAAACTTTTAGTTAATTGTAACGTTCAGGGTCTCCTAATGACGATCACTCAAATTGCCTCTAGATTCAATACATCGTCCTCCAGCCGACTTGTCTCCAATGGTTTTTGCTGCCTCGGGCACCTTATGGTCGTTCTCCTGTGAGACTAGATCTTCGAATGCTACGCAAAACTGATGGTTGATTGTAACGTTCATTGCCTCCTATTGACGACAGAACACTCTAATTGCGTCGAGATTCAATGCATCGTCCTTCAGCCGACTTGTCTCCTAGGGTCTATTGCTGCCTTGAACTCCTTATGGTCGTTCTCCTGTGAGTCTAGATTTTCGAATCCGACGCAAAACTGATAGTTAGTTGTAACGTTCAGGGCCTCGTAATGACGATGGAACACTCAAATTGCGTCGAGATTCAATTCATCGTCCTCCAGCCGACTTATCTCCAAGAGCATATTGCTGCCTCGGGAACCATATGTTCCGTCTCCTGTGAGTCTAGATTTTCGAACCCGACGCGAGACTGATAGTTAATTGTAACGTTCAGGGCCTCCTAATGACGATGGAACACTCAAATTGCGTAGAGATTCAATACATCGTCCTCCAGCCGACTTGTCTCCAAGGGTCTATTGGTACCTCGGGCACTTTATGGTCGTTCTCCTGTAAGTCTAGATTGTCCAATCCGACGAACAACTGATAGTTACTTGCAACGTTCAGGGCCTCCTAATGACGATGGAACACTCAAATTGTGTCGTGATTCAATACATCGTCCGCCAGCCGACTTGTCTACAAGGGGATATTGCTGCCTCGGGTACTATATGGTACTTCCCTGTGGGTCTAGATTTTCGATCAGACACGAAACTGATAGTTAATTGTAACGTTCAGGGCCTCCTAATGACGAAAGGAACACTCAAATTGCGTCGAGATTCAATACATCGCCCTTCAGCCGACTTGTCTCCAAAGGTCTATTGCTGCCACGGGCACCTTATGGTCCGTCTCCTGTGAGTCTAGATTTTCGAATTCGAAGCATAACTGATAGTTAATTGTAACGTTTAGCGCCTCCTAATGACGATGGATTACTCAAATTGCGTCGAGATTCAATACATCGTCCTCCAGCCGACTTGTCTCCAAGGGCATATTGCTGCCTCGGGAACCATATGGTCCGTCTCCTGTGAGTCTTGATTTTCGAACCCGACGCGAGACTGATAGTTAATTGTAACGCTCAGGGCCTCCTAATGACGATGGAACACTCAAATTGCGTCGAGATTCAATACATCGTCATTCAGCCGACTTGTCTCCAAGGGTCTATAGCTGCCTCGGGCACCTTATGGTCGTTCTCCTATGAGTATAGATTGTAGAATCCGACGCAAAACTGATAGTTAATTGTAACGTTCAGGGCCTCCAAATGTCGATGGAACAATCAAATTGCGTCGAGATTCAATACATCGTCCTTCAGCCGACTTGTCTCCAAGGGTCTATTGCTGCCTCGGGCACCTTATGGTCGTTCTCCTGTGAGTATAGATTGTCGAATTCGACGCGAAACTGTTAGTTAATTGTAACGTTCAGGGTCTCCTAATGACGATCACTCAAATTGCCTCGAGATTCAATACACCGTCCTCCAGCCGACTTGTCTCCAAAGGTCTATTGCTGCCTCAGGAACCATATGATCCGTCTCCTGTGAGTCTAGATTTTCGAACCCGACGCGAGACTGATAGTTAATTGTAACGTTCAGGGCCTCCTAATGACGATGGAACACTCAAATTGCGTAGAGATTCAATACATCGTCCTCCAGCCGACTTGTCTCCAAGGGTCTATTGGTACCTCGGGCACTTTATGTTCGTTCTATTGTAAGTCTAGATTGTCGAATCCGACGCAAAACTGATATTTACTTGTAACGTTCAGGGCCTCCTAATGACGATGGAACACTCAAATTGTGTCGTGATTCAATACATCGTCCGCCAGCCGACTTGTCTACAAGTGGATATTGCTGCCTCGGGTACTATATGGTCCTTCCCTGTGGGTCTAGATTTTCGATTCAGACACGAAACTGATAGTTAATTGTAACGTTCAGGGCCTCCTAATGACGATGGAACACTCAAATTGCGTCGAGATTCAATACATCGTCCTCCAGCCGACTTGTGTCCAAGGGTCTATTGGTGCCTCGGGCACTTTATGGTCGTTCTCCTGTAAGTCATGATTGTCGAATCCGACGCAAAACTGATAGTTACTTGAAACGTTCTGGGCCTATTAATGACGATGGAACACTCAAATTGTGTCGTGATTCAATACATCGTCCGCCAGCCGACTTGTCTACAAGGGGATATTTCTGCCTCGGACACTATATGGTCCTTCCCTGTGGGTCTAGATTTTCGAATCAGACGCGAAACTGCTAGTTAATTGTAACGATCGGGGCCTCCTAATGACGATGGAACACTCAAATTGCGTCGAGATTCAATACATCGTCATTCAGCCGACTTGTCTTCAATGGTCTATTGCTGCCTCAGGCACCTTATGGTAGTTCTCCTGTGAGTGTAGATTTAAAATCCGACGCAAATCTGATAGTTAATTGTAACGTTCAGGGCCTCCTAATGACGATGGAACACTCAAATTGCGTCGAGATTCAATACATCGTCCTACAGCCGACTTGTCTCCTAGGGCATATTGCTGCCTCGAGCACCATATGGTCCGTCTCCTGTGAGTCTAGATTTTCGAATCCGACGCGAAACTGATAGTTAATTGTAACGGTCAGGGTCTCCTAATGACGAACACACAAATTGCCTCGAGATTCAATACATCGTCTTCCAGCCGACTTGTCTCAAAGGGTTTTTGCTGCCTAGGGCACCTTATGGTCGTTCTCCTGTGACTCTAGATTATCGAGTCCGACCCAAAACTAATGGTTGATTGTAACGTTCAGTTCCTCCTAATGACGATAGAACACTCTAATTGCGACGAGATTCAATACATCGTCCTTCAGCCGACTTGTCTCCTTGGGTCTATTGCTGCCTCGGGCTCCATATGGTCGTCCTCCTGTGAGTCTAGATTTTCGAATCCGACGCAAAACTGATAGTTAATTGTAACGTTCAGGCCCTCGTAATGACGATGGAACACTCAAATTGCGTCGAGATTCAATACATCGTCCTCCAGCCGACATGTCTCCAATTGTCTATTGGTGCCTCGGGCACTTTATGGTCGTTCTCCTCTATGTCTAGAATGTCGAATCCGACGCAAAACTGATAGTTACTTGTAACGTTTAGGGTCCTAATGACGACGGAACATTCAAATTGCGTCGAGATTCAATACATCGGCCACCAGCCGACTTGTTTCATAGGATCTATTGCTGCCTGTGGCACCTTCTCCTATGAGTCTAGATTTTCAAATCCGAAGCAAGACTGATAGATAATTGTAACGTTCAGGGCATCCTAATGACGATGGAACACTCAAATTGCGTCGAGATTCAATACATCGTTTCCAGCCGACTTGTCTCCAAGGGGAAATTGCTTCCACGGGCACCATATGGTCCGTCTCCTGTGAGTCCAGATTTTCGGATCCGACGCGAAACTAATAGTTAATTATAACGTTCAGTGTCTCCTAATGACGAACATTGAAATTGCGTCGAGATTCAAACATCGTCCTCCAGCCGAGATATATCCAAGGGCATATTGCTGAATCGGGAACCATATGGTCCGTCTCCAGTGAGTCTAGATTTTCGAACCCGACGCAAAACTGATAGTTAATTGTAACGTTCAGGGCCTCCTAATGACGATGGTACACTCAATTTGCGTCGAGATTCAATACATCGTCCTCCAGCCGACTTGTCTCCAAGGGGATATTGCTTCCACGGGCACCATATGGTCCGTCTCCTGTGAGTTTAGATTTTCGAATCCGACGCGAGACTGATAGTTAATTGTAACGTTCAGGGCCTCCTAATGACAATGGAACACTCAAATTGCGTCGAGATTCATTACATCGTCCTCCAGCCGACTTGTCTCCAATTGTCTATTGGTGCCTCGGGCACTTTATGAACGTTCTCCTCTATGTCTAGATTGTTGAATCCGACGCAAAACAGAGTTCCTTGTAACGTTTAGGGCCTCCTAATGACGACGGAACACTCAAATTGCGCCGAGATTCAATACATCGGCCACCAGCCGACTTGTCTCCAAGGGGATATTGCTTCCACGGGCACCATATGGTCCGTCTCCTGTGAGTCTAGATTTTCGAATCCGACGCGACACTGATAGTTAATTGTAACGTTCAGGGCCTCCTAATGACAATGGAACACTCAAATTGCGTCGAGATTCAATTCATCGTCCTCCAGCCGACTTATCTCCAAGAGCATATTGCTGCCTCGGGAACCATATGTTCCGTCTCCTGTGAGTCTAGATTTTCGAACCCGACGCGAGACTGATAGTTAATTGTAACGTTCAGGGCCTCCTAATGACGATGGAACACTCAAATTGCGTAGAGATTCAATACATCGTCCTCTAGCCGACTTGTCTCCAAGGGTCTATTGGTACCTCGGGCACTTTATTGTCGTCCTCCTGTAAGTCTAGATTGTCGAATCCGACGCAAAACTGCTAGTTGCTTGTAACCTTCAGGGCCTCCTAATGACGATGGAACACTCAAATTGTGTCGTGATTCAATACATCGTCCGCCAGCCGACTTGTCTACAAGGGGATATTGCTGCCTCGGGTACTATATGGTCCTTCCCTGTGGGTCTAGATTTTCGATTCAGACACGAAACTGATAGTTAATTGTAACGTTCAGGGCCTCCTAATGACGATGGAACACTCAAATTGCGTCGAGATTCAATACACCGTCCTCCAGCCGACTTGTCTCCAAGGGTCTATTGGTGCCTCGGGCACTTTATGGTCGTTCTCCTGTAAGTCTCGATTGTCGAATCCGACGCAAAACTGATAGTTACTTGTAACGTTCAGGGCCTATTAATGACGATGGAACACTCAAATTGTGTCGTGATTCAATACATCGTCCGCCAGCCGACTTGTCTACAAGGGGATATTTCTGCCTCGGACACTATTTGGTCCTTCCCTGTTTGTCTAGATTTTCGAATCAGACACGAAACTGATAGTTAATTGTAACGTTCGGGGCCTCCTAATGACGATGTAACACTCAAATTGCGTCGAGATTCAATGCATCGTCATTCAGCCGACTTGTCTTCAAGGGTCTATTGCTGCCTCGGGCACCTTATGGTCGTTCTCCTGTGAGTGTAGATTTAAAATCCGACGCAAATCTGATAGTTAAATGTAACGTTCAGGGCTCCTAATGACGATGGAACACTCAAATTGCGTCGATATTTAATACATCGTCCTACAGCCGACTTGTCTCCTAGGGCATATTGCTTCCTCGAGCACCATATGGTCCGTCTCCTGTGAGTCTAGATTTTCGAATCTGACGCGAAACTGATAGTTAATTGTAACGTTCAGGGTCTCCTAATGACGAACACTCAAATTGCCTCGAGATTCAATACATCGTCCTCCAGCCGACTTGTCTCAAAGGGTTTTTGCTGCCTAGGGCACCTTATGGTCGTTCTCCTGTGACTCTAGATTATCGAATCCGACCCAAAACTAATGGTTGATTGTAACGTTCAGGGCCTCCTAATGACGATAGAACACTCTAATTGCGTCGAGATTCAATACATCGTCCTTCAGCCGACTTGTCTCCTTGGGTCTATTGCTGCCTCGGGCACCTTATGGTCGTTCTCCTGTGAGTCTAGATTTTCGAGTCCGACGCAAAACTGATAGTTAATTGTAACGTTCAGGCCCACGTAATGACGATGGAACACTCAAATTGGGTCGAGATTCAATACTTCGCCCACCAGCCGACTTGTCTCCAAGGGTCTATTAGTGACTCGGGCACTTTATGTTCGTTCTCCTGTAAGCCTAGATGGTCGAATATGACGCAAAACTGATAGTTACTTTTAACGTTCAGGGCCTCCTAAATACGATGGAACACTCAAATTGCGTCGAGATTCAATACATCGTTCTCCAGCCGACTTGTCTCCATTGGGATATTGCTGCCTCGGGCACCTTATGGTCGTTCTCCTGTGAGTTTAGATTTTCGAATCCGACGCAAAACTGATAGTTAATTGTATCGTTCAGGGCCTCCAAATGACAATTGAACACTCAAATTGCGTCTAGATTCTATACATCGTCCTCCTGCCGACTAGTCTCCAAGGGTCTTTTTCTGCCTTGGGCACCTTATGGTCCCTCTCCTGTGAGTCTAGAATTTCAAATTTTACGCGATACTGATAGTTAATTGTAACGTTCAGGGCCTCCTAATTACGATGGAACACTCAAATTGCGTCGAGATTCGATAAATCGCCCTTCAGCCGACGTGTCTCCAAAGGTCTATTGCTGCCTCGGGCACCTTATGGTCCGTCTCCTGTGAGTCTAGATTTTCGAATCCGACGCATAACTGATAGTTCATTGTGACGTTTAGTGCCTCCTAATGGCGATGGAGCGCTCAAATTGCGTCGAGATTCAATACATCGTCCTCCAGGCGACTTGTCTACAAGGGGATATTGCTGCCTTGGGCACTATATGGTCCTACCCTGTGAGTCTAGTTATTCGAATCAGACGCATAACTGATAGTTAATTGCAAAATTCAGGGCCTCCTAATGACGATGGAGCACTAAAATTGAGTCGAGATTCAATACATCGTTATTCAGCCGACTTGTCTCCAAGGGTCTATCGCTGCATCGGGCACCTTATGGACGTTCTGTGAGTCTAGATTTTCAAATCCGACGCAAATCTGACGGTTAATTGTAACGTTCAGGGCATCCTAATGACGATGCAACACTCAAAATGCGTCGCTATTCAATACATCCACCGCCAGCCGACTTGTCTCCAATGGCATATTGCTGCCTCGGGAACCATATGGTCCGTATCCTGTGAGTCTAGATTTTGAGAACCCGACGCGAGACTGATAGTTAATTGTAACGTTCAGGGCCTCCTAATGACGATGGAACACTCAAATTGCGTAGAGATTCAATACATCGTCCTTCAGCCGACTTGTCTCCAGGGGTCTATTGCTGCCTCGGGCACCTTATGGTCGTCCTCCTGAGAGTCTAGATTGTCGAATCCGACGCAAAACTGATAGTTAATTGTAACGTTCAGGGATTCCTAATGACGATGGAACACTCAAATTGCGTCGAGATTCAATACATCGTCATTCAGCCGAATTGTCTCCAAGGGTCTATTGCTGCCTCGGGCACCTAATGGTCGTTCTCCTGTGAGCCCAGATTTAAAATCCGACGCAAATCTGATAGTTAATTGTGACGTTCAGGGCCTCCTAATGACGATGGAACACTCAAATTGCGTCGAGATTCAATACATCGCCCTTCAGCCGACTTGTCTCCAAAGGTCTATTGCTGCCACGGGCACCTTATGGTCCGTCTCCTGTGAGTCTAGATTTTCGAATTCGAAGCATAACTGATAGTTAATTGTAACGTTTAGCGCCTCCTAATGACGATGGATTACTCAAATTGCGTCGAGATTCAATACATCGTCCTCCAGCCGACTTGTCTCCAAGGGCATATTGCTTCCACGGGCACCATATGGACCGTCCGCTGTGAGTCTAGATTTTCGAATCCGACGCGAAACTGAAAGTTAATTGTAACTTTCAGGGTCTCCTAATGACGAACATTGAAATTGCGTCGAGATTCAATACATCGTCCTCCAGCCGATTTGTCTCCAAGGGCATATTGCTGCCTCGGGAACCATATGGTCCGTCTCCTGTGAGTCTTGATTTTCGAACCCGACGCGAGACTGATAGTTAATTGTAACGTTCAGGGCCTCCAAATGTCTATGGAACACTCAAATTGCGTCGAGATTCAATACATCGTCCTTCAGCCGACTTGTCTCCAAGGGTCTATTGCTGCCTCGGGCACCTTATGGTCGTTCTCCTGTGAGTATAGAATGTCGAATCCGACGCGAAACTGTTAGTTAATTGTAACGTTCAGGGCCTCCTAATGACGATCACTCAAATTGCCTCGAGATTCAATACATCGTCCTCCAGCCCACTTGTTCCCAAGGGTCTATTGCTGCCTGGCGCACCTTATGGTCGTTCTCCTGTGAGTCTAGATTTTCGAATCCTACGCAAAACTGATGGTTGATTGTAACGTTCAGGGCCTCCTAATGACGACAGAACTCTTTATTTGCGTCGAGATTCAATGCATCGTCCTTCAGCCGACTTGTCTCCTAGGGTCTATTGCTGCCTCGAACTCATTATGGTCGTTCTCCTGTGAGTCTAGATTTTCGAATCCGACGCAAAACTGATAGTTAGTTGTAACGTTCAGGGCCTCGTAATGACGATGGAACACTCAAATTGCGTCGAGATTCAATTCATCGTCCTCCAGCCGACTTATCTCCAAGAGCATATTGCTGCCTCGGGAACCATATGTTCCGTCTCCTGTGAGTCTAGATTTTCGAACCCGACGCGAGACTGATAGTTAATTGTAACGTTCAGGGCCTCCTAATGACGATGGAACACTCAAATTGCGTAGAGATTCAATACATCGTCCTCCAGCCGACTTGTCTCCAAGGGTCTATTGGTACCTCGGGCACTTTATAGTCGTTCTCCTGTAAGTCTAGATAGTCGAATCCGACGAAAAAGCTGATAGTTACTTGTAACGTTCAGGGCCTCCTAATGACGATGGAACACTCAAATTGTGTCGTGATTCAATACATCGTCCGCTAGCCGACTTGTCTACAAGTGGATATTGCTGCCTCGGGTACTATATGGTCCTTCCCTGTGGGTCTAGGTTTTCGATTCAGACACGAAACTGATAGTTAATTGTAACGTTCAGGGCCTCCTAATGACGATGGAACACTCAAATTGCGTCGAGATTCAATACATCGTCCTCCAGCCGACTTGTGTCCAAGGGTCTATTGGTGCCTTGGGCACTTTATGGTCGTTCTCCTGTAAGTCAAGATTGTCGAATCTGACGCAAAACTGATAGTTACTTGTAACGTTCAGGGCCTATTAATGACGATGGAACACTCAAATTGTGTCGTGATTCAATACATCGTCCGCCAGCCGACTTGTCTAGACGGGGATATTTCTGCCTCGGACACTATATGGTCCTTCCCTGTGGGTCTAGATTTTCGAATCAGACACGAAACTGATAGTTAATTGTAACGTTCGGGGCCTCCTAATGACGATGGAACACTCAAATTGCGTCGAGATTCAATACATCGTCATTCAGCCGACTTGTCTTCAAGGTTCTATTGCTGCCTCGGGCACTTTATGGTCGTTCTCCTGTGAGTGTAGATTTAAAATCCGACGCAAATCTGATTGTTAATTGTAACGTTCAGGGCTCCTAATGACGATGGAACACTCAAATTGCGTCGATATTCAATACATCGTCCTACAGCCGACTTGTCTCTTAGGGCATATTGCTTCCTCGAGCACCATATAGTCCGTCTCCTGTGAGTCTAGATTTTCGAATCCGACGCGAAACTGAAAGTTAATTGTAACTTTCAGGGTCTCCTAATGACGAACATTGAAATTGCGTCGAGATTCAATACATCGTCCTCCAGCCGATTTGTCTCCAAGGGCATATTGCTGCCTCGGGAACCATATGGTCCGTCTCCTGTGAGTCTTGATTTTCGAACCCGACGCGAGACTGATAGTTAATTGTAACGTTCAGGGCCTACAAATGTCTATGGAACACTCAAATTGCGTCGAGATTCAATACATCGTCCTTCAGCCGACTTGTCTCCAAGGGTCTATTGCTGCCTCGGGCACCTTATGGTCGTTCTCCTGTGAGTATAGAATGTCGAATCCGACGCGAAACTGTTAGTTAATTGTAACGTTCAGGGTCTCCTAATGACGATCACTCAAATTGCCTCGAGATTCAATACATCGTCCTCCAGCCCACTTGTTCCCAAGGGTCTATTGCTGCCTGGCGCACCTTATGGTCGTTCTCCTGTGAGTCTAGATTTTCGAATCCTACGCAAAACTGATGGTTGATTGTAACGTTCAGGGCCTCCTAATGACGACAGAACTCTTTAATTGCGTCGAGATTCAATGCATCGTCCTTCAGCCGACTTGTCTCCTAGGGTCTATTGCTGCCTCGAACTCATTATGGTCGTTCTCCTGTGAGTCTAGATTTTCGAATCCGACGCAAAACTGATAGTTAGTTGTAACGTTCAGGGCCTCGTAATGACGATGGAACACTCAAATTGCGTCGAGATTCAATTCATCGTCCTCCAGCCGACTTATCTCCAAGAGCATATTGCTGCCTCGGGAACCATATGTTCCGTCTGCTGTGAGTCTAGATTTTCGAACCCGACGCGAGACTGATAGTTAATTGTAACGTTCAGGGCCTCCTAATGACGATGGAACACTCAAATTGCGTAGAGATTCAATACATCGTCCTCCAGCCGACTTGTCTCCAAGGGTCTATTGGTACCTCGGGCACTTTATAGTCGTTCTCCTGTAAGTCTAGATTGTCGAATCCGACGAAAAGGCTGATAGTTACTTGTAACGTTCAGGGCCTCCTAATGACGATGGAACACTCAAATTGTGTCGTGATTCAATACATCGTCCGCTAGCCGACTTGTCTACAAGTGGATATTGCTGCCTCGGGTACTATATGGTCCTTCCCTGTGGGTCTAGATTTTCGATTCAGACACGAAACTGATAGTTAATTGTAACGTTCAGGGCCTCCTAATGACGATGGAACACCCAAATTGCGTCGAGATTCAATACATCGTCCTCCAGCCGACTTGTGTCCAAGGGTCTATTGGTGCCTTGGGCACTTTATGGTCGTTCTCCTGTAAGTCAAGATTGTCGAATCTGACGCAAAACTGATAGTTACTTGTAACGTTCAGGGCCTATTAATGACGATGGAACACTCAAATTGTGTCGTGATTCAATACATCGTCCGCCAGCCGACTTGTCTAGACGGGGATATTTCTGCCTCGGACACTATATGGTCCTTCCCTGTGGGTCTAGATTTTCGAATCAGACACGAAACTGACAGTTAATTGTAACGTTCGGGGCCTCCTAATGACGATGGAACACTCAAATTGCGTCGAGATTCAATACATCTTCATTCAGCCGACTTGTCTTCAAGGTTCTATTGCTGCCTCGGGCACTTTATGGTCGTTCTCCTGTGAGTGTAGATTTAAAATCCGACGCAAATCTGATTGTTAATTGTAACGTTCAGGGCTCCTAATGACGATGGAACACTCAAATTGCGTCGATATTCAATACATCGTCCTACAGCCGACTTGTCTCTTAGGGCATATTGCTTCCTCGAGCACCATATAGTCCGTCTCCTGTGAGTCTAGATTTTCGAATCCGACGCGAAACTGATAGTTAATTGTAACGTTCAGGGTCTCCTAATGTTGAACACTCAAATTGCCTCGAGATTCAATACATCGTCCTCCAGCGGACTTGTCTCAAAGGGTTTTTGCTGCCTAGGGCACCTTATGGTCTTTCTCCTGTGACTCTAGATTATCGAATCCGACCCAAAACTAATGGTTGATTGTAACGTTCAGTTCCTCCTAATGACGATAGAACACTCTAATTGCGACGAGATTCAATACATCTTCCTTCAGCCGACTTGTCTCCTTGGGTCTATTGCTGCCTCGGGCACCATATGGTCGTTCTCCTGTGAGTCTAGATTTTCGTATCCGACGCAAAACTGATAGTTAATTGTAACGTTCAGGCCCTCGTAATGACGATGTAACACTCAAATTGCGTCGAGATTCAATACATCGTTTCCAGCCGACTTGTCTCCAAGGGGAAATTGCTTCCACGGGCACCATATGGTCCGTCTCCTGTGAGTCCAGATTTTCGGATCCGACGCGAAACTGATAGTTAATTATAACGTTCAGGGCCACCTAATGACAATGGAACACTCAAATTGCGTCGAGATTCATTACATCGTCCTGCAGCCGACTTGTCTCCAATTGTCTATTGGTGCCTCGGGCACATTATGATCGTTCTCCTCTATGTCTAGATTGTCGAATCCGATGCAAAACATAGTTCCTTGTAACGTTTAGGGCCTCCTAATGACAATGGAACACTCAAATTGCGTCGAGATTCAATACATCGTCCTTCAGCCGACTTGTCTCCAAGGGTCTATTGCTGCCTCGGGCACCTTATGGTCGTTCTCCTGTGAGTCTAGATTTGCGAATCCGACGCAAAACTGATAGTTAATTTAACGTTCAGGGCCTCGTAATGACGATGGAACACTCAAATTGCGTCGAGATTCAATACATCGTCCTCCAGCCGACATGTCTCCAATTGTCTATTGGTGATTCGGGCACTTTATGGTCGTTCTCCTCTATCTCTAGATTGTCGAATCCGACGCAAAACTGATAGTTAATTGTAACGTTTAGGGCCTCCTAATGACGACGGAACACTCAAATTGCGTCGAGATTCAATACATCGGCCACCAGCCGACTTGTTTCATAGGAACTATTGCTGCCTGTGGCACCTTCTCCTATGAGTCTAGATTTTCGAATCCGGACCAAAACTGACAGATAATTGTAACGTTCAGGGCATCCTAATGACGATGGAACACTCAAATTGCGTCGAGATTCAATACATCGTTTCCAGCCGACTTGTCTCCAAAGGGACATTGCTTCCACGGGCACCATATGGTCCGGCTCCTGTGAGTCTAGATTTTCGGATCCGCCGCGAAACAGATAGTTAATTATAACGTTCAGGGTCTCCTAATGACGAACATTGAAATTGCGTCGAGATTCAAACATCGTCCTCCAGCCGACTTATCTCCAAGAGCATATTGCTGCCTCGGGAACCATATGGTCCGTCTCCTTTGAGTCTAGATTTTCGAACCCGACGCAAAACTGATAGTTAATTGTAACGTTCAGAGCCTCCTAACGACGATGGAACACTCAAATTGCGTCGAGATTCAATTCATCGTCCTCCAGCCGACTTGTCTCCAAGGGTCTATTGGTGCCTCGGGCACTTTATGGTCGTTCTCCTGTAAGTCTATATTGTCGAATCCGACGCAAAACTGATAGTTACTTGTAACGTTCAGGGCATCCTAATGACGATGGAACACTCAAATTGTGTCGTGATTCAATACATCGTCCGCCAGCCGACTTGTCTACAAAGGGGATATTTCTGCCTCAGGCACTATATGGTCCTTCCCTGTGGGTCTAGATTTTCGAATCAGACTTAAAACTGATAGTTAATTGAAACGTTCAGGGCCTCCTAATGACGATCTAACACTCAAATTGCGTCGAGATTCAATACATCGTCAATCAGCCGACATGTCTCCAATGGTCTATTGCTGCCTCGGGCACCTTATGGTCGTTCTCCTGTGAGTCTAGATTTAAAATCCAACGCAAATCTAATAGTTAATTGTAACGTTCAGGGCCTCCTAATGACGATGGAACACTCAAATTGCGTCGAGATTCAATTCATCGTCCTTCAGCCGACTTGTCTCCAAGGGTCTATTGCTGCCTCGGGCACCATATGGTCCAGCTCCTGTGAGTCTAGATTTTTGAATCCGACGCGAAACTGATAGTTAATTGTAACGTCCAGGGCCTCCTAATGACGATGGAACACTCAAATTGCGTCGAGATTTAATACATCGGCCAGCAGCCGACTTGTTTCATAGGATCTATTGCTGCGTGTGGCACCTTCTCCTGTGAGTCTAGATTTTCTAATCCGACGCAAAACTGATAGATAATTGTAACGTTCAGGGTCTCCTAATGACGAACATTGCAATTGCGTCGAGATTCAATACATCGTCCTCCAGACGACTTATCCCCAAGAGCATACTGCTGCCTCGGGAAGCATATGGTCCGTCTCCTGTGAGTCTAGATTTTCGAACCCGACGCGAGACTGATAGTTAATTGTAACGTTCAGGGACTCCTAACGACGATGGAACATTCAAATTGCGTCGAGATTCAATACATCGTCCTTCAGCCGACTTGTCTCCAAGGGTCTATTGCTGCCTCGGGCACCTTATGGTCGTTCTCCTGTGAGTCTAGATTGTCGAAGATCGACGCAAAACTGATAGTTAATTGTAACGTTCAGGGCCTCCTAATGTCGATGGAACACTCAAATTGCGTCGAGATTCAACACATCGTCCTCCAGCCGACTTGTGTCCAAGGGTCTATTGGTGCCTCGGGCACATTATGGTCGTTCTCCTGTAAGTCATGATTGCCGAATCCGACGCAAAACTGATAGTTACTTGTAACGTTCTGGGCCTCTTAATGACGATAGAACACATAAACTGTATCGTGATACAATACATCGTCCTCCAGCCGACTTGTCTACAGGGGGATAATGCTGCCTCGCGCACTATGTGGTCCTTCCCTGTGGGTCTAGATTTTCGAATCAGACATGAAACTGATAGTTAATTGTAACGTTCAGGGCCTCCTAATGACAATGGAACACTCAAATTACGTCGAGATTCAATACATCGTCATTCAGCCGACTTGTCTCCAAGGGTCTATTCCTGCCTCATGCACCTTATGGTCGTTCACCTGTGAGTCCAGATTTAAAATCCGACGCAAATCTGATAGTTAATTGTAACGTTCAGGGCCTCCTAAAGACGATGGAGCACTCAAATTGCGTCGATATTCAATACATCGTCCTACAGCCGACTTGTCTCCAAGGGCAAATTGCTTCCACGAGCACCATATGGTCCGTTTCCTGTGAGTCTAGATTTTCGAATCCGACGCAAAACTGATAGTTAATTGTAACGTTCAGGGTCTCCTAATGACGAACGTTGATATTTTGTCAAGATTCAATACATCGTCCTCCAGCCGACTTGTCTCCAAGGGGATATTGCTGCCTCGGGAACCATATGGTCCGTCTCCTGTGAGTCTAGATTTTCGAAACCGACGCGAGACTGATAGCTAATTGTAACGTTCAAGGCCTCCTAATGACGATGGAACACTCAAATTGCGTCGAGATTCAATACATATTCCTCCAGCCGACTTGTCTCCGAGATCCTATTGGTGCCTCGGACACCTTATGGTCGTTCTCCTGTGAGTCTAGATTTTTGAATCCGACGCGAAACTGATAGTTAATTGTAACGTCCAGGGCCTCCTAATGACGATGGAACACTCAAATTGCGTCGAGATTTAATACATCGTCCTTCAGACGACTTGTCTCCAAGGGTCTATTGCTGCCTCGCGCACCTTATGGTCGTTCTCCTGTGAGTCTAGATTTTTGAATCCTACGCAAAACTGATAGTTACTTGTAACGTTCAGGGCCTCCTAATGACGATGGAACACTTAAATTGTGTCGTGATTCAATACATCGTCCGCCAGCCGACTTGTCTACAAGGGGATATTGCTGCCTCGTGCACCATATGGTCCAGCTCCTGTGAGTCTAGATTTTTGAATCCGACGCGAAACTGATAGTTACTTGTAACGTCCAGGGCTTCCTAATGACGATGGAACACTCAAATTGCGTCGAGATTTAATACATCGTCCTTCAGACGACTTGTCTCCAAGGGTCTATTGCTGCCTCGCGCACCTTATGGTCGTTCTCCTGTGAGTCTAGATCTTCGAATCCTACGCAAAACTGATAGTTACTTGTAACGTCCAGGGCCACCTAATGACGATGGAACACTTAAATTGTGTCGTGATTCAATACATCGTCCGCCAGCCGGCTTGTCTACAAGGGGATATTTCTGCCTCGGGCACTATATGGTCCTTCCCTGTGAGTCTAGATTTTCGAATCAGACGCGAAACTGATAGTTGATTGTAACATTCAGGGCCTCCTAATGACGATGGAACACTCAAATTGCGTCGAGATTCAATACATTGTCCTTCAGCCGACTTGTCTCCAATTGCCTATTGGTGCCTCGGGCACTTTATGGTCGTTCTCCTGTAAGTCTAGACTGTCGAATCCGACGCTAAACTGATAGTTACTTGTAACGATCAGGGTCTCCTAATGACGAACATTGAAATTGCGTCGAGATTCAATACATCGTCCTCCAGCCGACTTATCTCCAAGAGCATATTGCTGCCTCGGGAACCATATGGTCCGTCGCCTGTGAGTCTAGATTTTCGAACCCGACGCGAGACTGATAGTTAATTGTAACATTCAGGGCCTCCTAATGACGATGGAACACTCAAATTGCGTAGAGATTCAATACATCGTCCTCCAGCCGACTTGTCTCATCGGGGGTATTGCTGCCTCGGGAACCATATAGTCCGTCTCCTGTGTGTCTAGATATTCGAATCCGACGCGAGACTGATAGTTAATTCTAACGTTCAGGGCCTCCTAATGACGATGGAACACTCAAATTGCGTCGAGATTCAATGCATCGTCCTTCAGCCGACCTGTCTCCTAGGGTCTACTGCTGCCTCGGGCACCTTATGGTCGTTCTCCTGTGAGTCTAGATTTTCTAATCCGACGCAAAACTGATGGGTAATTGTAACGTTCAGGGCATCCTAATGACGATGGAACACTCAAATTGCGTCGAGATTCAATACATCGTTCTCCAGCCGACTTGTCTCCAAGGGGATATTGCTTCCACGGGCACCATGTGGTCCGTCTCCTGAGAGTCTAGATTTTCGATTCCGACGCGAAACTGATAGTTAATTGTAACATTCATGGTCTCCTAATGACGAACATTGAAATTGCGTCGGGATTCAATACATCGTCCTCCAGCCGACTTATCTCCAAGGGTCTATTGGTGCCTCGGGCACTTTATGGTCGTTCTCCTGTAAGTCTAGATTGTCGAATCAGACGCAAATCTGATAGTTACTTGTAACGTTCAGGGCCTCCTAATGACGATAGAACACTCAAATTGTGTCGTGATTCAATGCATCGTCCTCCAGCCGACTTGCCTCCAAGGGGATATTGCTGCCTCGGGCACTATATGGTCCTTCCCTGTGGGTCTAGATTTTCGAATCAGACACGAAAGTGATAGTTAATTGTAACGTTCAGGGCCTCCTAATGACGATGGAACACTCAAATTGCGTCGAGATTCATTACATCGTCATTCAGCCGACTTGTCTCCAAGGGTCTATTGCTGCCTCGGGCACCTTATGCTCGTTCTCCTGTGAGTCTAGTTTTAAAATCCGACGAAAATCTGATAGTTAATTGTAACGTTCAGGGCCTCCTAATGACGATGGTGCACTCAAATTGCGTTGATATTCAAGACATCGTCCTACAGCCGACTTGTCTCCAAGGGCATATTGCTGCCACGAGCACCATATGGTCCGTTTCCTGTGAGTCTAGAGTTTCGAATCCGACGCGAAACTGATAGTTAATTGTAACGTTCAGGGTCTCCTAATGACGAACACTGAAATTCCCTCGAGATTCAATACATCGTCCTCTAGCCAACTTGTCTCCAAGGGTTTTTGCTGCCTCGGGCACCTTATTGTCTTTCTCCTTTGAGTTTAGATTATCGAATCCGACCCAAAACTGATAGTTAATTGTAACGATCGGGGCCTCCTAATGACGATGGAACACTCAATTTGAGTCGAGATTCAATACATCGTCCTCCAGCCGAGTTGTCTCCAAGGGGATATTGCTGCCTCGGGCACTATATGGTCCTTCCCTGTGGGTCTAGATTTTCGAATCAGACACGAAACTGATAGTTAATTGTAACGTTCAGGGCCTCGTAATGACGATGGAACACTCAAATTTCGTCGATATTCAATACATCGACATCCTGCCGACTTGTCTCCAATTGTCTATTGGTGTCTCGGCCACTTTATGGTCGTTCTCCTCTATGTCTATATTGTCGAATCCGACGCAAAACTGATAGTTACTTGTAACGTTTAGGGACTCCTAATGACGACGGAACACTCAAATTGCGTCGAGATTCAATACATCGGCCACCAGCCGACTTGTTTCGTAGGATCTATTGCTGCCTGTGGCACCTTCAGCTGTGAGTCGAGATTTTCGAGTCCGACGCGAAACTGATAGTTAATTGTAACGCTCAGGGCCTCCTAATGACGATGGAAAACTCAAATTGCGTCGAGATTCAATACATCGTCCTTCAGCTGACTTGTCTCGAAGGGTCAATTGCTGCCTCGCGGACCTAATTGTCGTTCTCCTATGAGTCTAGATTGTCGAATCCGACGCAAAACTGATAGTTAATTGTAACGTTCAGGGTCTCCTAATGACGTTGGATCTCTCAAATTGCGTCGAGATTCAATACATCGTCCTCCAGCCGACTTGTCTCATCGTGGGTATTGCTGCCTCGGGAACCATATAGTCCGTCTCCTGTGTGTCTAGATATTCGAATCCGACGCGAGACTGATAGTTAATTGTAACGTTCAGGGCCTCCTCATGACGATGGAACACTCAAATTGCGTCGAGATTCAATGCATCGTCCTTCAGCCGACTTGTCTCCAAGGGTCTATTGCTGCCTCGGGCACCTTATGGTCGTTCTCCTGTGAGTCTAGATTTTCTAATCCGACGCAAAACTGATGGATAATTGTAACGTTCAGGGCATCCTAATGACGATGGAACACTCATATTGCGTCGAGATTCAATACATCGTTCTCCAGCCGATTTGTCTCCAAGGGGATATTGCTTCCACGGGCACCATGTGGTCTGTCTAATGAGAGTCTAGATTTTCGATTCCGACGCGAAACTGATAGTTAATTGTAACATTCATGGTATCCTAATGACGAACATTGAAATTGCGTCGGGATTCAATACATCGTCCTCCAGCCGACTTATCTCCAACAGCATTTTGCTGCCTCGGGAACCATATGGTCCGTCTCCTGTGAGTCTAGATTTTCGAACCCGACGCGAAACTGATAGTTAATTGTAACGTTCAGGGCCTCCTAATGACGATGGAACACTCAAATTGCGTCGAGATTCAATACATCGTCCTTCAGCCGACATGTCTCCAAGGGTCTATTGCTGCCTCGGGCACCTTATGGTCGTTCTCCTGTGAGTCTAGAATGTCGAATCCGATGCAAATCTGATAGTTAATTGTAACGTTCAGGGCCTCCTAATGTCGATGTAACACTCAAACTGCGTCGAGATTCAATACATCGTCCTCCAGCCGACTTGTCTCCAAGGTTCAATTGGTGCCTCGGGCACTTTATGGTCGTTCTCCTGTAGGTCTAGATTGTCGAATCCGACGCAAAACTGATAGTTACTTGTAACGTTCAGGGCCTCCTAATGACGATAGAACACTCAAATTGTGTCGTGATTCAATACATCGTCCTCCAGCCGACTTGCCTCCAAGGGGATATTGCTGCCTCGGGCACTATATGGTCCTTCCCTGTGGGTCTAGATTTTCGAATCAGACACGAAACTGATAGTTAATTGTAACGTTCAGGGCCTCCTAATGACGATGGAACACTCAAATTGCGTCGAGATTCAATACATCGTTATTCAGCCGACTTGTCTCCAAGGGTCTATTGCTGCCTCGGGCACCTTATGGTCGTTCTCCTTTGAGTCTAGATGATCGAATCCGACCCTAAACTGATAGTTAATTTAACGATCAGGGCCTCCTAATGACGATGGAACACTCAATCTGCGTCGAGATTCATTACCTCGTCCTCCAGCCGACTTGTCTCCAAGGGGATATTGCTTCCTCGGGCACCATATGGTCCAGCTGCTGTGAGCTTAGATTTTTGAATCCGACGCGAAACTGATAGTTAATTGTAACGTCCAGGGCCTCCTAATGACGATGGAACACTCAAATTGCGTCGAGATTTAATACATCGTCCTTCAGCCGACTAGTCTCCAACGGTCTATTGCTGCCTCGCACCCCTTATGGTCGTTCTCCTGTGAGTCCAAATTTTCGAATCCTACGCAAAACTGATGGTTGATTGTAACGTTCAGGGCCTCCTAATGACGATAGAACACTCTAATTGCATCGAGATTCAATACATCGTCCTTCAGCCGACTTGTCTATAAGGGTCTATATCTGCCTCGGGCACCTTATGGTCGTTCTCCTGTGAGTCTAGATTATTGAATCCGACGCGAAAATGATAGTTAATTGTAACGTCCAGGGCCACCTGATGACGATGGAACACTCAAATTGCGTCGAGATTCAATACATCGTCCTTCAGCCGACTTGTTTCCAAGGGTCTATTGCTGCCTCGGGCACGTTATGGTCGTTCTCCTGTGAGTCTAGATTTTCTAATCCGACGCAAAACTGATAGATAATTGTATCGTTCAGGGCATCCTAATGACGATGGAACACTCAAATTGCGTCGAGTTTCAATACATCGTTCTCCAGCCGACTTGTCTCCAAGGCGATATTGCTTCCACGGGCACCATATGGTCCGTCTCCTGTGAGTCTAGATTATCGATTCCGACGCGAAACTGATAGTTAATTGTAACGTTCAGGGTCTCCTAATGACGAACATTGAAATTGCGTCGAGATTCAATACATCGTCCTCCAGCCGACTCGTTTCCAGGAGTCAATTGGTGCCTCGGGCAATTTATAGCCGTTCTCCTGTAAGACTAGATTGTCGAATCCGACGCAAATCTGATAGTTAATTGTAACGTTCAGGGCCTCCTAATGACGATGGAGCACTCAAATTGCGTCGATATTCAATACATCGTCCTACAGCCGACTTGTCTCCAAGGGCATATTGCTTCCACGAGCACCATATGGTCCGTTTCCTGTGAGTGCATATTTTCGAATCCGACGCGAAACTGATAGGTAATTGTAACGTTCAGGGTCTCCGATTGACGAACACTCAAATTCCCTGGAGATTCAATACATCGTCCTCCAGCCGACTTGTCTCCAAGGGTCTATTGCTGCCTCGGGCACCTTATTGTCTTTCTCCTTTGAGTTTAGATTATCGAATCCGACCCAAAACTGATAGTTAATTGTAACGATCGGGGCCTCCTAATGACGATGGAACACTCAATTTGAGTCGAGATTCAATACATCGTCCTCCAGCCGAGTTGTCTCCAAGGGGATATTGCTGCCTCGGGCACTATATGGTCCTTCCCTGTGGGTCTAGATTTTCGAATCAGACACGAAACTGATAGTTAATTGTAACGTTCAGGGCCTCGTAATGACGATGGAACACTCAAATTTCGTCGATATTCAATACATCGACATCCAGCCGACTTGTCTCCAATTGTCTATTGGTGTCTCGGCCACTTTATGGTCGTTCTCCTCTATGTCTATATTGTCGAATCCGACGCAAAACTGATAGTTACTTGTAACGTTTAGGGACTCCTAATGACGACGGAACACTCAAATTGCGTCGAGATTCAATACATCGGCCACCAGCCGACTTGTTTCGTAGGATCTATTTCTGCCTGTGGCACCTTCAGCTGTGAGTCGAGATTTTCGAGTCCGACGCGAAACTGATAGTTAATTGTAACGCTCAGGGCCTCCTAATGACGATGGAAAACTCAAATTGCGTCGAGATTCAATACATCGTCCTTCAGCTGACTTGTCTCGAAGGGTCAATTGCTGCCTCGCGGACCTAATGGTCGTTCTCCTATGAGTCTAGATTGTCGAATCCGACGCAAAACTGATAGTTAATTGTAACGTTCAGGGTCTCCTAATGACGTTGGATCTCTCAAATTGCGTCGAGATTCAATACATCGTCCTCCAGCCGACTTGTCTCATCGTGGGTATTGCTGCCTCGGGAACCATATAGTCCGTCTCCTGTGTGTCTAGATATTCGAATCCGACGCGGGACTGATAGTAAATTGTAACGTTCAGGGCCTCCTAATGACGATGGAACACTCAAATTGCGTCGAGATTCAATGCATCGTCCTTCAGCCGACTTGTCTCCAAGGGTCTATTGCTGCCTCGGGCAACTTATGGTCGTTCTCCTGTGAGTCTAGATTTTCTAATCCGACGCAAAACTGATGGATAATTGTAACGTTCAGGGCATCCTAATGACGATGGAACACTCAAATTGCGTCGAGATTCAATACATCGTTCTCCAGCCGATTTGTCTCCAAGGGGATATTGCTTCCACGGGCACCATGTGGTCTGTCTCCTGAGAGTCTAGATTTTCGATTCCGACGCGAAACTGATAGTTAATTGTAACATTCATGGTATCCTAATGACGAACATTGAGATTGCGTCGGGATTCAATACATCGTCCTCCAGCCGACTTATCTCCAACAGCATTTTGCTGCCTCGGGAACCATATGGTCCGTCTCCTGTGAGTCTAGATTTTCGAACCCGACGCGAGACTGATAGTTAATTGTAACGTTCAGGGCCTCCTAATGACGATGGAACACTCAAATTGCGTCGAGATTCAATACATCGTCCTTCAGCCGACATGTCTCCAAGGGTCTATTGCTGCCTCGGGCACCTTATGGTCGTTCTCCTGTGAGTCTAGAATGTCGAATCCGACGCAAATCTGATAGTTAATTGTAACGTTCAGGGCCTCCTAATGTCGATGTAACACTCAAACTGCGTCGAGATTCAATACATCGTCCTCCAGCCGACTTGTCTCCAAGGTTCAATTGGTGCCTCGGGCACTTTATGGTCGTTCTCCTGTAGGTCTAGATTGTCGAATCCGACGCAAAACTGATAGTTACTTGTAACGTTCAGGGCCTCCTAATGACGATAGAACACTCAAATTGTGTCGTGATTCAATACATCGTCCTCCAGCCGACTTGCCTCCAAGGGGATATTGCTGCCTCGGGCACTATATGGTCCTTCCCTGTGGGTCTAGATTTTCGAATCAGACACGAAACTGATAGTTAATTGTAACGTTCAGGGCCTCCTAATGACGATGGAACACTCAAATTGCGTCGAGATTCAATACATCGTTATTCAGCCGACTTGTCTCCAAGGGTCTATTGCTGCCTCGGGCACCTTATGGTCGTTCTCCTTTGAGTCTAGATGATCGAATCCGACCCTAAACTGATAGTTAATTTAACGATCAGGGCCTCCTAATGACGATGGAACACTCAATCTGCGTCGAGATTCATTACCTCGTCCTCCAGCCGACTTGTCTCCAAGGGGATATTGCTTCCGCGGGCACCATATGGTCCAGCTGCTGTGAGCTTAGATTTTTGAATCCGACGCGAAACTGATAGTTAATTGTAACGTCCAGGGCCTCCTAATGACGATGGAACACTCAAATTGCGTCGAGATTTAATACATCGTCCTTCAGCCGACTAGTCTCCAACGGTCTATTGCTGCCTCGCACCCCTTATGGTCGTTCTCCTGTGAGTCCAAATTTTCGAATCCTACGCAAAACTGATGGTTGATTGTAACGTTCAGGGCCTCCTAATGACGATAGAACACTCTAATTGCATCGAGATTCAATACATCGTCCTTCAGCCGACTTGTCTATAAGGGTCTATATCTGCCTCGGGCACCTTATGGTCGTTCTCCTGTGAGTCTAGATTATTGAATCCGACGCGAAAATGATAGTTAATTGTAACGTCCAGGGCCTCCTGATGACGATGGAACACTCAAATTGCGTCGAGATTCAATACATCGTCCTTCAGCCGACTTGTTTCCAAGGGTCTATTGCTGCCTCGGGCACGTTATGGTCGTTCTCCTGTGAGTCTAGATTTTCTAATCCGACGCAAAACTGATAGATAATTGTATCGTTCAGGGCATCCTAATGACGATGGAACACTCAAATTGCGTCGAGTTTCAATACATCGTTCTCCAGCCGACTTGTCTCCAAGGCGATATTGCTTCCACGGGCACCATATGGTCCGTCTCCTGTGAGTCTAGATTATCGATTCCGACGCGAAACTGATAGTTAATTGTAACGTTCAGGGTCTCCTAATGACGAACATTGAAATTGCGTCGAGATTCAATACATCGTCCTCCAGCCGACTCGTTTCCAGGAGTCAATTGGTGCCTCGGGCAATTTATAGCCGTTCTCCTGTAAGACTAGATTGTCGAATCCGACGCAAATCTGATAGTTAATTGTAACGTTCAGGGCCTCCTAATGACGATGGAGCACTCAAATTGCGTCGATATTCAATACATCGTCCTACAGCCGACTTGTCTCCAAGGGCATATTGCTTCCACGAGCACCATATGGTCCGTTTCCTGTGAGTGTATATTTTCGAATCCGACGCGAAACTGATAGGTAATTGTAACCTTCAGGGTCTCCGATTGACGAACACTCAAATTCCCTGGAGATTCAATACATCGTCCTCCAGCCGACTTGTCTCCAAGGGTTTTTGCTGCCTCGGGCACCTTATTGTCGTTCTCCTTTGAGTCTAGATTATCGAATCCGACCCAAAACTGATAGTTAATTGTAACGATCAGGGCCTCCTAATGACGATGGAACGCTCAATTTGCGTCGAGATTCAATACATCGGCCTCCAGCCGACTTGTCTCCAAGGGGATATTGCTGCCTGGGGCACCATATGGTCCAGCTCCTGTGAGTCTAGATTTTTGATTCCGACGGGAAAGTGATAGTTAATTTTAACGTCCCGGGCCTCCTAATGACGATGGAACACTCAAATTGCGTCGAGATTTAATACATCGTCCTTCAGCCGGCTTGTCTCCAAGGGTCTATTGCTGCCTCGGGCACCTTATGGTCGTTCTCCTGTGAGTCTAGATTGTCGAATCCTACGCAAAACTGATGGTTGATTGTAACATCAGGGCCTCCTAATGACGATAGAACACTCTAATTGCGTCGAGTTTCAATACATCGTCCTTCAGCCGACTTGTCTCCAAGGGTCTATTGGTGCCTCGGGCCCTTTATGGTCGTTCTCCTCTATGTCTAGATTGTCTAATCCGACGCAAAACTGATAGTTACTTGTAACGTTTAAGGCCCCCTAATGACGACGGAACACTCAAATTGCGTCGAGATTCAATACATCGGCCACAAGCCGACCTGTTTCATAGGGTCTACTGCTGCCTGTGGCACCTTCTCCTGTGAATCTAGAATTTTTTATCCGAAGCAAAACTGATAGTTAATTGTAACGTTCAGGGCACCCTAATGATGATGGAACACTCAAATTGCGTCGAGATACAATACTTCGCCCTCCAGCCGTCTTGTCTCCATGGGGATATTGCTGCCTCGGGCACCTTATGGTCGTTCTTCTGTGAGTTTAGATTTTCGAATCCGACGCATAACTGATGGTTAATTGTAACGTTCAATGCCTCCTAATGACGATGGAACACTCATATTGCGTCGAGATTCAATACATCGTCCTCCAGCCGACGTGTCTCCAAGGAGATATTGCTGCCTCGGGAACCATATGGTTCATCTCCTGTAAGTCTAGATTTTCGAATCCGACACGAGACTGACAGTTAATTGTAACGTTCAGGGCCTCTTAATGACGATGGAACACTCAAATTGCGTCGAGATTCAATACATCGTCCTCCAGCCGAGTTGTCTCCAAGAGTCTATTGCAGCCTGTGGCACCTAATGGACTTTCTCCTGTGAGTCTAGATTTCAGAATCCGACGCAGAACTGATGGTTAATTGTAACGGTCGTGGTCTCCTAATGACGATGGAACACTCAAATTGTGTCGAGATTCGGTACAACGACCTTCAGCCGACCTGTCTCCAAGGGTCTAATGCTGCCCCGGCCACCTTATGGTCGTTCTCCTGTGAGTCTAGAGTTTCTAATCCGACGCAAGGCTGATAGCAAATTGTAACGTTCAGGGCCTCCTAATGACGATGGAACACTCATATTGCGCCGAGATTCAATACATCGTCCTCCACCCGACTTATCTTCATGGGGATATTGCTGCCTCGGGCACCTTATGGCCGTTCTCCTGTGAGTTTAGATTTTCGAATCCGACGCATAACTGATAGTTATTAGTAACGTTCAGGGAGTCCTAATGACGATGGAACACTCAAATTGCGTCGAGATTCAATACATCGTCCTCCAGCCGACTTGTCTCCAAGGGGATATTGCTGCCACGGGCAATTTATGGTCCATCTGCTGTGAGTCTAGATTTTCGAATCCGACGTGAAACTGATAGTTAATTGTAACGTTCAGGGCCTCCTAATGACGATGGAACACTCAAATTGCGTCGAGATTCAATACAGCATCCTCCAGCCGACTTGTCTCCAAGGGGATATTGCTGCCTCGTGAACCTTATGGTCGTTCTCCTGTAAGTCTAGACTGTAGAATCCGACGCATAACTGATAGTTACTTGTAACTTTCAGGGCCTTCTAATGACGATGGAACACTCAAATTGCGTCGAGATTAAATACATCGCCCTTCAGCCGACTTGTCACCAAAGGTCTATTGCTCCCTCGGGCACCTTATGGTCCGTCTCCTGTGAGTCTAGATTTTCGATTCCGACGCAAAACTGATAGTTAATTGTCACGTTCAGGGCGTCCTAATGACGATGGAACACTCAAATTGCGCCAAGATTCAATACATCGTCCTCCAGCCGACTTGTCTCCAAGGGGATATTGCTACCTCGGGCACATTATGGTCGTTCTCCTGTATGTGTAGATTGTCGAATCCTACGCAAAACTGATGGTTGATTGTAACATCAGGGCCTCCTAATGACGATAGAACACTCTATTTGCGTCGATTTTCAATACATCGTCCTTCAGCCGACTTGTCTCCAAGGGTCTATTGGTGCCTCGGGCCCTTTATGGTCGTTCCCCTCTATGTCTAGATTGTCTAATCCGACGCAAAACTGATAGTTACTTGTAACGCTTAGGGCCCCCTAATGACGACGGAACACTCAAATTGCGTCGAGATTCAATACATCGGCCACAAGCCGACTTGTTTCATAGGGTCTACTGCTGCCTGTGGCACCTTCTCCTGTGAATCTAGAATTTTTTATCCGAAGCAAAACTGATAGTTAATTGTAACGTTCAGGGCATCCTAATGATGATGGAACACTCAAATTGCGTCGAGATACAATACTTCGCCCTCCAGCCGTCTTGTCTCCATGGGGATATTGCTGCCTCGGGCACCTTATGGTCGTTCTTTTGTGAGTTTAGATTTTCGATTCCGACGCGAGACTGACAGTTAATTGCAACGTTCAGGGCCTCTTAATGACGATGGAACACTCAAATTGCGTCGAGATTCAATACATCGTCCTCCAGCCGAGTTGTCTCCAAGAGTCTATTGCAGCCTGTGGCACCTAATGGACTTTCTCCTGTGAGTCTAGATTTCAGAATCCGACGCAGAACTGATGGTTAATTGTAACGGTCGTGGTCTCCTAATGTCGATGGAACACTCAAATTGCGTCGAGATTCAATACATCGGCCACAAGCCGACCTGTTTCATAGGGTCTACTGCTGCCTGTGGCACCTTCTAATGTGAATCTAGAATTTTTTATCCGAAGCAAAACTGATAGTTAATTGTAACGTTCAGGGCATCCTAATGATGATGGAACACTCAAATTGCGTCGAGATACAATACTTCGCCCTCCAGCCGTCTTGTCTCCATGGGGATATTGCTGCCTCGGGCACCTTATGGTCGTTCTTCTGTGAGTTTAGATTTTCGAATCCGACGCATAACTGATGGTTAATTGTAACGTTCAGGGCCTCCTAATGACGATGGAACACTCATATTGCGTCGAGATTCAATACATCGTCCTCCAGCCGACGTGTCTCCAAGGAGATATTGCTGCCTCGGGAACCATATGGTTCATCTCCTGTAAGTCTAGATTTTCGAATCCGACACGAGACTGACAGTTAATTGTAACGTTCAGGGCCTCTTAATGACGATGGAACACTCAAATTGCGTCGAGATTCAATACATCGTCCTCCAGCCGAGTTGTCTCCAAGAGTCTATTGCAGCCTGTGGCACCTAATGGACTTTCTCCTGTGAGTCTAGATTTCAGAATCCGACGCAGAACTGATGGTTAATTGTAACGGTCGTGGTCTCCTAATGACGATGGAACACTCAAATTGTGTCGAGATTCGATACAACGACCTTCAGCCGACCTGTCTCCAAGGGTCTAATGCTGCCCCGGCCACCTTATGGTCGTTCTCCTGTGAGTCTAGAGTTTCTAATCCGACGCAAGGCTGATAGCAAATTGTAACGTTCAGGGCCTCCTAATGACGATGGAACACTCATATTGCGCCGAGATTCAATACATCGTCCTCCACCCGACTTATCTTCATGGGGATATTGCTGCCTCGGGCACCTTATGGCCGTTCTCCTGTGAGTTTAGATTTTCGAATCCGACGCATAACTGATAGTTATTAGTAACGTTCAGGGAGTCCTAATGACGATGGAACACTCAAATTGCGTCGAGATTCAATACATCGTCCTCCAGCCGACTTGTCTCCAAGGGGATATTGCTGCCACGGGCAATTTATGGTCCATCTGCTGTGAGTCTAGATTTTCGAATCCGACGTGAAACTGATAGTTAATTGTAACGTTCAGGGCCTCCTAATGACGATGGAACACTCAAATTGCGTCGAGATTCAATACAGCATCCTCCAGCCGACTTGTCTCCAAGGGGATATTGCTGCCTCGTGAACCTTATGGTCGTTCTCCTGTAAGTCTAGACTGTAGAATCCGACGCATAACTGATAGTTACTTGTAACTTTCAGGGCCTTCTAATGACGATGGAACACTCAAATTGCGTCGAGATTAAATACATCGCCCTTCAGCCGACTTGTCACCAAAGGTCTATTGCTCCCTCGGGCACCTTATGGTCCGTCTCCTGTGAGTCTAGATTTTCGATTCCGACGCAAAACTGATAGTTAATTGTCACGTTCAGGGCGTCCTAATGACGATGGAACACTCAAATTGCGCCAAGATTCAATACATCGTCCTCCAGCCGACTTGTCTCCAAGGGGATATTGCTACCTCGGGCACATTATGGTCGTTCTCCTGTATGTGTAGATTGTCGAATCCTACGCAAAACTGATGGTTGATTGTAACATCAGGGCCTCCTAATGACGATAGAACACTCTATTTGCGTCGATTTTCAATACATCGTCCTTCAGCCGACTTGTCTCCAAGGGTCTATTGGTGCCTCGGGCCCTTTATGGTCGTTCCCCTCTATGTCTAGATTGTCTAATCCGACGCAAAACTGATAGTTACTTGTAACGCTTAGGGCCCCCTAATGACGACGGAACACTCAAATTGCGTCGAGATTCAATACATCGGCCACAAGCCGACTTGTTTCATAGGGTCTACTGCTGCCTGTGGCACCTTCTCCTGTGAATCTAGAATTTTTTATCCGAAGCAAAACTGATAGTTAATTGTAACGTTCAGGGCATCCTAATGATGATGGAACACTCAAATTGCGTCGAGATACAATACTTCGCCCTCCAGCCGTCTTGTCTCCATGGGGATATTGCTGCCTCGGGCACCTTATGGTCGTTCTTTTGTGAGTTTAGATTTTCGATTCCGACGCGAGACTGACAGTTAATTGTAACGTTCAGGGCCTCTTAATGACGATGGAACACTCAAATTGCGTCGAGATTCAATACATCGTCCTCCAGCCGAGTTGTCTCCAAGAGTCTATTGCAGCCTGTGGCACCTAATGGACTTTCTCCTGTGAGTCTAGATTTCAGAATCCGACGCAGAACTGATGGTTAATTGTAACGGTCGTGGTCTCCTAATGTCGATGGAACACTCAAATTGCGTCGAGATTCAATACATCGGCCACAAGCCGACCTGTTTCATAGGGTCTACTGCTGCCTGTGGCACCTTCTCCTGTGAATCTAGAATTTTTTATCCGAAGCAAAACTGATAGTTAATTGTAACGTTCAGGGCATCCTAATGATGATGGAACACTCAAATTGCGTCGAGATACAATACTTCGCCCTCCAGCCGTCTTGTCTCCATGGGGATATTGCTGCCTCGGGCACCTTATGGTCGTTCTTCTGTGAGTTTAGATTTTCGAATCCGACGCATAACTGATGGTTAATTGTAACGTTCAGGGCCTCCTAATGACGATGGAACACTCATATTGCGTCGAGATTCAATACATCGTCCTCCAGCCGACGTGTCTCCAAGGAGATATTGCTGCCTCGGGAACCATATGGTTCATCTCCTGTAAGTCTAGATTTTCGAATCCGACACGAGACTGACAGTTAATTGTAACGTTCAGGGCCTCTTAATGACGATGGAACACTCAAATTGCGTCGAGATTCAATACATCGTCCTCCAGCCGAGTTGTCTCCAAGAGTCTATTGCAGCCTGTGGCACCTAATGGACTTTCTCCTGTGAGTCTAGATTTCAGAATCCGACGCAGAACTGATGGTTAATTGTAACGGTCGTGGTCTCCTAATGACGATGGAACACTCAAATTGTGTCGAGATTCGATACAACGACCTTCAGCCGACCTGTCTCCAAGGGTCTAATGCTGCCCCGGCCACCTTATGGTCGTTCTCCTGTGAGTCTAGAGTTTCTAATCCGACGCAAGACTGATAGCAAATTGTAACGTTCAGGGCCTCCTAATGACGATGGAACACTCATATTGCGCCGAGATTCAATACATCGTCCTCCACCCGACTTATCTTCATGGGGATATTGCTGCCTCGGGCACCTTATGGCCGTTCTCCTGTGAGTTTAGATTTTCGAATCCGACGCATAACTGATAGTTATTAGTAACGTTCAGGGAGTCCTAATGACGATGGAACACTCAAATTGCGTCGAGATTCAATACATCGTCCTCCAGCCGACTTGTCTCCAAGGGGATATTGCTGCCACGGGCAATTTATGGTCCATCTGCTGTGAGTCTAGATTTTCGAATCCGACGTGAAACTGATAGTTAATTGTAACGTTCAGGGCCTCCTAATGACGATGGAACACTCAAATTGCGTCGAGATTCAATACAGCATCCTCCAGCCGACTTGTCTCCAAGGGGATATTGCTGCCTCGTGAACCTTATGGTCGTTCTCCTGTAAGTCTAGACTGTAGAATCCGACGCATAACTGATAGTTACTTGTAACTTTCAGGGCCTTCTAATGACGATGGAACACTCAAATTGCGTCGAGATTAAATACATCGCCCTTCAGCCGACTTGTCACCAAAGGTCTATTGCTGCCTCGGGCACCTTATGGTCCGTCTCCTGTGAGTCTAGATTTTCGATTCCGACGCAAAACTGATAGTTAATTGTCACGTTCAGGGCGTCCTAATGACGATGGAACACTCAAATTGCGCCAAGATTCAATACATCGTCCTCCAGCCGACTTGTCTCCAAGGGGATATTGCTACCTCGGGCACATTATGGTCGTTCTCCTGTATGTGTAGATTGTCGAATCCTACGCAAAACTGATGGTTGATTGTAACATCAGGGCCTCCTAATGACGATAGAACACTCTATTTGCGTCGATTTTCAATACATCGTCCTTCAGCCGACTTGTCTCCAAGGGTCTATTGGTGCCTCGGGCCCTTTATGGTCGTTCCCCTCTATGTCTAGATTGTCTAATCCGACGCAAAACTGATAGTTACTTGTAACGCTTAGGGCCCCCTAATGACGACGGAACACTCAAATTGCGTCGAGATTCAATACATCGGCCACAAGCCGACTTGTTTCATAGGGTCTACTGCTGCCTGTGGCACCTTCTCCTGTGAATCTAGAATTTTTTATCCGAAGCAAAACTGATAGTTAATTGTAACGTTCAGGGCATCCTAATGATGATGGAACACTCAAATTGCGTCGAGATACAATACTTCGCCCTCCAGCCGTCTTGTCTCCATGGGGATATTGCTGCCTCGGGCACCTTATGGTCGTTCTTTTGTGAGTTTAGATTTTCGATTCCGACGCGAGACTGACAGTTAATTGTAACGTTCAGGGCCTCTTAATGACGATGGAACACTCAAATTGCGTCGAGATTCAATACATCGTCCTCCAGCCGAGTTGTCTCCAAGAGTCTATTGCAGCCTGTGGCACCTAATGGACTTTCTCCTGTGAGTCTAGATTTCAGAATCCGACGCAGAACTGATGGTTAATTGTAACGGTCGTGGTCTCCTAATGTCGATGGAACACTCAAATTGTGTCGAGCTTCAATACATCGTCCTTAAGCCGACTTGTCTCCAAAGGTCTATTGCTGACTCGGGCACCTTATGGTCGCCTTCCTGTGAGAATAGATTTTCGAATCCGACGCAAAACTGATAGTTAATTGTAACAATCGGGGCCTCCTAATGACGATGGAGCACTCAAATTGCATCGAGATTCGATACAACGACCTTCAGCCGACCTGTCTCCAAGGGTCTAATGCTGCCCCGGCCACCTTATGGTCGTTCTCCTGTGAGTCTAGATTTTCTAATCCGACGCAAGACTGATAGCAAATTGTAACGTTCAGGGCCTCCTAATGACGATGGAACACTCATATTGCGCCGAGATTCAATACATCGTCCTCCACCCGACTTATCTTCATGGGGATATTGCTGCCTCGGGCACCTTATGGCCGTTCTCCTGTGAGTTTAGATTTTCGAATCCGACGCATAACTGATAGTTATTTGTAACGTTCAGGGCCTCCTAATGACGATGGAACACTCAAATTGCGTCGAGATTCAATACATCGTGCTCCAGCCGACTTGTCTACAAGGGGATATTGCAGCCTCGGGCACTATATGGTCCTTCCCTGTGAGTCTAGATTTTCGAATCCTACGCAAAACTGATGGTTAATTGTAACGTTCTGGGCCTCCTAATGGCGATGGAACACTCAAATTGCGTCGAGATTCAATACATCGTCCTCCAGCCGACTTGTCTCCAAGGGGATATTGCTGCCACGGGCACCTTATGGTCCATCTGCTGTGAGTCTAGATTTTCGAATCCGACGCGAAACTGATAGTTAATTGTAACGTTCAGGGCCTCCTAATGACGATGGAAAACTCAAATTGCGTCGAGATTCAATACAGCATCCTCCAGCCGACTTGTCGCCAAGGGGATATTGCTGCCTCGTGAACCTTATGGTCGTTCTCCTGTAAGTCTAGACTGTAGAATCCGACGCATAACTTATAGTTACTTGTAACTTTCAGGGCCTTCTAATGACGATGGAACACTCAAATTGCGTCGAGATTAAATACATCGCCCTTCAGCCGACTTGTCACCAAAGGTCCATTGCTGCCTCGGGCACCTTATGGTCCGTCTCCTGTGAGTCTAGATTTTCGATTCCGACGCAAAACTGATAGTTAATTGTCACGTTCAGGGCGTCCTAATGACGATGGAACACTCAAATTGCGCCAAGATTCAATACATCGTCCTCCAGCCGACTTGTCTCCAAGGGGATATTGCTACCTCGGGCACATTATGGTCGTTCTCCTGTATGTGTAGATTGTCGAATCCGACGCAAAAGTGATAGTTAATTGTAACGTTCAGGGTCTCCTAATGACAATGGAACACTCAAATTGCGTCGAGATTCAATACAACGTCCTCCAGCCGACTAGTCTCCAAAGGGATAATGCATCTTCGGGCACCGTATAGTCCGTCTCCTGTGCGTCTAGATTTTCGAATCCGACTCGAAACTGATAGTTAATTGTAACGTTCAAGGCCTCCTAATGACGATGGAACACTCAAATTGCGTCGAGATTCTTTACATCGACCTTCAGTCGACCTGTCACCAAGGGTCTATTGCTGCCTCGAGCACCTTATGGTCGTTCTCCTGTGAGTTTAGATTTTCGAATCCGACGCATAACTGAAATTTAGTTAAAACGTTGAAGGACTCCTAATGTCGATGCAACACTCAAATTGCGTCGAGATTCAATACATCGTCCTCCAGCCGACTTGTCTCTAAGGGTCTATTGCTGCCTCGGGCACCTTATGGTCGTTCCCCTGTGAGTCTAGATTTTCGAATCCGACGCAAAACTGATAGTTAATTGTAACGTTCAGGGACTCCTAATGACGATGGAACACTCAAATTGCGTCGAGATGCAATACATCGTCCTCCAGCCGACTTGTCTCCAAGGGGATATTGCTGCCTCGGGCACCTTATGGTCTGTCATCTGTGAGTCTAGATTTTCGAATCCGACGCGAAACTGATAGTTCATTGTAACGTTCAGGGCCTCCTAATGACGGTGGAACACTCAACTTGCGTCGAGATACAATACATCGACCTTCAGCCGACTTGTCTCCAAAGGTCTAATGCTGCCTCGGGCACCTTATGATCCGTCTCCTGTGAGTCTAGATTTTCGAATGGGACGCAAAATTGATGGTTAATTGTAACGTTCAGGGCCTCCTAATGACGATGGAACACTCATATTTTGTCGAGATTCAATACATCGTCCTCCTGCCAACTTGTCTCCAAGGGGATATTGCTCACTCGGGCACCATATGGTCCGTCTCCTGTGAGTCTAGGTTTTTGAATCCGACGCGAAACTGATAGTTAATTGTAACGTCCAGGGCCTCCTAATGACGATGGAACACTCAAATTGCGTCGATATTAAATACATCGTCCTCCAGCCGACTTGTCTCCATGGGTCTATTGGTGCCTCGGGCACTTTATGGTCGTTCTCCTGTAAGTCTACATTGTCGAATCCGACGCAAAACTGATAGTTAATTGCAACGTTCAGGGCCTCCTAATGACGATGGGACACTCAAATTGCGTCGAGATTCAATACATCGTCCTCCAGCCTATTTGTCTCCAAAGGGGTATTGCTGCCTCGGGCACCATATTGTCCGTCTCCTGTGCGTCTAGATTTTCGAATCCGACGCGAAACTGATTGTTAATTGTAACGTTCAGGGTCTCCTAATGACGAACATTCAAATTGTGTCGAGATTCGATACATCGTCCTTCTGCCGACTTGTCTCCAAGGGTTTTTGCTGCCTCGGGCAACTTATGGTCGTTCTCCTGTGAGTCTAGATTATCGAATCCGACGCAAAACTGGTGGTTAATTGTAACTTTCAAGGACTCTTAATAACGATGGAACACTCAAATTGCGTCGAGATTCAATACATCGTCCTCCAGCCGACTTGTCTCCAAGGGGATATTGCTGCCTCGGGCACCATATTGTCCGTATCCTGTGCGTCTAGATTTTCTAATCCAACGCGAAACTGATTGTTAATAGTAACGTTCATGGCCTCCTAATGACGATGGAACACTCATATTGCGTCGAGATTCAGTTCATCGTCCTTCAGCCGACTTGTTTCCAAAGGTCTCATGCTGCCTCGGGCACCTTATGGTCGTTCTCATGTGTGTCTAGATTTTCGAATCCGACGCAAAACTGATGGTTAATTGTAACGTACAAGGACTCTTAATAACGATGGAACACTCAAATTGCGTCGAGATTCAATACATCGTCCTTCAGCCGACTTGTCTCCAAGGGTCTATTGCAGCCTGTGGCAACTAATGGACTTTCTCCTGTGAGTCTAGATTTTCGAAACCGACGCAAAACTGATAGTTAATTGTAACGTTCAGGGGCTCCTAATGAGGATGGAACACTCAAATTGCGTCGAGATTCAATACATCGTCCTCCAGTCGACTTGTCTCCAAGGGGATATTGCTACCTCGGGCACCTTATGGTCCGTGTCCTGGGAGTCTAGATTTTCGAACCTGACGCAAAACTGATGGTTAATTGTAACGTGCAGGGTCTCCTAATGACGATAGAACACTTAAATTGTGTCGAGATGCAATACGTCGTCATTCAGCCGACTTGTCTCCAAAGGTCTATTGCAGCCTCGGGCACCTTACGGTTGTCTTCCTGTGAGTATAGATTTTTGAATCCGACGCAAAACTGATAGTTCATTGTAACGTTCAGGGCCTCCTATTGACGATGGAACACTCAAATTGCGTCGAGATTCAAGACAGCGTCCTCCAGCCGACTTGTCGCCAAGGGGACATTGCTGCTTCGGGCACCGTATGGTCCGACTCCCTTTGAGTCTAGATTTTCGAATACGACTAAAACTGATAGTTAATTGTAACGTTCAGGGCCTACTAATGACGAAGGAACACTCAAATTGCGGCGAGATTCAATACATCGTCTCTCAGCCGACTAGTCTCGAAGGGTCTATTGCTGCCTCGGGCACCTTATGGTCGTTCTCCTGTGACTCTAGATTTTCGAATCCGACGCAAAACTGATAGTTAATTGTAACGTTGAGGGCCTCCTAATGACGATGGAACACTCAAATTGCGTCGATATTCATTACATCGTCCTCCACCCGACTTGTTTCCAAGGGTCTATTGCTGCCTCGGGCACCTTATGGTCGTTCTCCTGTAAGTCTACATTGTACAATCCGACGCATAACTGATAGTTAATTGTAAAGTTCGGGGCCTCCTAATGACGATGGAACACTCAAATTGCGTCGAGATTCAATACATCGTCCTCCAGCCGATTTGTCTCCAACGGAGATTTGCTGCCCCGAGCACCATATCGTCCGTCTCCTGTATGTCTAGATTTTCGTTCCGACGCGAAACTGATAGTTAATTGTGACGTTCAGGGCCTCCTAATGACGATGGAACACTCATATTGCGTCGAGATTCAGTACATCGTCCTTCAGCCGACTTGTCTCCAAAGGTCTCATGCTGCCTAGGGCACCTTATGGTCGTTCTCATGTGTGTCTAGATTTTCGAATCCGACCCAAACTGATAGTTAATTGTAAAGTTCAGGGCCTGCTAATGACGATGGAACGCTCATATTGCGTCGAGAATCATTATATCGACCACCAGCCGACTTGTCTCCAAAGGTGCCTGTGCCTGTGGCACCTAATGGTCTTTCTCCTGTGAGTCTAGATTTTCTAATCCGACGCAAAACAGATAGTGAATTGTAACTTTCAGGGCCTCCTAATGACGATGGAACACTCAAATAGCGTCGAGATTCAATACATCGTCCTCCAGCCGACTTGTATCCAAAGGGTACTGCTGTCTCGGGCGCCATATGGTCCTTCTCCTGTGAGTAGATTTTAGAATCCGACGCTAATATGATAGTTATTTGTAACGTTCATCGCCTCCTAATGACGATGGAACACTCAAATTGCGTCGAGATTCAATACATCGTCCTCCAGCCGACATGTCTCCAATGGTCTATTGCTGCCTCGGGCACCTTATGGTCCGTGTCCTGTGAGTCTAGATTTTCGAACATGACGCAAAACTGATGGTTAATTAAAATGTTCAGGGTCTCCTAATGACGATGGAACACTCAAATTGTGTCGAGATGCAATACATCGTCATTCAGCCGACTTGTCTCCAAAGGTCTATTGCTGCCTCGGGCACTTTATGGTCGTCTTCCTGTGAGAATAGTTTTTTGAATACGACGCAAAACTGATAGTTAATTGTAACGTTCAGGGCCTCCTAATGACGATGGAACACTCAAATAGCGTCGAGATTCAATACATCGTCCTCCAGCCGACTTGTATCCAAGGGGATATTGCAGTGTCGGGCACCATATGGTCCCACTCCTGTGAGTAGATTTTTGAATGCGACGCTAAAATGATAGTTAATTGTAATGTTCATCACCTCTTAATGACATTGGAACACTCCAAGTGCGTCGAGAGTCAATACATCGTCTTCCAGCTGACTTGTCTACAAGGGGATTTAGCTGCCTCGGGCTCCATGTTGTCAGTCTCCTGTAAGACTAGATTTTCGAATCCGACGCAAAAATGATAATTAATTGTAACGTTCAGGGCCTCCTAATGACGATGGAACACTCACTTCGCGTCGAGATTCAATACATCGGCCTCCAGCCGACTTGTCTCCAAGGGTCTATTGCTGCCTCTGGCACCTTATGGTCGTTCTCCTGTGAGTCTAGATTTTTGAATCCTACGCAAAACTGATAGTTACTTGTAACGTTCAGGGCCTCCTAATGACGATGGAACACTTAAATTGTGTCGTGATTCAATACATCGTCCGCCAGCCGACTTGTCTACAAGGGGATATTGCTGCCTCCGGCACCATATGGTCCAGCTCCTGTGAGTCTAGATTTTTGAATCCGACGCGAAACTGATAGTTACTTGTAACGTCCAGGGCCTCCTAATGACGATGGAACACTCAAATTGCGTCGAGATTTAATACATCGTCCTTCAGACGACTTGTCTCCAAGGGTCTATTGCTGCCTCGCGCACCTTATGGTCGTTCTCCTGTGAGTCTAGATTTTCGAATCCTACGCAAAACTGATAGTTACTTGTAACGTCCAGGGCCTCCTAATGACGATGGAACACTTAAATTGTGTCGTGATTCAATACATCGTCCGCCAGCCGGCTTGTCTACAAGGGGATATTTCTGCCTCGGGCACTATATGGTCCTTCCCTGTGAGTCTAGATTTTCGAATCAGACGCGAAACTGATAGTTAATTGTAACATTCAGGGCCTCCTAATGACGATGGAACACTCAAATTGCGTCGAGATTCAATACATTGTCCTTCAGCCGACTTGTCTCCAATTGCCTATTGGTGCCTCGGGCACTTTATGGTCGTTCTCCTGTAAGTCTAGACTGTCGAATCCGACGCTAAACTGATAGTTACTTGTAACGATCAGGGTCTCCTAATGACGAACATTGAAATTGCGTCGAGATTCAATACATCGTCCTCCAGCCGACTTATCTCCAAGAGCATATTGCTGCCTCGGGAACCATATGGTCCGTCGCCTGTGAGTCTAGATTTTCGAACCCGACGCGAGACTGATAGTTAATTGTAACATTCAGGGCCTCCTAATGACGATGGAACACTCAAATTGCGTAGAGATTCAATACATCGTCCTCCAGCCGACTTGTGTCCAAGGGTCTATTGGTGCCTCGGGCACTTTATGGTCGTTCTCCTGTAAGTCATGATTGTCGAATCCGACGCAAAACTGATAGTTACTTGTAACGTTCTGGGCCTCCTAACGACGATAGAACACTCATACCGTGTCGTGATACAATACATCGTCCTCCAGCCGACTTGTCTACAAGGGGATTTTGCTGCCTGGGGCACTATGTGGCCCTTCCCTGTGGGTCTAGATTTTCGAATCAGACACGAAACTGATAGTTAATTGTAACGTTCAGGGCCTCCTAATGACGATGGAAAACTCAAATTACGTCGAGATTCAATACATTGTTATTCAGCCGACTTGTCTCCAAGGGTCTATTCCTGCCACGGGCACCTTATGGTCGTTCCCCTGTGAGTCTAGATTTAAAATCCGACGCAAACCTGATAGTTAAATGTAACTCTCAGGGCCTCCTAATGACGATGGAGCACTCATATTGCGTCGATATTCAATACATCGTCCTACAGCCGACTTGTCTCCAAGGGCAAATTGCTTCCATGAGCACCATATGGTCCGTTTAATGTGAGTCTAGATTGTCGAATCCGCCGCAGAACTGATAGTTACTTGTAACGTTTAGGGCCTCCTAATGACGACGGAACACTCAAATTGCGTCGAGATTCAATACATCGGCCACCAGCCGACTTGTTTCATAGGATCTATTGCTGCCTGTGGCACCTTCAGCTGTGAGTCGAGATTTTCGAGTTCGACGCGAAACTGATAGTTAATTGTAACGCTCAGGGCCTCCTAATGACGAAGGAAAACTCAAATTGCGTCGAGATTCAATACATCGTCCTTCAGCCGACTTGTCTCGAAGGGTCAATTGCTGCCTCGCGGACCTAATGGTCGTTCTCCTGTGAGTCTAGATTGTCGAATCCGACGCAAAACTGAAAGTTAATTGAAACGTTCAGGGTCTCCTAATGACTTTGGATCTCTCAAATTGCGTCGAGATTCAATACATCGTCCTCCAGCCGACTTGTCTCATCGGGGGTATTGCTGCCTCGGGAACCATATAGTCCGTCTCCTGTGTGTCTAGATATTCGAATCCGACGCGAGACTGATAGTTAATTCTAACTTTCAGGGCCTCCTAATGACGATGGAACACTCAAATTGCGTCGAGATTCAATGCATCGTCCTTCAGCCGACCTGTCTCCTAGGGTCTACTGCTGCCTCGGGCACCTTATGGTCGTTCTCCTGTGAGTCTAGATTTTCTAATCCGACGCAAAACTGATGGGTAATTGTAACGTTCAGGGCATCCTAATGACGATGGAACACTCAAATTGCGTCGAGATTCAATACATCGTTCTCCAGCCGACTTGTCTCCAAGGGGATATTGCTTCCACGGGCACCATGTGGTCCGTCTCCTGAGAGTCTAGATTTTCTAATCCGACGCAAAACTGATGGGTAATTGTAACGTTCAGGGCATCCTAATGACGATGGAACACTCACTTCGCGTCGAGATTCAATACATCGGCCTCCAGCCGACTTGTCTCCAAGGGTCTATTGCTGCCTCTGGCACCTTATGGTCGTTCTCCTGTGAGTCTAGATTTTTGAATCCGACGCGAAACTGATAGTTAATTGTAACGTCCAGGGCCTCCTAATGACGATGGAACACTCAAATTGCGTCGAGATTCAATACATATTCCTCCAGCCGACTTGTCTCCGAGATCCTATTGGTGCCTCGGACACCTTATGGTCGTTCTCCTGTAAGTCTAGATTGTCGAATCCGACGGAGAAATGATAGTGACTTGTAACATTTAGGGACTCCTAATGTCGATGGAACTCACAAATTGCGTCGAGATTCAATACATCGTCATTCAGCCGATTTGTCTCCAAGGGTCTATTGCTGCCTCGCGCACCTTATGGTCGTTCTCCTGTGAGTATAGATTTTTGAATCCTACGCAAAACTGATAGTTACTTGTAACGTTCAGGGCCTCCTAATGACGATGGAACACTTAAATTGTGTCGTGATTCAATACATCGTCCGCCAGCCGACTTGTCTACAAGGGGATATTGCTGCCTCGGGCACCATATGGTCCAGCTCCTGTGAGTCTAGATTTTTGAATCCGACGCGAAACTGATAGTTACTTGTAACGTCCAGGGCCTCCTAATGACGATGGAACACTCAAATTGCGTCGAGATTTAATACATCGTCCTTCAGACGACTTGTCTCCAAGGGTCTATTGCTGCCTCGGGCACCTTATTGTCTTTCTCCTTTGAGTTTAGATTATCGAATCCGACCCAAAACTGATAGTTAATTGTAACGATCGGGGCCTCCTAATGACGATGGAACACTCAATTTGAGTCGAGATTCAATACATCGTCCTCCAGCCGAGTTGTCTCCAAGGGGATATTTCTGCCTCGGGCACTATATGGTCCTTCCCTGTGAGTCTAGATTTTCGAATCAGACGCGAAACTGATAGTTAATTGTAACATTCAGGGCCTCCTAATGACGATGGAACACTCAAATTGCGTCGAGATTCAATACATTGTCCTTCAGCCGACTTGTCTCCAATTGCCTATTGGTGCCTCGGGCACTTTATGGTCGTTCTCCTGTAAGTCTAGACTGTCGAATCCGACGCTAAACTGATAGTTACTTGTAACGATCAGGGTCTCCTAATGACGAACATTGAAATTGCGTCGAGATTCAATACATCGTCCTCCAGCCGACTTATCTCCAAGAGCATATTGCTGCCTCGGGAACCATATGGTCCGTCGCCTGTGAGTCTAGATTTTCGAACCCGACGCGAGACTGATAGTTAATTGTAACATTCAGGGCCTCCTAATGACGATGGAACACTCAAATTGCGTAGAGATTCAATACATCGTCCTCCAGCCGACTTGTGTCCAAGGGTCTATTGGTGCCTCGGGCACTTTATGGTCGTTCTCCTGTAAGTCATGATTGTCGAATCCGACGCAAAACTGATAGTTACTTGTAACGTTCTGGGCCTCCTAATGACGATAGAACACTCATACCGTGTCGTGATACAATACATCGTCCTCCAGCCGACTTGTCTACAAGGGGATTTTGCTGCCTGGGGCACTATGTGGCCCTTCCCTGTGGGTCTAGATTTTCGAATCAGACACGAAACTGATAGTTAATTGTAACGTTCAGGGCCTCCTAATGACGATGGAACACTCAAATTACGTCGAGATTCAATACATTGTTATTCAGCCGACTTGTCTCCAAGGGTCTATTCCTGCCACGGGCACCTTATGGTCGTTCCCCTGTGAGTCTAGATTTAAAATCCGACGCAAACCTGATAGTTAAATGTAACTCTCAGGGCCTCCTAATGACGATGGAGCACTCATATTGCGTCGATATTCAATACATCGTCCTACAGCCGACTTGTCTCCAAGGGCAAATTGCTTCCACGAGCACCATATGGTCCGTTTAATGTGAGTCTAGATTGTCGAATCCGCCGCAGAACTGATAGTTACTTGTAACGTTTAGGGCCTCCTAATGACGACGGAACACTCAAATTGCGTCGAGATTCAATACATCGGCCACCAGCCGACTTGTTTCATAGGATCTATTGCTGCCTGTGGCACCTTCTCCCGTGGGTCTAGATTTTCTAATCCGACGCAAAACTGATGGTTGATTGTAACGTTCAGGGCCTCCTAATGACGATAGAACACTCTAATTGCGTTGAGATTCAATACATCGTCCTTCAGCCGACTTGTCTATAAGGGTCTATATCTGCCTCGGGCACCTTATGGTCGTTCTCCTGTGAGCCTAGATTATTGAATCCGACGCGAAAATGATAGTTAATTGTAACGTCCAGGGCCCCCCAATGACGATGGAACACTCAAATTGCGTCGAGATTCAGTACATCGTCCTTCAGCCGACTTGTTTCCAAGGGTCTATTACTGCCTCGGGCACGTTATGGTCGTTCTCCTGTGAGTATAGATTTTCTAATCCGACGCAAAACTGATAGATAATTGTATCGTTCAGGGCATCCTAATGACGATGAAACATTCAAATTGCGTCGAGTTTCAATACATCGTTCTCCAGCCGACTTGTCTCCGAGGGTCTATTAGTGCCTCGGGCACTTTATGGTCGTTCTCCTGTAAGTCTAGACTGTCGAATCCGACGCAAAACTGATAGTTACTTGTAACGTTTAGGGACTCCTAATGACGACGGAACACTCAAATTGCGTCGAGATTCAATACATCGGCCACCAGCCGACTTGTTTCGTAGGATCTATTGCTGCCTGTGGCACCTTCAGCTGTGAGTCGAGATTTTCGAGTTCGACGCGAAACTGATAGTTAATTGTAACGCTCAGGGCCTCCTAATGACGAAGGAAAACTCAAATTGCGTCGAGATTCAATACATCGTCCTTCAGCCGACTTGTCTCGAAGGGTCAATTGCTGCCTCGCGGACCTAATGGTCGTTCTCCTGTGAGTCTAGATTGTCGAATCCGACGCAAAACTGAAAGTTAATTGAAACGTTCAGGGTCTCCTAATGACTTTGGATCTCTCAAATTGCGTCGAGATTCAATACATCGTCCTCCAGCCGACTTGTCTCATCGGGGGTATTGCTGCCTCGGGAACCATATAGTCCGTCTCCTGTGTGTCTAGATATTCGAATCCGACGCGAGACTGATAGTTAATTCTAACGTTCAGAGCCTCCTAATGACGATGGAACACTCAAATTGCGTCGAGATTCAATGCATCGTCCTTCAGCCGACCTGTCTCCTAGGGTCTACTGCTGCCTCGGGCACCTTATGGTCGTTCTCCTGTGAGTCTAGATTTTCTAATCCGACGCAAAACTGATGGGTAATTGTAACGTTCAGGGCATCCTAATGACGATGGAACACTCAAATTGCGTCGAGATTCAATACATCGTTCTCCAGCCGACTTGTCTCCAAGGGGATATTGCTTCCACGGGCACCATGTGGTCCGTCTCCTGAGAGTCTAGATTTTCGATTCCGACGCGAAACTGATAGTTAATTGTAACATTCATGGTCTCCTAATGACGAACATTGAAATTGCGTCGGGATTCAATACATCGTCCTCCAGCCGACTTATCTCCAAGAGTCTATTGGTGCCTCGGGCACTTTATGGTCGTTCTCCTGTAAGTCTAGATTGTCGAATCAGACGCAAATCTGATAGTTACTTGTAACGTTCAGGGCCTCCTAATGACGATAGAACACTCAAATTGTGTCGTGATTCAATGCATCGTCCTCCAGCCGACTTGCCTCCAAGGGGATATTGCTGCCTCGGGCACTATATGGTCCTTCCCTGTGGGTCTAGATTTTCGAATCAGACACGAAAGTGATAGTTAATTGTAACGTTCAGGGCCTCCTAATGACGATGGAACACTCAAATTGCGTCGAGATTCATTACATCGTCATTCAGCCGACTTGTCTCCAAGGGTCTATTGCTGCCTCGGGCACCTTATGCTCGTTCTCCTGTGAGTCTAGTTTTAAAATCCGACGAAAATCTGATAGTTAATTGTAACGTTCAGGGCCTCCTAATGACGATGGTGCACTCAAATTGCGTTGATATTCAAGACATCGTCCTACAGCCGACTTGTCTCCAAGGGCATATTGCTGCCACGAGCACCATATGGTCCGTTTCCTGTGAGTCTAGAGTTTCGAATCCGACGCGAAACTGATAGTTAATTGTAACGTTCAGGGTCTCCTAATGACGAACACTGAAATTCCCTCGAGATTCAATACATCGTCCTCTAGCCAACTTGTCTCCAAGGGTTTTTGCTGCCTCGGGCACCTTATTGTCTTTCTCCTTTGAGTTTAGATTATCGAATCCGACCCAAAACTGATAGTTAATTGTAACGATCGGGGCCTCCTAATGACGATGGAACACTCAATTTGAGTCGAGATTCAATACATCGTCCTCCAGCCGAGTTGTCTCCAAGGGGATATTGCTGCCTCGGGCACTATATGGTCCTTCCCTGTGGGTCTAGATTTTCGAATCAGACACGAAACTGATAGTTAATTGTAACGTTCAGGGCCTCGTAATGACGATGGAACACTCAAATTTCGTCGATATTCAATACATCGACATCCAGCCGACTTGTCTCCAATTGTCTATTGGTGTCTCGGCCACTTTATGGTCGTTCTCCTCTATGTCTATATTGTCGAATCCGACGCAAAACTGATAGTTACTTGTAACGTTTAGGGACTCCTAATGACGACGGAACACTCAAATTGCGTCGAGATTCAATACATCGGCCACCAGCCGACTTGTTTCGTAGGATCTATTGCTGCCTGTGGCACCTTCAGCTGTGAGTCGAGATTTTCGAGTCCGACGCGAAACTGATAGTTAATTGTAACGCTCAGGGCCTCCTAATGACGATGGAAAACTCAAATTGCGTCGAGATTCAATACATCGTCCTTCAGCTGACTTGTCTCGAAGGGTCAATTGCTGCCTCGCGGACCTAATGGTCGTTCTCCTATGAGTCTAGATTGTCGAATCCGACGCAAAACTGATAGTTAATTGTAACGTTCAGGGTCTCCTAATGACGTTGGATCTCTCAAATTGCGTCGAGATTCAATACATCGTCCTCCAGCCGACTTGTCTCATCGTGGGTATTGCTGCCTCGGGAACCATATAGTCCGTCTCCTGTGTGTCTAGATATTCGAATCCGACGCGAGACTGATAGTTAATTGTAACGTTCAGGGCCTCCTAATGACGATGGAACACTCAAATTGCGTCGAGATTCAATGCATCGTCCTTCAGCCGACTTGTCTCCAAGGGTCTATTGCTGCCTCGGGCACCTTATGGTCGTTCTCCTGTGAGTCTAGATTTTCTAATCCGACGCAAAACTGATGGATAATTGTAACGTTCAGGGCATCCTAATGACGATGGAACACTCAAATTGCGTCGAGATTCAATACATCGTTCTCCAGCCGATTTGTCTCCAAGGGGATATTGCTTCCACGGGCACCATGTGGTCTGTCTCCTGAGAGTCTAGATTTTCGATTCCGACGCGAAACTGATAGTTAATTGTAACATTCATGGTATCCTAATGACGAACATTGAAATTGCGTCGGGATTCAATACATCGTCCTCCAGCCGACTTATCTCCAACAGCATTTTGCTGCCTCGGGAACCATATGGTCCGTCTCCTGTGAGTCTAGATTTTCGAACCCGACGCGAGACTGATAGTTAATTGTAACGTTCAGGGCCTCCTAATGACGATGGAACACTCAAATTGCGTCGAGATTCAATACATCGTCCTTCAGCCGACATGTCTCCAAGGGTCTATTGCTGCCTCGGGCACCTTATGGTCGTTCTCCTGTGAGTCTAGAATGTCGAATCCGACGCAAATCTGATAGTTAATTGTAACGTTCAGGGCCTCCTAATGTCGATGTAACACTCAAACTGCGTCGAGATTCAATACATCGTCCTCCAGCCGACTTGTCTCCAAGGTTCAATTGGTGCCTCGGGCACTTTATGGTCGTTCTCCTGTAGGTCTAGATTGTCGAATCCGACGCAAAACTGATAGTTACTTGTAACGTTCAGGGCCTCCTAATGACGATAGAACACTCAAATTGTGTCGTGATTCAATACATCGTCCTCCAGCCGACTTGCCTCCAAGGGGATATTGCTGCCTCGGGCACTATATGGTCCTTCCTGTGGGTCTAGATTTTCGAATCAGACACGAAACTGATAGTTAATTGTAACGTTCAGGGCCTCCTAATGACGATGGAACACTCAAATTGCGTCGAGATTCAATACATCGTTATTCAGCCGACTTGTCTCCAAGGGTCTATTGCTGCCTCGGGCACCTTATGGTCGTTCTCCTTTGAGTCTAGATGATCGAATCCGACCCTAAACTGATACTTAATTTAACGATCAGGGCCTCCTAATGACGATGGAACACTCAATCTGCGTCGAGATTCATTACCTCGTCCTCCAGCCGACTTGTCTCCAAGGGGATATTGCTTCCTCGGGCACCATATGGTCCAGCTGCTGTGAGCTTAGATTTTTGAATCCGACGCGAAACTGATAGTTAATTGTAACGTCCAGGGCCTCCTAATGACGATGGAACACTCAAATTGCGTCGAGATTTAATACATCGTCCTTCAGCCGACTAGTCTCCAACGGTCTATTGCTGCCTCGCACCCCTTATGGTCGTTCTCCTGTGAGTCCAAATTTTCGAATCCTACGCAAAACTGATGGTTGATTGTAACGTTCAGGGCCTCCTAATGACGATAGAACACTCTAATTGCATCGAGATTCAATACATCGTCCTTCAGCCGACTTGTCTATAAGGGTCTATATCTGCCTCGGGCACCTTATGGTCGTTCTCCTGTGAGTCTAGATTATTGAATCCGACGCGAAAATGATAGTTAATTGTAACGTCCAGGGCCTCCTGATGACGATGGAACACTCAAATTGCGTCGAGATTCAATACATCGTCCTTCAGCCGACTTGTTTCCAAGGGTCTATTGCTGCCTCGGGCACGTTATGGTCGTTCTCCTGTGAGTCTAGATTTTCTAATCCGACGCAAAACCGATAGATAATTGTATCGTTCAGGGCATCCTAATGACGATGGAACACTCAAATTGCGTCGAGTTTCAATACATCGTTCTCCAGCCGACTTGTCTCCAAGGCGATATTGCTTCCACGGGCACCATATGGTCCGTCTCCTGTGAGTCTAGATTATCGATTCCGACGCGAAACTGATAGTTAATTGTAACGTTCAGGGTCTCCTAATGACGAACATTGAAATTGCGTCGAGATTCAATACATCGTCCTCCAGCCGACTCGTTTCCAGGAGTCAATTGGTGCCTCGGGCAATTTATAGCCGTTCTCCTGTAAGACTAGATTGTCGAATCCGACGCAAATCTGATAGTTAATTGTAACGTTCAGGGCCTCCTAATGACGATGGAGCACTCAAATTGCGTCGATATTCAATACATCGTCCTACAGCCGACTTGTCTCCAAGGGCATATTGCTTCCACGAGCACCATATGGTCCGTTTCCTGTGAGTGTATATTTTCGAATCCGACGCGAAACTGATAGGTAATTGTAACGTTCAGGGTCTCCGATTGACGAACACTCAAATTCCCTGGAGATTCAATACATCGTCCTCCAGCCGACTTGTCTCCAAGGGTCTATTGCTGCCTCGGGCACCTTATTGTCTTTCTCCTTTGAGTTTAGATTATCGAATCCGACCCAAAACTGATAGTTAATTGTAACGATCGGGGCCTCCTAATGACGATGGAACACTCAAATTTCGTCGATATTCAATACATCGACATCCAGCCGACTTGTCTCCAATTGTCTATTGGTGTCTCGGCCACTTTATGGTCGTTCTCCTCTATGTCTATATTGTCGAATCCGACGCAAAACTGATAGTTACTTGTAACGTTTAGGGACTCCTAATGACGACGGAACACTCAAATTGCGTCGAGATTCAATACATCGGCCACCAGCCGACTTGTTTCGTAGGATCTATTTCTGCCTGTGGCACCTTCAGCTGTGAGTCGAGATTTTCGAGTCCGACGCGAAACTGATAGTTAATTGTAACGCTCAGGGCCTCCTAATGACGATGGAAAACTCAAATTGCGTCGAGATTCAATACATCGTCCTTCAGCTGACTTGTCTCGAAGGGTCAATTGCTGCCTCGCGGACCTAATGGTCGTTCTCCTATGAGTCTAGATTGTCGAATCCGACGCAAAACTGATAGTTAATTGTAACGTTCAGGGTCTCCTAATGACGTTGGATCTCTCAAATTGCGTCGAGATTCAATACATCGTCCTCCAGCCGACTTGTCTCATCGTGGGTATTGCTGCCTCGGGAACCATATAGTCCGTCTCCTGTGTGTCTAGATATTCGAATCCGACGCGAGACTGATAGTTAATTGTAACGTTCAGGGCCTCCTAATGACGATGGAACACTCAAATTGCGTCGAGATTCAATGCATCGTCCTTCAGCCGACTTGTCTCCAAGGGTCTATTGCTGCCTCGGGCACCTTATGGTCGTTCTCCTGTGAGTCTAGATTTTCTAATCCGACGCAAAACTGATGGATAATTGTAACGTTCAGGGCATCCTAATGACGATGGAACACTCAAATTGCGTCGAGATTCAATACATCGTTCTCCAGCCGATTTGTCTCCAAGGGGATATTGCTTCCACGGGCACCATGTGGTCTGTCTCCTGAGAGTCTAGATTTTCGATTCCGACGCGAAACTGATAGTTAATTGTAACATTCATGGTATCCTAATGACGAACATTGAAATTGCGTCGGGATTCAATACATCGTCCTCCAGCCGACTTATCTCCAACAGCATTTTGCTGCCTCGGGAACCATATGGTCCGTCTCCTGTGAGTCTAGATTTTCGAACCCGACGCGAGACTGATAGTTAATTGTAACGTTCAGGGCCTCCTAATGACGATGGAACACTCAAATTGCGTCGAGATTCAATACATCGTCCTTCAGCCGACATGTCTCCAAGGGTCTATTGCTGCCTCGGGCACCTTATGGTCGTTCTCCTGTGAGTCTAGAATGTCGAATCCGACGCAAATCTGATAGTTAATTGTAACGTTCAGGGCCTCCTAATGTCGATGTAACACTCAAACTGCGTCGAGATTCAATACATCGTCCTCCAGCCGACTTGTCTCCAAGGTTCAATTGGTGCCTCGGGCACTTTATGGTCGTTCTCCTGTAGGTCTAGATTGTCGAATCCGACGCAAAACTGATAGTTACTTGTAACGTTCAGGGCCTCCTAATGACGATAGAACACTCAAATTGTGTCGTGATTCAATACATCGTCCTCCAGCCGACTTGCCTCCAAGGGGATATTGCTGCCTCGGGCACTATATGGTCCTTCCCTGTGGGTCTAGATTTTCGAATCAGACACGAAACTGATAGTTAATTGTAACGTTCGGGGCCTCCTAATGACGATGGAACACTCAAATTGCGTCGAGATTCAATACATCGTTATTCAGCCGACTTGTCTCCAAGGGTCTATTGCTGCCTCGGGCACCTTATGGTCGTTCTCCTTTGAGTCTAGATGATCGAATACGACCCTAAACTGATAGTTAATTAAACGATCAGGGCCTCCTAATGACGATGGAACACTCAATCTGCGTCGAGATTCATTACCTCGTCCTCCAGCCGACTTGTCTCCAAGGGGATATTGCTTCCTCGGGCACCATATGGTCCAGCTGCTGTGAGCTTAGATTTTTGAATCCGACGCGAAACTGATAGTTAATTGTAACGTCCAGGGCCTCCTAATGACGATGGAACACTCAAATTGCGTCGAGATTTAATACATCGTCCTTCAGCCGACTAGTCTCCAACGGTCTATTGCTGCCTAGCACCCCTTATGGTCGTTCTCCTGTGAGTCCAAATTTTCGAATCCTACGCAAAACTGATGGTTGATTGTAACGTTCAGGGCCTCCTAATGACGATAGAACACTCTAATTGCATCGAGATTCAATACATCGTCCTTCAGCCGACTTGTCTATAAGGGTCTATATCTGCCTCGGGCACCTTATGGTCGTTCTCCTGTGAGTCTAGATTATTGAATCCGACGCGAAAATGATAGTTAATTGTAACGTCCAGGGCCTCCTGATGACGATGGAACACTCAAATTGCGTCGAGATTCAATACATCGTCCTTCAGCCGACTTGTTTCCAAGGGTCTATTGCTGCCTCGGGCACGTTATGGTCGTTCTCCTGTGAGTCTAGATTTTCTAATCCGACGCAAAACTGATAGATAATTGTATCGTTCAGGGCATCCTAATGACGATGGAACACTCAAATTGCGTCGAGTTTCAATACATCGTTCTCCAGCCGACTTGTCTCCAAGGCGATATTGCTTCCACGGGCACCATATGGTCCGTCTCCTGTGAGTCTAGATTATCGATTCCGACGCGAAACTGATAGTTAATTGTAACGTTCAGGGTCTCCTAATGACGAACATTGAAATTGCGTCGAGATTCAATACATCGTCCTCCAGCCGACTCGTTTCCAGGAGTCAATTGGTGCCTCGGGCAATTTATAGCCGTTCTCCTGTAAGACTAGATTGTCGAATCCGACGCAAATCTGATAGTTAATTGTAACGTTCAGGGCCTCCTAATGACGATGGAGCACTCAAATTGCGTCGATATTCAATACATCGTCCTACAGCCGACTTGTCTCCAAGGGCATATTGCTTCCACGAGCACCATATGGTCCGTTTCCTGTGAGTGTATATTTTCGAATCCGACGCGAAACTGATAGGTAATTGTAACGTTCAGGGTCTCCGATTGACGAACACTCAAATTCCCTGGAGATTCAATACATCGTCCTCCAGCCGACTTGTCTCCAAGGGTTTTTGCTGCCTCGGGCACCTTATTGTCGTTCTCCTTTGAGTCTAGATTATCGAATCCGACCCAAAACTGATAGTTAATTGTAACGATCAGGGCCTCCTAATGACGATGGAACGCTCAATTTGCGTCGAGATTCAATACATCGGCCTCCAGCCGACTTGTCTCCAAGGGGATATTGCTGCCTGGGGCACCATATGGTCCAGCTCCTGTGAGTCTAGATTTTTGAATCCGACGGGAAAGTGATAGTTAATTTTAACGTCCCGGGCCTCCTAATGACGATGGAACACTCAAATTGCGTCGAGATTTAATACATCGTCCTTCAGCCGGCTTGTCTCCAAGGGTCTATTGCTGCCTCGGGCACCTTATGGTCGTTCTCCTGTGAGTCTAGATTGTCGAATCCTACGCAAAACTGATGGTAGATTGTAACATCAGGGCCCCCTAATGACGATAGAACACTCTAATTGCGTCGAGTTTCAATACATCGTCCTTCAGCCGACTTGTCTCCAAGGGTCTATTGGTGCCTCGGGCCCTTTATGGTCGTTCTCCTCTATGTCTAGATTGTCTAATCCGACGCAAAACTGATAGTTACTTGTAACGTTTAAGGCCCCCTAATGACGACGGAACACTCAAATTGCGTCGAGATTCAATACATCGGCCACAAGCCGACCTGTTTCATAGGGTCTACTGCTGCCTGTGGCACCTTCTCCTGTGAATCTAGAATTTTTTATCCGAAGCAAAACTGATAGTTAATTGTAACGTTCAGGGCATCCTAATGATGATGGAACACTCAAATTGCGTCGAGATACAATACTTCGCCCTCCAGCCGTCTTGTCTCCATGGGGATATTGCTGCCTCGGGCACCTTATGGTCGTTCTTCTGTGAGTTTAGATTTTCGAATCCGACGCATAACTGATGGTTAATTGTAACGTTCAGGGCCTCCTAATGACGATGGAACACTCATATTGCGTCGAGATTCAATACATCGTCCTCCAGCCGACGTGTCTCCAAGGAGATATTGCTGCCTCGGGAACCATATGGTTCATCTCCTGTAAGTCTAGATTTTCGAATCCGACACGAGACTGACAGTTAATTGTAACGTTCAGGGCCTCTTAATGACGATGGAACACTCAAATTGCGTCGAGATTCAATACATCGTCCTCCAGCCGAGTTGTCTCCAAGAGTCTATTGCAGCCTGTGGCACCTAATGGACTTTCTCCTGTGAGTCTAGATTTCAGAATCCGACGCAGAACTGATGGTTAATTGTAACGGTCGTGGTCTCCTAATGACGATGGAACACTCAAATTGTGTCGAGATTCGATACAACGACCTTCAGCCGACCTGTCTCCAAGGGTCTAATGCTGCCCCGGCCACCTTATGGTCGTTCTCCTGTGAGTCTAGAGTTTCTAATCCGACGCAAGACTGATAGCAAATTGTAACGTTCAGGGCCTCCTAATGACGATGGAACACTCATATTGCGCCGAGATTCAATACATCGTCCTCCACCCGACTTATCTTCATGGGGATATTGCTGCCTCGGGCACCTTATGGCCGTTCTCCTGTGAGTTTAGATTTTCGAATCCGACGCATAACTGATAGTTATTAGTAACGTTCAGGGAGTCCTAATGACGATGGAACACTCAAATTGCGTCGAGATTCAATACATCGTCCTCCAGCCGACTTGTCTCCAAGGGGATATTGCTGCCACGGGCAATTTATGGTCCATCTGCTGTGAGTCTAGATTTTCGAATCCGACGTGAAACTGATAGTTAATTGTAACGTTCAGGGCCTCCTAATGACGATGGAACACTCAAATTGCGTCGAGATTCAATACAGCATCCTCCAGCCGACTTGTCTCCAAGGGGATATTGCTGCCTCGTGAACCTTATGGTCGTTCTCCTGTAAGTCTAGACTGTAGAATCCGACGCATAACTGATAGTTACTTGTAACTTTCAGGGCCTTCTAATGACGATGGAACACTCAAATTGCGTCGAGATTAAATACATCGCCCTTCAGCCGACTTGTCACCAAAGGTCTATTGCTGCCTCGGGCACCTTATGGTCCGTCTCCTGTGAGTCTAGATTTTCGATTCCGACGCAAAACTGATAGTTAATTGTCACGTTCAGGGCGTCCTAATGACGATGGAACACTCAAATTGCGCCAAGATTCAATACATCGTCCTCCAGCCGACTTGTCTCCAAGGGGATATTGCTACCTCGGGCACATTATGGTCGTTCTCCTGTATGTGTAGATTGTCGAATCCTACGCAAAACTGATGGTTGATTGTACCATCAGGGCCTCCTAATGACGATAGAACACTCTATTTGCGTCGATTTTCAATACATCGTCCTTCAGCCGACTTGTCTCCAAGGGTCTATTGGTGCCTCGGGCCCTTTATGGTCGTTCTCCTCTATGTCTAGATTGTCTAATCCGACGCAAAACTGATAGTTACTTGTAACGCTTAGGGCCCCCTAATGACGACGGAACACTCAAATTGCGTCGAGATTCAATACATCGGCCACAAGCCGACTTGTTTCATAGGGTCTACTGCTGCCTGTGGCACCTTCTCCTGTGAATCTAGAATTTTTTATCCGAAGCAAAACTGATAGTTAATTGTAACGTTCAGGGCATCCTAATGATGATGGAACACTCAAATTGCGTCGAGATACAATACTTCGCCCTCCAGCCGTCTTGTCTCCATGGGGATATTGCTGCCTCGGGCACCTTATGGTCGTTCTTTTGTGAGTTTAGATTTTCGATTCCGACGCGAGACTGACAGTTAATTGTAACGTTCAGGGCCTCTTAATGACGATGGAACACTCAAATTGCGTCGAGATTCAATACATCGTCCTCCAGCCGAGTTGTCTCCAAGAGTCTATTGCAGCCTGTGGCACCTAATGGACTTTCTCCTGTGAGTCTAGATTTCAGAATCCGACGCAGAACTGATGGTTAATTGTAACGGTCGTGGTCTCCTAATGTCGATGGAACACTCAAATTGTGTCGAGCTTCAATACATCGTCCTTAAGCCGACTTGTCTCCAAAGGTCTATTGCTGACTCGGGCACCTTATGGTCGCCTTCCTGTGAGAATAGATTTTCGAATCCGACGCAAAACTGATAGTTAATTGTAACAATCGGGGCCTCCTAATGACGATGGAGCACTCAAATTGCGTCGAGATTCGATACAACGACCTTCAGCCGACCTGTCTCCAAGGGTCTAATGCTGCCCCGGCCACCTTATGGTCGTTCTCCTGTGAGTCTAGATTTTCTAATCCGACGCAAGACTGATAGCAAATTGTAACGTTCAGGGCCTCCTAATGACGATGGAACACTCATATTGCGCCGAGATTCAATACATCGTCCTCCACCCGACTTATCTTCATGGGGATATTGCTGCCTCGGGCACCTTATGGCCGTTCTCCTGTGAGTTTAGATTTTCGAATCCGACGCATAACTGATAGTTATTTGTAACGTTCAGGGCCTCCTAATGACGATGGAACACTCAAATTGCGTCGAGATTCAATACATCGTGCTCCAGCCGACTTGTCTACAAGGGGATATTGCAGCCTCGGGCACTATATGGTCCTTCCCTGTGAGTCTAGATTTTCGAATCCTACGCAAAACTGATGGTTAATTGTAACGTTCTGGGCCTCCTAATGGCGATGGAACACTCAAATTGCGTCGAGATTCAATACATCGTCCTCCAGCCGACTTGTCTCCAAGGGGATATTGCTGCCACGGGCACCTTATGGTCCATCTGCTGTGAGTCTAGATTTTCGAATCCGACGCGAAACTGATAGTTAATTGTAACGTTCAGGGCCTCCTAATGACGATGGAAAACTCAAATTGCGTCGAGATTCAATACAGCATCCTCCAGCCGACTTGTCTCCAAGGGGATATTGCTGCCTCGTGAACCTTATGGTCGTTCTCCTGTAAGTCTAGACTGTAGAATCCGACGCATAACTTATAGTTACTTGTAACTTTCAGGGCCTTCTAATGACGATGGAACACTCAAATTGCGTCGAGATTAAATACATCGCCCTTCAGCCGACTTGTCACCAAAGGTCCATTGCTGCCTCGGGCACCTTATGGTCCGTCTCCTGTGAGTCTAGATTTTCGATTCCGACGCAAAACTGATAGTTAATTGTCACGTTCAGGGCGTCCTAATGACGATGGAACACTCAAATTGCGCCAAGATTCAATACATCGTCCTCCAGCCGACTTGTCTCCAAGGGGATATTGCTACCTCGGGCACATTATGGTCGTTCTCCTGTATGTGTAGATTGTCGAATCCGACGCAAAAGTGATAGTTAATTGTAACGTTCAGGGTCTCCTAATGACAATGGAACACTCAAATTGCGTCGAGATTCAATACAACGTCCTCCAGCCGACTAGTCTCCAAAGGGATAATGCATCTTCGGGCACCGTATGGTCCGTCTCCTGTGCGTCTAGATTTTCGAATCCGACTCGAAACTGATAGTTAATTGTAACGTTCAAGGCCTCCTAATGACGATGGAACACTCAAATTGCGTCGAGATTCTTTACATCGACCTTCAGTCGACCTGTCACCAAGGGTCTATTGCTGCCTCGAGCACCTTATGGTCGTTCTCCTGTGAGTTTAGATTTTCGAATCCGACGCATAACTGAAATTTAGTTAAAACGTTGAAGGACTCCTAATGTCGATGCAACACTCAAATTGCGTCGAGATTCAATACATCGTCCTCCAGCCGACTTGTCTCTAAGGGTCTATTGCTGCCTCGGGCACCTTATGGTCGTTCCCCTGTGAGTCTAGATTTTCGAATCCGACGCAAAACTGATAGTTAATTGTAACGTTCAGGGACTCCTAATGACGATGGAACACTCAAATTGCGTCGAGATGCAATACATCGTCCTCCAGCCGACTTGTCTCCAAGGGGATATTGCTGCCTCGGGCACCTTATGGTCTGTCATCTGTGAGTCTAGATTTTCGAATCCGACGCGAAACTGATAGTTCATTGTAACGTTCAGGGCCTCCTAATGACGGTGGAACACTCAACTTGCGTCGAGATACAATACATCGACCTTCAGCCGACTTGTCTCCAAAGGTCTAATGCTGCCTCGGGCACCTTATGATCCGTCTCCTGTGAGTCTAGATTTTCGAATGGGACGCAAAATTGATGGTTAATTGTAACGTTCAGGGCCTCCTAATGACGATGGAACACTCATATTTTGTCGAGATTCAATACATCGTCCTCCTGCCAACTTGTCTCCAAGGGGATATTGCTCACTCGGGCACCATATTGTCCGTCTCCTGTGCGTCTAGATTTTCGAATCCGACGCGAAACTGATTGTTAATTGTAACGTTCAGGGTCTCCTAATGACGAACATTCAAATTGTGTCGAGATTCGATACATCGTCCTTCTGCCGACTTGTCTCCAAGGGTTTTTGCTGCCTCGGGCAACTTATGGTCGTTCTCCTGTGAGTCTAGATTATCGAATCCGACGCAAAACTGGTGGTTAATTGTAACTTTCAAGGACTCTTAATAACGATGGAACACTCAAATTGCGTCGAGATTCAATACATCGTCCTCCAGCCGACTTGTCTCCAAGGGGATATTGCTGCCTCGGGCACCATATTGTCCGTATCCTGTGCGT